>NC_092722.1:194170080-194481570 GCF_047496885.1 Scyliorhinus torazame
CAGAGATGATGCTGATGGAGTTGGTCTTGGGAGGTAAGCTGCAATGGGCAATGCTGAACCACAGTCCATTATATTCCCTGCCCGGTCAATTCCCCCACTGCTTCAATCTCAGTGAGTCATCGAGAAACAGTCCAATTCTATCCCACCAGCTTTTACTTTTCACTGTGACTCTGACCCGCAGCCCCGCAGATACTAAGTCAGCCCTGAGACCTCTTATACTTGTGTCAGCCGAGATGGCAAGTGTTGACAAGCTATTTCTTCATAGAGGGGGGTCACAGCCAATTGAATAGAAGGTCCTATGAAAAAGGATTGGAAAGAATTAAATATTAATTGTAAATGTTTAATTGTTTTTATGTGGTGCTTCTATAAATGGATACAGGCAGAAACTGTTTTGAGGTTCATGTTGCAAAGTGTATCTCCAAAAGCTTATAGAGTATGTAAAGATTGGCTCCAGTTCTATCCTTCACAGCCTCGCTCTCTGATTAAAACAAGAAAGGTTTGCATTTCTACAGCACCTTTCACAACTACAGATCATCTCAAAGCACTTCACAGCCCAGTAAGAAGTCTCACAACACCAGGTAAAGCCAACAGGTTTGTTTCAAACACTAGCTTTCGGAGCACTGCTCCTTCCTCAGGTGAATGAAGAGGTAGGTTCCAGAAACATGTATGTAGACAAATTCAAAGATGCAAGACAATGCTTAGAATGCGAGCATTTGTAGGTAATTAAGTTTTTACAGATCCAGGCTTCACAGCCAATTCAGTACTTTTTGAAGTTTAGTCACTGTTGTAATGTAGAAAATGGAGCAACAAGTTGGCACACAGCAAGATTCCACAGCAGTGTGATAATGATCACATAATCTGATAAGAATTACATTTACAACCAATTTAAGATTATCAGTCAAGCTCACAATGAGGATAACTTGCTAGAAGCTACACATATTCACACACAGGGTCCTGTCCTCGGCAAACAGAAAGTATCTGTCCAGGCATTGCGCCGTTACCAATTAAACAAAGTACGAGGTTTTACAATACCAGGTTAAAGTCCAACAGGTTTGTTTCGATGTCACTAGCTTTCGGAGCGCTGCTCCTTCCTCAGGTGAATGAAGAGGTATGTTCCAGAAACACATATATAGACAAATGCAAATATGCCAAACAATGCTAGGAATGCGAGCATTAGCAGGTGATTAAATCTTTTAAACAAAAGCAGGGAGGTCAACAGTTCCCTGATGTATTCCCCATGGCAACATCTCAACTAATCAGAGTGCACTTGCCTTTTTGAATTTAAACAAAAGCTTGGGGTTAATTGTTCCCTGATGCATTCTCCATGGCAACATCTCGACCAATCAGAGTCCACTTGCTGACCAATCACCACACTTTTTTCTATTAATTGTTGTTCCCTTTGAAATTTGGTATTCTTGCATCTGCCTTGATAAGTGTAAAGTGAAAATCTTCACCAGCTTGTCTCTTTTTTCAAGCAATACTCAAGTTCCGTAATACCAAATCTGTTTTTAGTGATATTAAAGGATAAATTTTGCTCCTTGAACCAGGGAGAACGCCTATGCTGTTCTTTAAGGCAGTTTCACTGAATCTCTTATAACCACTTGAAAGGGAGATAGGGCTCCGGTTTAACATCTTATCCAAACGATGGCAGCTTCGCCAATGCAGCACTCCCTCAGCACTGTGCTCGGAGTGTCAATCTGGATTCTATGCTTGAGTCTCGAGAATGTGAACCCATAGCCCCCGGAGCCAGGGGTGCTGCTCACTCAGACACAGCAAGAGCAGTTGAGTCAGTACACTAGTCTGAAATGAGACATTTTCCATTCTCAGAACACACAGAAACCAACCAGGCAATCTGCTGAGAGGCATGAACACAAGAACCCAACAGATAGGAGTGGAAGTAGCCCATTCGGCCCTTCGGGTCTGCTCCACCATGCAATACGATCATGGCTGATCTCTGGTTTCAACTCCATTTTCCCGCTCGCTCCCCATTTCCCTCGATTCCCTGAGACCAAAGATCTGTCAAACCCAGCCCTGAATGTATCCAACGATGGAGCGTCAACAACACTGCTGGATAGAGAATTCCAAAGATTCATAACCATTTCGATGAAGTGATTCCTCCTCTTCACAGTCTTAAACCAGCGGACCCTTCTCCTGAGATTGTGCCCCTGTGTTTTAGATTCAATGACCCGAGGGAACAATCTCTCGACATCTACCCTACAAAACCCCTTCAGAACCTTGTAAGTTTCAATGAAATCACCTCTCATTCTTCTAAAATTCCAGAAAATATAGGCCTAATTTGATTAACATCTCATCATTGGACAACTCTTCAATCTGGGGACAATCTGAATGAACCTTCAGTGTACTGTCTGCAATACATCACATCCTTCCTTAAGTATGGAGACCAAAATTCCACACATTGCTCCCGATGCGGTCTCACCAAAACCCTACACAACTGTAGCAGAACCTTTTTATTCCTGTACTCCAATCCTCTTGTAATAAACGTCAACATGCATTTGTCTCTTGCTGTACCTGCACGCTAACTTTCTGCATTCCTTATATGATAAAATAAGAGAATGCTAATGGGGGGGGGGGGGGGGGGGGTCACGTAATTCAGAGTTTCTTTAAAATTTAGAGTACCCAAGTCTTTCTTCCAATTAAGGGGCAATTTAGCGTGGCCAATCCACCTACCCTGCACATCTTTGGGTTGTGGGGGTGAAACCCACGCAGACACGGGGAGAATGTGCAAACTCCACACGGACAGTCACCCAGAGCCGGGATCGAACCCGGGTCCTCGGCGCCGTGATAATGGAGTTATTGACTAATCACAGAAGCCCAATCCTAATTAATATCTCGATTACAGAGGTGAGGATAACCTCCAGTAGTGGAGAGATTTGGGAACCGTGGACCTGAAATCACCTGTTCCTCCTAAACAAGCTCCAGCTTGTCACTGGGTGCTGATCAGACACAACTTGATATTTTTTATTCCTTGGCTCAAGGGTTCTGAGCCGAATGATTTGTCCTTCGGTGTTAGTGGGGACTCAGTAGGTGACACTCTCACCACTGAATCAAAGAATTATTGGTGAAGTCCCACTCCAGGGGCGGGATTCTCCGACCCCCCACCGGGTCGGAGAATCGCCGTGGGCCGTCGTGAATCCCACCTCCGCCGCCCGCCGAATTCTCCGAAGGGAGAAAAGTCGGCGGGGTGTCAATCGGGCCGCACGCCTCGGAGAATGGCACGGGTGGGCGCGAGGCAATGGATTTCGGGGCTGCCGATATTCACCGGTCCGGATGGGCCGAAGTCCCGTCGGCGTAAATCAAAACACCTTTAAATCGGCGTCAACCAGTGCTCATGGTTGACGCCGACCAGCGTGGAGGTGGGTGACGGCCTGGGGGGTTGGCCGCTGGAGAGGTGATGGCGTGGCCGCAGTCTGAATGCGTGGGGGAGAGGTGTGTGTAGGGTTGTGTGTGTGTGTGTGCGACGGGGGGGGGGGGCGGTTAGAGTGGGGTGGGCTCCGGGGGAGTGCCAGGAGCCCCCCTCGGTGAGTGCCGGGGACGGGCGGATGACCGCCGGGGAGGGGGACGGGGGGTCCATGCCGGGGAGGGGGACGGGGTGGGGGGGGCGTCCGTGCCGGGGAGGGGGACGGGGGATGGGGTCCGTGCCGGGGAGGGGGGGGGGGATGCGTGCCGGGGAGGGGGACGGGGGGGGGGTCCGTGCCGGGGAGGGGGACGGGGGCCGGGGGTCGGTGCCGGGGATGGGGACGGGGGTGGACGGGGGGTCCATGCCGGGGAGGGGGACGGGGAGGTGCGTGCCAGGGAGGGGAGGGGGAGATGCATGCCGGGGAAGGGGACGGGGGGATGACTGCCGGGGAGGGGGATGGGGGGGGCGTCCATGCCGGGAAGGGGGACGGGGTGGTGCGTGCCGGGGAGGGGGAGGTGCGTGCCGGGGGGATAACTGCTGGGGAGGGGGACGGGGGACGGGGGGATCCGTGCCGGGGAGGGGGGGTGCGAGGGCAAGTGAGTTGGTCCACCTGGCCAGGTGCCAGCCTCCAACAGTCGCGCCCATGCGGTCCATGCCACCTGGCTGGGGGGAGGAGGGGGTATGGGCAATGATGACATGTCGTCGTTCCCCCCCCCCCCCCCCCCCCCCCCCCCCCCCACCCACAGGCCGTCATGTTTTCTGGTCAGCCAGCGATGTTGGCCGCTGTGGCGGCAGCCGCTAATGTCTATGTTGCCCTGGATGAGGAGGAGGAGGAGCGTGCCAGAGAGGCACCCGCTCGACAGGATGAGGAGGGGGAGGAGGACGTCGCGGCCCCATGGCAACGGAGGCACCCGAGGGTGCCCCGTGTGTACCGGCCCCGGCTGTCGTACCAGGACCTCACGGACCGGGAATGCAGGAGGAGACTCCGAATGAGCCGGGAAACTGTGGCACACATCTGCCACCTGCTGGCACACCTGTCACCGCATGGCACTGGCGGGGGACACCCTCTCCCCGTGTCCGTCAACGTTACGGTGGCCCGAACTTTTATGCACCGGGGTCATTCCAGGCACCGAGTGGGGACCTGTCCGGCATATCGCAGACATCGGTGCACCGGTGCATCCGGGCAGTGACAGACGCCCTCTAAGCCATGGCGCACCGCTGCATCCGCTTCCCTGTGGACTGGGCCAGCCAAGATGCCCGGGCCGTGGGCTTCTCTGCCGTGGCCGGGTTCCCCATGGTCCAGGGCGCGATCGATGGGATGCACGTCGCCGTGCGGCCACCTGCAGATAACAGGGCCGTGTTCACCAATAGGAAGGGGACCTATTCGATGAACATACAGGTGGTCTGTGACCACCGCATGATGATCCTGCACGTCTGCGCCTGTTACCCAGGCAGTGTACACGACTCATAGAACATATGTAGAAAATACAGCACAGAACAGGCCCTTCGGCCCACGATGTTGTGCCGAACGTTTGTCCTAGATTAATCTCATACGTGTTGTCGCGGTCATACCCCGGCATGTACGAGGGACGCCATCCCCGGCTGAGGGGCTGGTTGCTGGGCGACAGGGGCTACCCATTGCGATTGTGGCTGATGACGCCTATACGGAGGCCACGCAATGAGGCGGAGAACCGCTACAATGATGCCCATGTAGCGACAAGGGGAGAATCGCCTGCCGCGCCATTTTTCCACGTGACGCCGGTCCGACGCCCTCCTGCGATTCACCCAAGCCGTGAGATCGGCTCCGTCGGGTTCTGCGTGGTGCAGGCCGGAGAATCGCCTGAGACACCCAAAATGGCGATGGGCCGAAGTCCCGACGGCGTGACCCCAGTTCACGCCGTCGTCGTTCACACCTGGTAAATAAAGTCGCCAGCCAGTCGTGCTGGCTGACGCTGAGCAGGGAGGAGGTGAGCGGACTGTTCCGGAGCTCCTGCAGACCGGGTCGGCTTCCCCGAGAACGCTGCGGCCAATGAGGGGGTGGGAGGGAGTGGGAGGGGGGTGAGGGAGGGAGAGGAGGTGGGAGGGGGTGAGGGAGGGAGTGGAGGTGGGAGGGGGTGAGGGAGGGAGTGGAGGTGGGAGGGGGTGAGGGAGGGAGTGGAGGTGGGAGGGGGTGAAGGAGGGAGTGGAGGTGGGAGGGGGTGAGGGAGGGAGTGGAGGTAGGAGGGAGTGGAGGTGGGAGGGGGGTGAGGGAGGGAGAGGAGATGGGAGGGAGGGTGAGGGAGGGAGTGGAGGTGGGAGGGGGTGAGGGAGGGAGTGGAGGTGGGAGGGGGTGAGGGAGGGAGTGGAGGTGGGAGGGGGTGAAGAAGGGAGTGGAGGTGGGAGGGGGTGAGGGAGGGAGTGGAGGTAGGAGGGAGTGGAGGTGGGAGGGGGGTGAGGGAGGGAGAGGAGATGGGAGGGAGGGTGAGGGAGGGAGTGGAGGTGGGAAGGGGGTGAGGGAGGGAGTGGAGGTCGGAGGGGGGTGAGGGAGGGAGTGGAGGTGGGGGGGGTGAGGGAGGGAGAGGAGGTGGGGGGGTGAGGGAGGGAGAGGAGGTGGGGGGGGTGAGGGAGGGAGTGGAGGTGGGAGGGGGCGAAGGAGGGAGTGGAGGTGGGAGGGGGTGAGGGAGGGAGTGGAGGTGGGAGGGGGCGAAGGAGGGAGTGGAGGTGGGAGGGGGTGAGGGAGGGAGTGGAGGTGGGAGGGGGCGAAGGAGGGAGTGGAGGTGGGAGGGAGGGTGAGGGAGGGAGTGGAGGTGGGAGGGGGTGAGGGAGGGAGTGGAGGTGGGGGGGGTGAGGGAGAGTGTGCAGGTGGGGGGGGTGAGGGAGAGTGTGGTGGTGGGAGGGGGGGTGAGGGAGGGAGTGGAGGTGGGAGGGGGGGTGAGGGAGAGTGTGGATGGTATCGTCCATCCGCGGATGCCACATGTCAGCCGCCCTGATCTGGCAGGACGGTGACGAGGACACGGCCGCAGGGTGCCGTGTGGCTGATGGGCACAGGCGACTGGCACACTGGTGAGGAGGACGGTGTGAACTGACCGTTGGGCGCAGACAGTGACCGGGTGTTAGGCTGGCTGTGTATCTGCAGCGCGACCAGGCCACCGGGGCACACAGGTATCCCAGGCAACCCGGCTGGCGAGGTGTGGAAGAACCTCCGTGTAACATGTCGTCTCTCTGCCCCCCCCCCCCCCCCCACCCCACCCTCCTGCAGGTCACCATGTCTGCCAACCAGACAGCGATGGTCACCGCCGTGGTTGGAGCCGCAGCTCTGCAGGTGGCCATCCTGCAGCGTAGAGTCGGACGGCCCACAGTGGCTGCAGATGCAGCGGTCGCCGGTGCAGCAGAGGGGATGGCCGCGGAGTGGCCCGTCGTCGCCGCGCAGGCCGCAGGCGCTCAGGCCCGGAATGTCCAGGGGGATGCCGAGGGGAACATTGACCCCCCCGGCGGCGAGGAATGCGCAGGATGCGAGCACTGGAATCGAAGTGCTTGGGGGGGGGGGAGGAGGAGGAGGAGGAGCCACTGATGGTGGTGCCAGGGCGCCACAGGCGTCCAGCAAGGCCGAGGGTGTACCATGACAGAATATCGTTCGAGGCCCTACCGGACATCACATGCAGGAGGAGACTACGGTTCAGCAGGGAGACGGTCGCACATATATGCCACCTCGTGGCACACCTCGCCCCACGTGGAATGGGAGGAGGACACGCGATACCAGTCTCCGTCAATGTGACGGTGGCCCTAAACCTTTACGCTACCGGTCCCTTCCAGGCGCCGAGCGGGGACCTATCCGGGATCTCACAGGCATCGGTCCACAGGTGCATCAGGGCCGTGACCGACGCCTTGTACGCCATCGCGGACAGGTACATTCAATTCCCTGAGGACCGAGCACAGCAGGAAGCACGGGCATGTGGATTCGCCAAGGTGGCCGGGATACCGATGGTCCAGGGTGTCATCGATGGTGTGCACGTCCCCATGCGCCCACCTGCAGACAGCAGGTTCATGAACAGGAAGGGCGCATACTCCATGGAGATTCAGGTGGTGTGCGACCTCCACATGATGATCATGCACGTGTGCGCAAGGTACCCCGGGAGTGTGCATGATGCCTACATTCTGGCACAGTCGTTCATCCCCGCAATGTTCGATGGATGCCGCCCCCCCCTGGCTGAGGGGCTGGTTGCTGGGCGACAGGGGCTATCCATTGAGGTCATGGCTGCTGACGCCAATACGGAGGCCTCACACCAACGCGGCGAGCCTATACAACGAGGCACATGCAGCAACCAGGGGTGTGGTGGAGCGGTGCTTCGGGCTGCTGAAGATGCGATTCAGATGCCTGGACCGCTCCGGAGGGGCCCTGCAGTACCGGCCCAACAGGGTCGGTCGCATGGTTGTGGTCTGCTGTGCGCTGCACAACATTGCCATGCAGAGGGGAGATGACCTGATGGAGGAGCCGGAGGGAGGACCCGACGGCACCGGAGCCAACGCAAACGAAGGGGAGGAGGAAGAGGAGGATGCGGAGGAGGAGGATGATGGCGTGCATCAGGGTGGGGGAGGGGGTGCAGGACACAGACACTGCCCGGGTGCTGGTTACGCCCAGGAGGCTGCGCGATGGCACCGCCGCGGACAGCGGGCACGCGACGCGTTGGTGGCCGCACGGATCACGCACCGTGGGGGAGGGATTCACTGAACACAGCCACTTGCACCGCCAGTCCTGCACACGGTCACCACACAGCAGCCCCCCCCCCGCACCGTGTTCACGGAACCAATTCCACATCACCTTACCACTGCGGCACTACGGGATTGCACAACATTGATGATTGTGTAAGCGGGTGTGATCAGTGCCATGGTGAATGAGGACGGCCCGCTCTGCGATGAGCTGAGAGCTCAGATTCGCCAGCCGAGGTCTGACTCATGGCTATAGCTGAACCATGCACTCCGGTGGTCACAGCCTTCGTAACGGGCATTTCATCACATGCCCGTGTGGGGTAGCTGGCGTCGGAGTGCCGAGGACTACGGTGTCCGATTTTGGGAGGTGGGGGAGACAGGGACAGCACATCCGGCACTGACGTTAAACCGCTCGTTAACCCCAGCGCCACTCGGTCACCCTCACGAGCCCCCTGGCACCGGACACAGCACAAAGTCTTACAGGTTAAGTGCAATAGTGAGTTTAATTGTGACATTCACATACAGATGCCCTACCCCCTACAACTAAACTGTGCCCTGCACCCGTGCCAACTTATTATGTGCCTAACTTCTTTGCCTTACGGGCCCTGCCACTACGTCTAGGTGTCTCCCCAGACGGTACAGCAGGAGTGGAGGTGGACTGCTGAGAATCACGCCCTGCGCCATGGCTCCCCTTCGACACGCGTTTCCTGGGGCGGCCCGGCTTCGATGGGCCAGGCTGCTCTGCGGGCATGCTGGATGGCGTGGTGCCACCCTGTCCTGCCCGCTGCCCACCAGATGCGCCAGGGACGGAACGGGGGGAGGCCATGTGTACCGGAACATCCCTTGCAGGTACCGGGACGCGCCCCAGAACCTTCTCCTCCCGGTGGCCCCTGGGCCTCACTGTGGGATGGAGATGCGCTCGGAGACGTGCCCCATCGCACCACCGACACCTGGCGCTGCCAGTCCTGGAGGCCTGCAGCGATATCGACCACGGTCCGAATGTTCGCAGAGACGGAGCCCAGGGAGTGCGACATTCCTGCCAGGGACTGGGCTACCTCAACCTGTGAGTGCGCTACGCCATCCATCACGTGTGGCAGGCGGTCAATGCTCTCCGCGACTGACTGGTGGGACTGTGCCATGGCTGCTGGGACCGGGCCATGGCATGGAGAGACTCGGCCAGGGCCCGGAGAGCGGCGGCAATGTCGTGTTGGCTCTGGCGCATGGCTACCTGTGAGAGGGCAGCCCTCTCCTGGGCCATGGATGACGCGCGCACGTGAAGCCCAATGCCTTGCAGAACCTGACCAATGGCCAAAACCGTTTCACCCATTGCCTCCACCGCGGACGCCACCCGTGCGGTGTCGGCCTGGGTGGTTGCGATGAGCGGCACCACTCCCTGCTCCTGGACGCGAATGGACTCCTCCAACTGCGTGTGCAGGTCCTGGAAGATGGCCCTCATCCCGTTATTCAGTCCCTGGGTGTCCTCATGCATCGGTTGTCCGGGTGCGTCAAGTACATCCAGGAACCCGGGAACCGTCTGGGTGGCAGCTGCTTGCTGGGCCTGGGCTGCCCTCCGACCGTCCAGCCCCTCGGCTGCTCCAAACTCCACCTGCTGTACCGGCTCGGCACCAGACCGTGACCCGGGAGCCTCATCACTTATCTGCTCAACCGAGGTGAGTGTCTCTGCGATGGTGGATGGTGTGGGAGACAGCAGTGCCGCTAGCTCGAGGTCACCGTCCGTTAGGAAGTCTGGTGTGTCCTGGTCCCCCTCATGGCCCGGCGCAGGGTGCATGCGGCCCATGTCATGTTGCCCTCCAGGTGATTCCGTGGACTGTGTGGCCGTTTTCTGTGCGTCATCGTCACTGTCCGTCCTGTGCCCCTCAGTATTGCCTCTGTCCGTCGTATTTGCTCAGTATCCAGCGTCCCAGACTGAGAGGATGGCCCTCCTGTCCGACCGACTGCCACCCTCTGGCGTGCGTCCCTGGGTGCGGTTGAGGTTGGAGATGGTCGGCTGTGTCTTGGCCGAGACGACCCTGGACGTTCGGCGGCTGGCCCTGGGGAACACAACGATACGGGGTTCGTTAGACACGCTGGGCCGGGTGTATGGTGGTAGTGGGGGCAGTGTGTCAGGGGGGGAGGGGACCGAGGGTGCAGTGGCCAGTTTGAGGGGGGAGGGGACCGAGGGTGCAGTGGCATGAGTGTGAGGGGGAAGGGGATCGAGGGTGCAGTGGCCAGTTTGAGGGGGGAGGGGATCGAGGGTCAGTGGGCAGAGTGTGAGGGGGGCGATGACGGGTTCGGGGGGGGTTGAGGACATGCACGGTTATCTCACTTGCTTCTGCACCTCCGACCTGGCATGTCGCGACATCCCGGATGGCGGATCCCCCAGCGAGGTCCAGGGCCCTCTGCTCGTGAACGTTTAGGGGGTGCAGCACAGGAGAACCCCCTCCGGTTCTCATACGCTCACGGCGGTTGTGAGCTGTCTTGTCCTGTTGGATAAAGCATCACAATTAGGCGGGTATCATCAGGGCATGCAGATATAGGCTATATTAATGCTGGGTGAGGAGACAGTGGGAGCCACGCCATGGCATCTCTCCAGGGGGGGGTCCCGGTGTTCATGTGGGTCGAGTACAATGTTGTGCACAGGGGGGTGGGGGGGGAGTTGGTTGTGACCCGGGGGCACCCTCATGGCACTTACCCTGGCAGCCCGAGTGAGGTCGTGCACCTTCTTCCGACACTGCTCCCCGGACCGGGGGGTGTGCCCCACAGCACTCACAGCGGTGCCAACTTCACGCCAACCACGCCTCACCGTGCTGGACGGCTGGCGATGCCCACGTCTTGGGCAGAGGGTGGCCCTTCTGCTTTCAACCTCATCGAGGAGGGTGTCCAGGTCCGTGTCCCGGAACCTCGGTGCGGCTCGTCGGGGCTCAGCCATCTCTCCTCCTCCTCCACCTCCTGGGTCCATCCGTGCGCGGATCGCGCCATTTATGGCGCAGCGCCGCATCATTCAGGCGTCGCACGCTTACAACGCTGCTTTCACGCCACGCCCCCCGAGTGCCTCGCGGCCCCACTCCTAGCCCATTTTCGGGCCCTGAATCGATCGCGATCGGGGCCGTTTCGCGGCATCGTGAAACTCAACGGCGTTCACGACGGCGCGGGCACTTAGCGGAGAATCGCGCCCATGGATTTCCATAGCTTCCTTCACCACCCCAGGATGTCCCAAAATGTTTTGCAGCCAATGAGGTACTTTTGGAAGTATAGTCATTGTAATGTAGGAAGCAATGCAGCCAATTTACTGACAGCAAGCTCCACCAAGCAGAGGTGTGATAATGACCAGACTAATCTATTTGAATAAAATAGAATCATTTTCTTTTCTGATTTCACATTTCCAGTATTTTGTTTTTGTCTATTTTGATCATAGAATTCCGACAGTGCAGAAGGAGTCCATTTGGCCCATCGAGTCTGCACCGACCCTCCGAAAGAGCACCCTACACAGGCCCGTGCCCCCACCCTATCCCTGTAACCCCACTTAACATTTTGGGCACAAAGGGTCAATTTAGCATGTCCAATCAATCTAACCCGCACATCTTTGGACTGTGGGAGGAAACCGGAGCACCCGGAGGAAACCCACGCAGACACGGGGAAAACGTGCAGACTCCGCACAGACAGTCGCCCGAGGCCGGAATTGAACCCGGGTCCCTGGTGCTGTGAGGCAGCAGTGCTAACCACTGTGCCACCCCAATAACTAATGTTATTAGTTGAGGGGAAAGTATTTAACAGAACACAAGGGGAAGCTCCCTGTTGAAATGCCGTGGGATTTTCACGCCGTCCTCACATGTAATCTCATTTTTAAAAAAGATTTAGAGTAGCCAATTATTTTTCTATCTCCAATTAAGGGGCAATTTAGCGAGGCCAATCCACCTAACCAGCACATCTTTGGGTTGTGAGGGTGAAACCCACGCAGACGTGAGGAGAATGTGCAAACTCCACACGGACAGTGACCCAGGGCCGCGATTCGAACCCGGGTCCTCAGCGCTACAGTCCCAGTGCTAACCACTGCGCCACATACCGCCCTACATGTCAACTCATTTTGACGAATGAAGTCGGGCCTCAACTGTTCAGAAGTCTCGTACCGCCAGCCAGACGGTATCATTCATTTGACCTTTGACATAATAGGCTCTCTTTGGGCCCAGCTGCGGATGTGCCCCACGGACACTGGCAGGGTGTCTAGGAGATTTAGGGCTGGAATGATTTCCTGGGGTACAGGTGGTGCTGGGATGCTCTTGCGTAGGGGCAGGTGACTTAATGCACCCACATTAACAATTTGCATCCCAGGCCGGTTCTGAAAAGCATAGCTGTAAGCTGCCAACGGCAGGGCCCAACGCCGCACCATCTCCGAGTCGGTGGGCGCTATGGGTTTTCTCCTCCTTCAACCATCCCAGTAATGGCTTGTGGTCAGCCACTCTGTCGAACCGTTGACTGTACATTGGAATTTCTACACACCGAATATAACCGCTAAACCTTCCTGTTCAATATGGGCAGAGTTTTGTCCTGCCTCAGAAAGGGTCCTTGAGGCAAAGGCGCTAGGGAGTTCTGAACCATCTACCATTTTGTGGGATAAAACAGCCCCTGTAGCGTAAGGGGATGCACCACATGTCAGCACGATTGGATTTGTAGCCATCTGGGATGGCCACTTACAAAGGACCATGGGAAATATGGTCAACCCAGGACTCAAACACTCAGAGCTTATGAATATTGGCAACTCAGATAACCCGACGCTATCGAAACCCCCAGCTACTTTGCATTCTAATGGCCCATTTCCCCAGAACAAAAGACCTGTACTCAGGTAACAGATACAGAAACAGACTCATCGGCGCCACTCCCTTTGCTCAGGGAGCCCAAAAAGCCACGGTCAATGGCCGCTCAGGACACGCCCCGCCATCAAGGCTCCCGCCCCTTTATTGGCCAAAATCAAAGGCAGTAATCGAAGCCTGCCGAATTATTGGGTCCAAAGCTAAGGACCGCCCAAAAGAGCGCGAAACCCCAGAAGGATAAAGAGAGACACTGCCATGTGTTCAGTCTCTCTTGGCCCCGGCGCTCGGTCTCTCTTGGCCGCGACCTACGCCTAAAACCAAGTGCAGCATCACGACCAGAAGACAAGTTCAAGACCAACGATCGCTACCAGACGGATGAGCCCAGCAGAAACGAAGTCACTTCTCCAGACCCAGCCACGCAAGATCCGAACAGAGGCTTTGTTCCTCTGCATAAAGCCGGGTGCCTGAAGTTAAGTACAGGTTGTTGTAGTGTTAGGTGTAATTTAGCTTGTAGTGTTTTATGTTGCATGTCGAAGTAATTCTTGTGTGTAAATAAACTATCATTGAACTTGAACTAACTAACTGGTTGTTTGGTCTTTGATCGATATCTGGTAAAACCTTGTGGTGGTATCATTTGATGCCTGGCGACTGTAACGCTTGTTTCACAGCTCGGAGGCTTCCTTTTGGGGGCCCCCTCCATCGCCCCCGCTGATTCTTCCTTAATAGCTGATGTAATGGTGCCAATGTTGTGGCTAGATTAGAAATAAACCTTCTGTAGTGATTGACCATACTGAGGAAGGACTTAAGCTCGCTGACATGTTTGGCTGCAGGAATGTCTCGTTTGGCCATGACCTTTTCTCCCACTGGGTGCAGCTCTGTCGCATCTGCACAAAATCTGAGGTTTGTCACTTATAAATCCTGAAAAGTACATTTTTTTGTGTATTAGGCGGACTCCTGCATCACAAAACCTCATTAAAATCCACAACGGTCGGCTGTGGTGGAAAACCTTTACCTCGTAACCAATGTCGTGACGCGAGACAGACACAGGAGGCTTTCAGTAATAAACAAAGGGGTTTATTAATCAACGGCAAAGGCAGTCAGCTGGCAGTTAGATAACAGTTAGAGTAACAGGCCGTTACTCTTGAGCCCCCTGGTTCACGCTGCCCTGGGTCCTGCTTCCAGAGCCCACGCAAACTCCCCATTGGCCAAGGTTTGCATCCTTCCGCACAATTGAGTTGGTCTTGTGGTCAGTGGAGCCTGCCCTTTAAAGGGGCCTCGCTACCACAAGGTCATATGAACATAGGACTAGAAGGAGGCCAATCAGCATCTCAGCTCTGGTCAGCCAATCAATTAGATCACAGCTGATCCCTATTTTAACTCCATCTATCCACCTCTTCCTTCACCTTGCCTGATGTCTCGCCCAATAGAAACCTATCAATCACAGTCTTGAACATTTCAATTATTCCTACATCCACTTTTTTCGTGTTAGCAGGATTCAGATTTCCATTAGCTTTTGTGCGCAGAAGTGTTTCCTGTTTCACTCCGAATTGACTTAGTTGTAATTTTAAAATTACGGCTTCTAATTCTGGGCTCGGCCACCAGAGAAAATATTTTTTCTCCATCTACTCTACGGAATGTCTTTGTCAATTTAAATAACTCGATTAGATTGCCCTCAAACTGCTGAACTCATAGGAATGTAAGATTTACACAAACTGTCTGCATAATTTAACTCTTTGAGATCCATTCTGGTGAGTCTGTGCTGTACCCCATTCAAAGCCAATATATCCTCCCTGGGAAATGGTGCCCAGAGCTGATTGCATTGTGTGCCTGGGTTGTGACCAAGGTTCTGTACGGTGGAGTATTACTTCCTCATTTTTATTTCTAACCCTCCTTAACAGAAAGGCTATTTGTCTTTTTGATTACTTTTTGTACATTTTGGGCAGCACGCTAGCACAGTGGTTAGCACTGTTGCTTCACAGCACCAGGGTCCCAGGTTCGATTCCCGGCTTGGGTCACTGTCTGTGCGGAGTCTGCACGTTCTCCCCATGTCTGCGTGGGTTTCCTCCGGGTGCTCCGGTTTCCTCCCACAAGTCCCGAAAGACGTGCTGTTAGGTGAATTGGACATTCTGAATTCTCCCTCAGTGTACCCGAACAGGCGCCGGAATGTGGCGAGTAGGGGCTTTTCACAGTACCTTCATTGCAGTGTTCACGTAAGCCTACTTGTGACACTAATAAAGATTATTATTATACTTTTCCTCACCTCACCCTATCCACATATTCCTTTCTCCCTCTATCCAGCTTTCCCTTAAATGCAGCTACACTATTCACCTTGACGACTCCCTGTGTTGGTGAGTTCCACATTCTCACCGCTCTCTAGGTAAAGGGGTTTCTCCTGAATGCCCTACTGGATTTATTAGTGACTAATTTATATTTATTTCCCCTAATTCTAGTCCATCCAACAAGTCGAAACATCGTCTCTCACATCTATCCTATCAAATCCTTCATAATTCTAAAGGCCATTATCAGGTGCCCCCCATCCCATTCCAGTCATCCCTGGAAAAGCATCTTAGTTGTTCAATATAACCTCTCAGCTCTGGTGACACCCCTGTACACTTGTTTTCTGCAGTGCTTCATTGTGCAGAATCCTCTGAAATTTAATAAAAACAATGACGTGGGAAGTGAGGTTTAAGAGAGATCAGGCCAGCAGAAGGAAATGACAAAGGAGCAGTAAAGATAGGCTTGGAAGAAGAGAGTATGAAGAGGTTGTGCGGGGAAATGGATTAGTTTGGGACACATTTTCAAGGTTGGGAGAAGGGAGAAACTATTGCCGGTGAATAATACAGTCATCAAAACTGTGATTTCAACACCCAGCAGAGTTAATGAGGCAATTTTACTGTATCAAAGGTTGAAGAGGAGTAGGCTTATTAAGGTTAGGGGCACATTAGAAATGGGTGGGTGGGTTTGTCCGTGTGAGGGAGAGAAATGTTTACTCACGGAATATGAGTGTTAAGGAGATTAAAAAGGGAACAAAGTGAATGGTAAGGGGCATCAGAACAAGCTTGGATGGCAGGTTGGAGCGGGAGCTCTGAACAAGATGAACCTTATGTCGCTGTGGTAACTGTGATAACACAATAGCTGAGACCAAGATGGCGAGAGATTGACTTTGCTCAGTGAAAGTCATATACATGTCGAAGAGACTTCAAACCAAACTACTAGCTGTCCAGACAGGTGGAGTTTCTGTATGTCCAGTGACTTTCTGGAAGGACATACTGCATTTACCCAAGGTCATTCTGTCCAATAGGGTGTTAAGATTATCTGAAGTTTAAAAAAATTAATTTAGAGTACCCAATTCATTTTTTTTCCAATTAAGGGCCAATTTAGCATGGGCAATTCACCTGCCCTGCACATCTTTGGGTTGGGGGCAAAACCCACGCAAACATAGATTATCTGAAGTTAAATGTAGAGCATATCAGTTTCATCAATGAGATCGGGTCCTGTGCGTCTCTGCTCTCCCCATGTTGCTGTTCCTGAAGACAAAGCACCGGTGATGTGTATTATTCTGTTATATATTGATTCCATATTTCTCCTTGACTTAACACTTATTGAAACTCTGTCATAACATTTATGGGTGATTTTTAACATTATTGGTAAAATGCCGAATCTTGTTTTGGTATTCCAATTAATGGGCAATTTAACGTGGCCAATCCACCTACCCTGCCCATCTTTTGGGTTGTGGGGGGTGAGACCAACGCAGACACGGGGAGAATGTGCAAACTCCACACGGGCAGTGACCCAGAGCCGGGTCCTCAGTTCCGTGAGGCAGCGGTGCTAACCACTGCACCGCCTTGCTTCCTTGTTTTGGATCAATGATAATCTTGTGTTCTTGTTTATTATTGTTAAAAAATGACTGTCCAATATCTAATGTCATATTTGTTTACTTTTTTGGCTCTGTCTCCGTGGGTCGCCTCGGGCCTCTCAGTCCGAAGGCTCAAGTCCCAATCCAGAGGTTTGAGTACATATGGGTCGATAATCCCAGTGTAGCACTGGGTGTGGGGCTGGGGCGGGGTGGGGGGGGGGGGGGTGCTGCAGCACTGTCAGAGGTGTCGTCTTTCAGCTGAGACAGTAAACTGAAGTTTTGTCTGCTTGCTCAGTTTGTGTCGAAGATGCCATAACGTTATTCGAGGACAAACCGGGAGTTCTCCTGGTGTGCTGGGCCAATGTTCGTCCTTCAGCTCACACCTCCAAAAACAGATTGGCAGGTCATTCATCTCATTTGTGTTTGGAATACATTTAAAATGGTTGTTGTGTTAGTCAACATGAGAAATGTCAATGCAACGTCGCTGACTCTAAGTGAAGCAATGGGAGAAATGCATGTTGGCCTTTTTAATAGGTTTGTTTGGAGCCACTGGCTTTCGGAGTGCAGCTTCTTCATCGGGATGGACTTTAACCTGGTGTTGTAAGACTTCTTACTGTGCCCACCCTAGTCCAACGCCAGCATTCATGTCCTTTTAATGTTAGGTCAATTTCCTTCTCCCGTGCTTTTTGCTTGGTTTGGTACATTGGGCTTTTTATTGCAATTCAGAAATGACAAAAGTAAAAGTTTTTTTTGAAAAAGCCCAAAAGTTGACAGCAAGGTAAAACGTTTAAATCTAGGGTCCAACGGGGAATTGTCCACTGGCTTTGAACTAATGCTGAGTGACTCTTTTGCAACTGTTCAGACATCATGGCTCAAACCTGGAATTCAAAGGCAACGGAGAGTAGAATAACAGAGGAAAAAAATAATTGTGCCGTCTGAGTGGGTTGGATAGAATCCAAAGGGGGGGAAGGGCTTTAAAATAAAACAAAATAAAATAGAGAGCAAGGGAGAGAGAGAATGGAGGGGTGAGTGAGGTTGAGGGGAGTAAATGAAGAAGTGAGAGTGAGGGAGACAGGAATGAAAGAGAGAGAAAGTGAGAGAGAACGGCGATGAGCAAAAGAAAGGCAAGCGTGCAAAAGAAGAGAAAGGAGGAAATGAAAGAGTGCGAGGTCAGAGAGAGAGTTAAAGTGAGAAAAGAAAGAAGAGAGATGAAGGTGAGATAGAGAGGGCAAAATGAGACGGTCAGAGTGCGGAGGGGATGTGAGAGAAAGGAAGGAAAGAGAGTGGGGAGAGAACAAAATAAAGAGGTGTAGAGAAAATGAGAGTGAGGAAAGAGGAGATTGAGGAGAGAGTTAGACAGGAATGCAATAACAACAACTTACATTTATGTAACATCTTTAACATAGTAACACCCCAGGATCCATTTCAGAATTTGACATTGGATGACCACCGGATGTCTCAAAGTGCCGACAGCCAATGAAATACTTTCAAAGCGTAGCCACTATTGTAATGGAGGGAACACTGCATCCAGTTTGTGCACGGCAAGATCCCACAATTAGGAATGTGATAATGACCAGGTAATCCGCTTTTGTGATGTTGACTGAGGTGGAGATTGGCCAGGACACCAGGGATAGCTCCTCAGCTCTTCTTCAAAAGAGCACCATGGGATTTTTACATCCACCCGAGAGAGCAGACGGGGTCTCAGTTTAACACTTCTGAAACAAATCCAACAGTGCAGCACTCCCTCAGTACTGCACTGGAGTGTCAGCCTAGCCTTACAGTGCAGCACCCCCTCAGTACTGCAGCGGAGTGTGAGCCAAGCTTTACAGTGCAGCACTCCCTCAGTACTGCACTGGAGTGTCAGCCTAGCCTCACAGTACAGCACCCCCTCAGTACTGCACTGGAGTGTCAGCCTAGCCTTACAGTGCAGCACTCCCTCAGTACTGCACTGGAGTGTAAGCTGAGGCGTACAGTGCAGCACTCCCTCAGTACTGCACTGGAGTGTGAGCCGAGACGTACAGTGCAGCAATCCCTCAGTACTGCACTGGAGTGTGAACCGAGGCGTACAGTGCAGCACCCCCTCAGTACTGCAGTGGAGTGTGAGCCGAGGCGTACAGTGCAGCACTCCCTCAGTACTGCACTGGAGTGTGAGCCGAGGCGTACAGTGCAGCACTTCCTCAGTACTGCAGTGGAGTGTGAGCCGAGCTTTACAGTGCAGCACCCCCTCAGTACTGCACTGGAGTGTCAGCCTAGCCTTACAGTGCAGCACTCCCTCAGCACTGCACTGGAGTGTGAGCCGAGGCGTACAGTGCAGCACTCCCTCAGTACTGCACTGGAGTGTCAGCCTAGCCTTACAGTGCAGCACTCCCTCAGTACTGCACTGGAGTGTCAGCCTAGCCTTACCGTGCAGCACTCCCTCAGTACTGCACTGGAGTGTCAGCCTAGCCTCACAGTGCAGCACTCCCTCAGTACTGCACTGGAGTGTCAGCCTAGCCTTACCGTGCAGCACTCCCTCAGTACTGCACTGGAGTGTCAGCCTAGCCTTACAGTGCAACACTCCCTCAGTACTGCACTGGAGTGTCAGCCTAGCCTTACAGTGCAGCACTCCCTCAGTACTGCACTGGAGTGTGAGCCGAGGCGTACAGTGCAGCACTCCCTCAGTACTGCACTGGAGTGTCAGCCTAGCCTTACAGTGCAGCACTCCCTCAGTACTGCACTGGAGTGTGAGCCGAGGCGTACAGTGCAGCACTCCCTCAGTACTGCACTGGAGTGTCAGCCTAGCCTTACAGTGCAGCACTCCCTCAGTACTGCACTGGAGTGTGAGCCGAGGCATACAGTGCAGCACTCCCTCAGTACTGCACTGGAGTGTCAGCCTAGCCTTACAGTGCAGCACCCCCTCAGTACTGCAGTGGAGTGTGAGCCGAGGCGTACAGTGCAGCACCCCCTCAGTACTGCACTGGAGTGTCAGCCTAGCCTTACAGTGCAGCACTCCCTCAGTACTGCACTGGAGTGTCAGCCTAGCCTTACAGTGCAGCATTCCCTCAATACTGCACTGGAGTGTGAGCCGAGACGTACAGTGCAGCACTCCCTCAATACTGCAGTGGAGTGTGAGCCGAGACGTACAGTGCAGCACCCCCTCAGTACTGCAGTGGAGTGTGAGCCGAGGCGTAAAGTGCAGCACCCCCTCAGTACTGCAGTGGAGTGTGAGCCGAGCTTTACAGTGCAGCACCCCCTCAGTACTGCACTGGAGTGTCAGCCTAGCCTCACAGTGCAGCACTCCCTCAGTACTGCAGTGGAGTGTGAGCCGAGACGTATAGTGCAGCACTCCCTCAGTACTGCAGTGGAGTGTGAGCCGAGATGTTTCTGCTGAAGTCTCTGAGTGTGATTGAACCCACAATCTCCTGACTCAGAAATAAGATTTTTGCAAACTGGGCCCCGTTGGACCCTTATTAGGAGATGTTAGGATAGGTGATCGAAAGCTTAGTCAAAGAGGTTAAGAAACATCTTTATGGAGGAGAGGGAATAAACAAGTAGAGAGGTTTAATGAGGGAATTCCAGAGTATAGGGCCCAGGAAGCTGAAAGCACGACCTCCAATGATGGAGCAATTAAAGTCATGGATGCACAAGAGGCCAGAATTGGAGGAGCACAGAGATCTTGGAGGGTTGTGGAGGCTGGAGGTGGTTACAAAGATAGGGAGATGATGGGGAGGATAGGCAATTAGAGGACGAAGACACCGCAGAAGAAATTGAGAGGAGATAAAGAGGGAATGAGAGCGAGAGAGGGGGGAGCCGAGGGTGATTGCTGTCTGCTGCTTGTGTTTGTCCAGCCTTCAAAGACACTTAATTGTTTTTCCATTCAATATTACGAGCACTGTTGCTGGAGGGCCACATCATGTATCCCTCCTACAGGACCATCCCCCACTCCTTACTGCCAACCCACACATACACACCATTAGCACACATCTGTCTTTTCAACTTTTTGGAGGTTGTTATTGCAAATTGTCAGTGTTTATTTTACTGGTCTTAAAGAGGGAATCTCTCCATCAGGACTCCCTTTAAAGAGTCAATCTCGGATGGATAAGTGAATGTAGCGAGTACATATTGAGCCAGAATAAGTTGGGTACGGTAATGTGGTGTAGTGGTGATGTTTCTGCGCTTGTAACCCAGACAACAACAACAACCTGCACTTAAATAGCAAATTTAACACTGTAAAATCTCTCAACTCGCTTCACACAAACAATCTCAACTTAATTTGATACAGAGCTACACGAGGGGGCTCTTAGAACAGGTGAACAAAGAGGTAGGTTTTAAAAGGAGGAGAGAGTGCAAAGGTAGAGAGTTATTGGGAATGATAGAGTTTCGGGCCCAGGCAGCTAAAGTTACAATAACCAAAGGTGGAGGGATTAAAGTGACGTGAACAAGAGGCCATAATTAAAGGAACGCAGATATCTCGGAGGATTCATAATGACAATAATAATCTTTATTGTCACAAGTAAGCTTACATTAACACTGCAATGAGGTTACTGTGAAAAGCCCCTAGTCGTCACACTCTGGCGCCTGTTCGGGTACACTGAGGGAGAATTCAGAATGTCCAAATTCCCTAACAGCACGTCTTTCAGAACTTGTGGGAGGAAACCGGAGCACCCGGAGGAAACCCACGCAGACACGGGGAGAACGTGCAGACTCCGCACAGACAGTGACCCAAGCCGGCAATCGAACCTGGGACCCTGGCGCTCCACTGTGCTACCGTGCCGCCCAATTTTGGGCTTGAGGAAATTACAAAAATTAAAATTAATTAAGGAACTTTACAACATTGTCTTAGTTCCAGGTATCAGTGAAGACTTTTGCTCCTTTTTTTCATTTACGTTGCTCTGAGGACAAAACTGAGATTGTAACTCGTCACCGATGAAAAGTCTTGTCTTCATTCGCACCCTTTTACTTTCAGCCTTTATACCTTTTAAATGTCAACGGCTCCTCCCTGCCTCCTCGGACGTGGGTGCCAGAACCTTAGATTCGGGAGCGTAAATAAGAGCCTGAGGTAAAATACCGTCACAATAGTTTGGTGAATTGAGTTCAGTTAAAACAAAATCTGAAAATTAAACACTGCATCAGTAACGATCACTATGCAGCTAGCTGGAGAGAAATCGATGTATCTATAGATGTAGAGAAGGGTGCTCGGGTTTCCTCCCACAGTCCAAAGATGTGCAGGTTAGGTGGATTGGCCAGGATAAATTGCCCTTAGTGTCCAAAATTGCCCTTAGTGTTGGGTGGGGTTGCTGGGTTGTGGGGATAAGGTGGAGGTGTTGACTTTGGGTCAGGTGCTCTTTCCAAGAGCCGGTGCAGTCTCGATGGGCCGAATGGTCTCCTTCTGCACTGTAAATTCTATGATAATCTATGACCTTTCCACTTGTGGAACAGTCACAAATGAAGGTGGGGGTGGGGGGCAGCACGGTGGCACAGTGGTTAGCACTGCTGCCTCACGGCTCCGAGGTCCCAGGTTCAATCCCAGCCCTGGGTCACTGTCCGTGTGGAGTTTGCACATTCTCCCCGTGTTTGCGTGGGTGTGTGTGGGGGGGGGGGGGGGGGGGGTGCGGGGGCTATGCATGCCTGGACATTGGGTGAGGTCACAAACCCTGCCAGCATTCACAGTCAAAGCAGCTCTTCCTGGAGAATAGGTCCTGGGTGATCATCACACCATCAGGTTACAGCAGCTTCTGAACATTCAACCAAAAATGAGGCTTTGCTGCTCAGATTTTCTCCCCTCATCACTCCCCTCTTCTGTTTCTGTCGCTGCCTGTCTCTCTGTCTGTTTGTCCCTTTTCTCTCTGACTATTTTCTTTTCTTGTTCTCTCCATCAAACTGCCTCTGTCTCTTAGTCTCTGCCACTTTCTGTCTATCTTTGTTTCACTTTCCCTTTCCTGCCTTTCATCTCTCCTTGTCTACTTCTCTGTCAGCGCTTCATCCATCTAATCCCTTCTCTCAGTACCTGTCCATCTCTCTGCATCTCCTTTTCCATCTCTCATTCGACCTCCCCAAGTCGTTCTTTATATGCCTGTCATGTCCCTGTCTTTCTCCAATGTCTGTCTACGTCACTCTCTCTTTCTCTTCCTGTCACCATGTTAATCACTGTCTTTCCCTTTCTGACACTGTTCTCTCTCTCTCTCTCTCTGTTTCTCACTCTCTGATTGACTCTGGTTCTTTCCACACTCTCTCTTCCTCTTGAGCTGCTTCTCATTCACTGCCCCACTCTCTAGATCTGTTTCTCATTCTCTCTCTTTTTCTCGATCGTTCTTTCGATCGGTTTCTCATTCTCTCTTGCAGTCCAATGATTGGTTTTTCATTCTCTATCTCACTCAATCTGTTTCTCTTGTTCTGTCTCACTCTTGTGATCTATTCCCATTATCTGTCTCTCAGTCTTAATCTGTTTCTCAGTCAAGGTTTCTTGCTCTCTCGATCGGTTTCTCATTCTCTGTTTAACACTGTGGAACTCTTACTCATTCTCTGTCTCACCCCCTTGACCTCCTTCTCATTCTCCGTCTATCTTGCTCGAGCTGTTTCTCATTCTCTGTCTGTTTCTCTCTGTCTCCCTCGATCAATTTCTCATTCTCTCTGTCGCTCTCTCGATCAGTTCCTTACTTTCTGTCTCTCTTTCGATCAATTTCTCATTCTGTCTCTCTCTCTCCATCTGTTTCTCATTCTCTGTCGCTCTCTCTCTCTCCCTCTCGAGCTGTTTCACATTTTCTGTCTCACTCTCTTGGTATGTTTCACATTTGCTTTCCCTCCCTTTCTCTTTCTGTTATTCATTTTCTCTCTCTCATTTTTTGTTTCTCGTTCTCTGTCTCACTCTGTCGATCAGTTCTTCATTCTCTGTGTCACCCTCTGTCGATCTGTTTCTCATTCTCCGTCTCTCTCTCGATCTGTTTCTCCTTCATTGACTCACTCTCTCCATCTGTTTCTCATTCTCTGTTCGTCTCTCTCAATGTGTTTCTCATTCTTTATCTCACTCTCGCCATCTGTTTCTCATTCTCTCTCTCACTCTCTCCATCTGTTTCTCATTCTCTCTCTCACTCTCTCCATCTGTTTCTCATTCTCTCTCTCACTCTCTCCATCTGTTTCTCATTCTCTCTCTCACTCTCTCCATCTGTTTCTCATTCTCTCTCTCACTCTCTCCATCTGTTTCTCATTCTCTCTCTCACTCTCTCCATCTGTTTCTCATTCTCTCTCTCACTCTCTCCATCTGTTTCTCATTATCTCTCTCACTCTCTCCATCTGTTTCTCATTCTCTCTCTCACTCTCTCCGTCTGTTTCTCATTATCTCTCTCACTCTCTCCATCTGTTTCTCATTCTCTCTCTCACTCTCTCCATCTGTTTCTCATTCTCTATCTCACTCTCTCCATCTGTTTCTCATTCTCTCTCTCTCACTCTCTCCATCTGTTTCTCATTCTCTCTCTCACTCTCGCCATCTGTTTCTCATTCTCTCTCTCACTCTCTCCATCTGTTTCTCATTCTCAGGCTGTTTAGCACTGGGCTAAATCGCTGGCTTTTAAAGCAGACCAAGGCAGGCCAGCAGCACCGTTCAATTCCCGTACCAGCCTCCCCGAACAGCCGCCGGAATGTGGCGAATAGAGGCTTTTCACAGTAACTTCATTGAAGCCTACTCGTGACAATAAGCGATTTTCATTTCATTTCATTTTTCTATCTCACTCTCTCCATCTGTTTCTCATTCTCTCTCTCACACTCTCCATCTGTTTCTCATTCTCTCTCTCACTCTCTCCATCTGTTTCTCATTCTCTCTCTCACTCTCTCCATCTGTTTCTCATTCTCTCTCACTCTCTCCATCTGTTTCTCATTCTCTCTCTCACTCTCTCCATCTGTTTCTCATTCTCTCTCTCACTCTCTCCATCTGTTTCTCATTCTCTCTCTCACTCTCTCCGTCTGTTTCTCATTATCTCTCTCACTCTCTCCATCTGTTTCTCATTCTCTCTCTCACTCTCTCCGTCTGTTTCTCATTATCTCTCTCACTCTCTCCATCTGTTTCTCATTCTCTCTCTCACTCTCTCCATCTGTTTCTCATTCTCTATCTCACTCTCTCCATCTGTTTCTCATTCTCTCTCTCTCACTCTCTCCATCTGTTTCTCATTCTCTCTCTCACTCTCGCCATCTGTTTCTCATTCTCTCTCTCACTCTCTCCATCTGTTTCTCATTCTCTATCTCACTCCATCTGTTTCTCATTCTCTCTCTCACTCTCTCCATCTGTTTCTCATTCTCTCTCTCACTCTCTCCATCTGTTTCTCATTCTCTCTCTCACTCTCTCCATCTGTTTCTCATTCTCTATCTCACTCTCTCCATCTGTTTCTCATTCTCTCTCTCACACTCTCCATCTGTTTCTCATTCTCTATCTCACTCTCTCCATCTGTTTCTCATTCTCTCTCTCACACTCTCCATCTGTTTCTCATTCTCTCTCTCACTCTCTCCATCTGTTTCTCATTCTCTCTCTCACTCTCTCCATCTGTTTCTCATTCTCTCTCTCACTCTCTCCATCTGTTTCTCATTCTCTCTCTCACTCTCTCCATCTGTTTCTCATTCTCTCTCTCACTCTCTCCATCTGTTTCTCATTCTCTCTCTCTCACTCTCTCCATCTGTTTCTCATTCTCTCTCTCACACTCTCCATCTGTTTCTCATTCTCTCTCTCACTCTCTCCATCTGTTTCTCATTCTCTCTCTCACTCTCTCCATCTGTTTCTCATTCTCCCTCTCACACTCTCCATCTGTTTCTCATTCTCTCTCTCACTCTCTCCATCTGTTTCTCATTCTCTCTCTCACTCTCTCCATCTGTTTCTCATTCTCTCTCTCACACTCTCCATCTGTTTCTCATTCTCTCTCTCACTCTCTCCATCAGTTTCTCATTCTCTCTCTCACTCTCTCCGTCTGTTTCTCATTCTCTCTCTCACTCTCTCCATCAGTTTCTCATTCTCTGTCTCTCCCTCTCTCGATCCGTTACTCACAGTCTCTTTTTCTGCACTTTGCAATTTCTCTCATTCTGTTTGTCCACCTCCGCTGATTTGTTTGACTCGCTCACTTTCCTACACTGTCCTTTTTCTCTCTTTCTCAGTTTATCTCATTTTGACTGCTGCACTCACTTCTTCTCATTTTCTGCCTTGCTCTTTATCAGGGATCATTTTAAACCCCTTTCCAGGTGGAACCCAAGCTGGGGAGGGGCAGGGCAGTTACAATGGTGATGAATCCCAACCTGACCACCTTCAGTATGAATTGCCAGCGGCTCAGCCATCCTCAAACTCTAGGTCCTCTGTAAATAATCAGATCAGGCTAATTAAGTATGTCTTCTTCCTATCTCTCTGACTCAGTCTCTGCTGTTTTCCTTCTCTCCCTAGCTCTCCCTCTCTCTCTGCGTCTCTCCCTATGTAGCTCTCACATTCTTTCTGTCTTGATCACCCCGTCGTTCCCTACCTCATTCTTTCTCGCTCTGTATCTCTTCCTAAATGGCTCTCTTACTCTCACTCTTTTGATCTGTCTCTCTCTCTGTCTTCCTTGTCTCTCACTCTGGGTTCCATATTGACTTTCAAGTGACCATTAGAGTTCACTGTCCGATCTCCCTTCCCCTTTGGCGACGAGGTGGATGTGATATCGCTCGAGGCCACATTCTCTCTTAGCTGTATCGGACCAGCAAGGCTCCACATACCACCAGGGCCTCTCCGTGTCTAATTCATCCTCGCCTTGCCTTCTCTCTTTATGGTATCTCTCTCTCTCTCTCACGCACTGTCTATTCCACTCTCTGGCTTTCTTTCTCATTCACACTTTCCCTCGGATCTTTCTCATTCATAAAATCACAAAAGGAGCACAAAATGGAAACCGGCGATTTGCCCCAATCAATTCCTGCTGTTGATGGTGCTCCGCTGAAGCAGGATCCTAATCCCATGTACTTGCCCTCTTTCCATCTCTCTTTATTCCCTTCTCAGCTGTGACTCAATGGGAGCGCTGACACCTCAGAGTCACAGAGTTGTGGGTCCAAATTTCACTCCAGCAGAGGCGGGACAAACAGCCCAGGCTGACACGGCCAGTGCAGTACTGAGGGAGCGCTGCGCTGTCAGAGACGCTGGGCGGGAGTCTCCCTCCCGCTGCACCCGTTTTCTGGTGCACCGCACCTCCGCTGGCAGTGGGATCCTCCGTCCCGGCAACCGGCCAATGGGGACACCTTGTGGCCCCTCCCACACCGTCGGAAAATCCGTGGGTGTGAGTGCGCTGCCAGTGAAATGGAGGAACCGCCTACACAGAATCCCGGCCGCTGTCTTTTGGATGGATTTTTATGGTCTGCCTCATGGGCTGAATTGCCTCCTTCTCCACTGTAAGGATTCTATGTTTCTATACATTTAACCTAGATGGTCTGCCTCTCAGGTGACCATCAGGGCCTGTACTTATTAAAAATAAGGGGTTGCTCATTTAAGATGGAGATGAGGAGAATTCCTTCTCTCTCTGAAGGTTGAGAGTCTCTGGAAATCTCTTCCTCAAAAGTCAGTGGAAGCAGAGTCTGAATATTTTTAAGGCAGAACTGGATCTATTCTTGATGGGTGATGCAGTGTCAGGGTAGGTCGAGGTTGCAATGAAATCAACAGGCTTGAGGGGCAAGTGGCTACTCCTGCTTTTCATTCATATGTTGTTTCTGGCGTCCCTCAACCAACATCATTAAATTATAGATTTTCCGGTCATTATCTCATTGCTGTGCGTGGGATCTTGCTGTGTGCAAATTGGCTGCTGTGTTTCTTACATTACAACAGTGACCACACTTGAAAAAGTACTTAATTGGCTGTAAGGTGCTTTTAGAGGTCCTCAGATTGTGATAGATTCTATAGAAATATCTCACAATTCTTTGGTTTGAAAACGTGATGCTATGTCCTCCTGTGTCCTGTCTGTGTTATTACATTGGGACATTTGATTACATTAAAGGTGCTATATAAATACAAGTTGTTGATGTTCAGCTGTTGTTGAGGGGCGGCACGGTGGCACAGTGGTTAGCACTGATGCCTCACAGTGCCAGGGTCCCAGGTTCAATTCCGACATCAGGTGACTGTCTGTGTGGAGTCTGTATGTTCTCCCCGTATCTGCGTGGGTTTCCTATGGGTGCTCCGATTTCCTCCCACAGTTCAAATATGTGCAGCTTAGGTGGATTGGCCATGCTAAATTGCCCCTTTGTGTCCAAAAGGTTAGGTTGGGTTTACGTGGGTAGGGCGGGGGAGTGGACCTAGGAAGGATGGTCTGTCAGAGGGTCGGTAATGACTTCATGGGCTGAATTGCCTCCTTCTCCACTGTAAGGATTCTATGTTTCTATACATTTAACCTAGATCCTTGTTTCTTTTACTTTAATAGCTTCAACCAGTTGAACAATGGGAGTAATTTTAATTTTCCTTGTCGTGGTGTTAAACTGGAAGATCAGTTATCCCTGTTGATTATAGAACCACTTCCATTTTATTTCCATCTGTCCCACCTTTTCGTAACAAACACCTCGATCAAACCTTAGTTTCCAACTCAAGTTTTCCATTGCTAATAATCTTTTTAATAATCTTTATTGTCACAAGTAGGCTTACATTAACACTGCAATGAAGTTACTGTGAAAATCCCCTAGTTGCCACATTCCAGTGCCTGTTCGGGTACACAGAGGGAGAATTCAGAATGTCCAAATTACCTAACAAGCGCGTCTTTTGGCACTTGTGGGAGGAAACCGGAGCACCCGGAGGAAACCCACGCAGACACGTGGAGAACGTGCAGACTCCGCACAGACAGTGACCCAAGCCGGGAATCGAACCTGGGACCCTGGCGCTGTGAAGCAACAGTGTTAACCACTGTGCTATCGTGCCGCCCTCTGGTATTTGACTTCCTCACAGCACACAGTAGCTGAGTAAAGTTGTGCTCAACTCTCTCTATTAATTCAACATCTTATTGTGCAGAACCCAAAACTGTGTCCAACTGTATCATTACTGAGGTTCAATATTCAGTAGCTGGCTCTCTGCCTGCCTAATGACTGTGACACCCTTACAGGTAGTCACGGGGAGATCTGAACTGCAACTTTCTGAGATATAGGCAGTTTAGCCTTATCCAGACCCAGGGGTACTCTGTCAAATCGAGTTGGGATGGAGATATACTGTGTTGTTAAGCTGCATTGTTGGCTGCACAGGAGGCAGCACAAGGTTAGTCACACCCCAGCTGTCCAGCAGGGTTTCCACTTTGTTTGCGGAAGATTGAAATGTGCTGTTTGGTAGTTGGCTGTTGACTCTGGGCTTATTCCTTGTTTACACAACAACTCAACTCCTGTATGGGTGAGGGAGTAGGGGTGACGGATAAGGGGGAATGAATGAGGGAGAGGGATGTAGGAGATTGGGGGAGAGGGATGAAGCAGTATGATGAGGGAGTGAAGAGATGGCGGAGAATGGAGGGCGGGGGAAGGATGACTGACTAACAGTCACGATTGATCCAGTTGTGGGGTATTGTGATCAATCCCCCGGGAATAGTATGAAGCAGTGTGAGACCACATCTGGCACACTGGAGCACTGGTCCCCACAAACGGGGACCAGATGGAAGGCCACCAGGGAGGTTCCGTAAGCTGTGGTACAGGTGTCCTCTGGTTGGGGTGAGCTCTGCTGATCCCTTGCTTCCTCTGCAATGGGGCAGCGCTTCTGAGGGGTGCCCACACCTGGTGGGCTGCTGATTGGGTCCTTGATGATGCAGCTGGGATATGAGGGTGTCCAGAGGGGCGGCCTGGGTAGGCTCCCAGATGACCAGAGGCCTTCTGAGGGTTTAAAGGACACAGGCAGCACTCAGCAGTGAGAGCAGCCAGGAGTCTGTAAGTCGCACCAAAGGGGTGCATTTAAAATACAGACTGCAGCAATGGCGGTCTGAGCCGTCCCACCCCGATCCTGAGGGCCACCCCCCAGTCCATGGACTTGGCACCAAATCACTACCCGCTGCTGCCCCTGGCTTGGGCAGCCACCCCCCCAGCAAGCACGACAGTTTTCAACAGTTTTTCACTGTTTTTCTAGCCTCCCGGTCCTCCTCCGCAGCCATGGCATCAAGTCCATGTTTGTAAATACTTGCAGTAATTAACACCCTCGAGACTTCCGCCTGAGAGGAACAGAGTATCGCGGACGGGCGGAACAATGTGTCCAACCCGTTAATCACATACAAA
Organism: Scyliorhinus torazame; assembly: GCF_047496885.1. Lineage (NCBI taxonomy): Eukaryota > Metazoa > Chordata > Chondrichthyes > Carcharhiniformes > Scyliorhinidae > Scyliorhinus > Scyliorhinus torazame. The sequence goes on from NC_092722.1 coordinate 194,200,043, forward strand.
TGCATACTGTGATGAACGGTTACTGTGTTACTGTACCCTTGTCATCGTGTAAGGTGATGTCCCCTTTAAGACCGGGCTTGGAACCCTGAGGGACTCCGCCTCCGGCTCCGCCCACCTGGGAGCCGTATATAAGGGGCCGCCTGGTGGGCGGCACCCAGTTAGCACCCGTCTCGGCACCAGGCTAGTTCTTAGCTTATTAAAGCCTTCTTTACCGTTTTACTCTCTGAGCGTCGTTATTGAGGGTACAACACATACAAATGCTGTTTTGCTTCTGTGACTGGCAAGGGGTGCAAACCTCATTATCAACCACCAGCAAGGGACTGGAGCATGGCTCCCAAATCAGCGCCGGGCGCAGACCTCTATTTTGGCCATTTGCCTGATTCTTCGCCCGATTGCTGTTCGCATTTGCATCATTGCGAAGCGGAGAATTTCGGCCACTGTGTAAAGTTTGGGTCTCCTTATTTGGAAAAGAATATAGTTGCATTAGCAGCTGTTCAGAGAAGGTTCACTCGACTCATTCATAGAATCATAGAACCATACTTCAGCCCATCGAGCTGCACCGACAAAAAGCCCTCGGCTCTAATCTACACTAATCCCACTTTCCAGCACTTGGCCAATAGCCTTGAATGTTGTGACATTTCAACTGCTCATCCATGTACTTTTTTAAAGATAGTGAGAATTCCTGCCTCAACTACCCTCCCAGGCAATGCATTCCAAACTTACACCACCCCCCGGGTGAAAGATTCTTTCCTCAAATCTCCTCTAAACCTAGTGGGCTGGATTCTCTGCCCCGCCACATTCCTGTTTCACCCCGCCGGCGGGATGCTCCATTCCGCCAGCCGGTTAATGGGGTTTCCCATTGTGGGGCAGCCCCACGCTGTCGGGAACCCCCCGGGCTGCTGGCAAAATGGAGCATCCCGCCTGCGGAGAATCCAGTCCCTTGACTTTCACCTTAAAATTATGCCCCTTGTTATTGACTCTTCAACTAAGGGAAGGACCTGCTTTCTATCCACCCGGTCCTTGCCCCTCATAATCGTACCTCAATCAGGTCCCCTCTCAGACCTCTCTGCTCTAAACCAAACCAACCCAAACCTAACCAGCCTCTCTTCATAGCAAAAATATTCCAGCCCAGGCAACATCCTGGTGAATCTCCTCTGTACCCTCTCCAGTGCAATCCCACCCTTCCTATAGTGCGGTGACCAGAACTGCACACAGTGCTCCAGCTGTGACCTAACCAAAGTCCTGAACAGCTCCAGCATCACCTCTCGTAACGAACCTATTAACCTGCCCTGCTGCCTTCAGGGATCTGTGAACAAACAGTCCAACATCCCCCTGACATTCCGAGAATCCTGCCATTCATTGAGATCCTCCCTTGTCTTGTTGCATCTTCCAAAGTGCATCACCTCACACTTTTCAGGGTTAAATTCCACCTGCCACTGATCTGCCCATCTGACCAATCCGTTTATAGCCTCCTGAACTTAAGACTTTCTTCTTCACTGGCAATCACACGGCCAATCTTGGTGTCATCTGCAAACCTACTTATCCCGCCCCCCCCCCCCCTCTCTCTCTCCCCCCCCCCCCCCTCCCCCCCCCCCCCCCCCCCCTATATCATTTGTCTATATCACAAACAGTAAGGGACCCAGCACTGATCCCTGTGGTACACCACTGGACACCAGCCTACAGTCGCACAAACAGACTTCTGGAAGCCAATTTTGGATCCAACTCTCCATGTTACCCATGATCCCATGTACTTTTACCTTATTTATCAGTCTCCCATGTGGGTTTTCTGAAATCCATGTAAAGTACATCAGTGAGGGAGGCAGTGGCATAGTGGTAGTGTCGCTGGACTCGTAATCCATAGACCCAGGGCAATGCTCTGGGGACCCGGTTCAAATCCCACCACGGCAGGTGGTGAAATTAGTGATGACTAGCGATATTCTGCAGGGATCAGTGCTGGGACCTTTGTTGTTCATAGTATATATAAATGATTTGGGGGAAAATGTCGCTGGTCTATGATAATCTATGGTCTGATTAGTAAACTTACAGGCGACACAAAGATTGGTGGAGTTGTGGACAGTGAAGACGATTGTCAGAGGATACAGCAGGATTTAGATCGTTTGGACACTTGGGCGGAGAGATGGCAGATAGAATTTAATCCGGATAAATGTGAGGCAATGCATTTTGGAAGGTCTAATGCAGGTAGAAATTATACAGGAAATGGTAGAACCCTCAAGAGTATTGACAGTCAGAGAGATCTAGGTGCACAGGTCCACAGGTCACTGAAAGGGGCAACACAGGTGGAGAAGGTAGTCAAGAAGGCATACGACATGCTTGCCTTCATTGGCTGGGGCATTGAGTATAAGAATTGGCAAGTCATGTTGCAGCTGTATAAAACCTTAGTTAGGCTACACACACTTGGAGTATAGTGTTCAATTCTGGTCGCCACACTACCAGAAGGATGTGGAGGCTTTAGAGAGGGTGCAGAAGAGATTTACCAGAATGTTGCCAGGTATGGAGGACATTGGCTATGAGGAGCGGTTGGAGAAACTCGGTTTGTTCTCACTGGAACGACCAAGGTTGAGGGGCGACCTGATAGAGGTCTATAAAATTCTGAGGGGCATGGATGAGTGGATAGTCAGAAGCTTTTTCCCAGGGTGGTAGAGTCAATTACTAGGGGGCATAGGTTTGAGGTGTGAGGGGAAAAGTTTAGACGAGATGTGCGAGGGAAGTTTTGAGTGCCTGGAATGTTCTGCCAGGGGAGATGGTGGAAGCAGATACGATAGCGACTTTTAAGTGGCACCTTGACGAATAGTTGAATAGGATGGGAATAGAGGGATACGGAATCCGGAAGTGTCGAAGGTTTTAGTTTAGATCAGCATCAATGATGATCACGGGCTTGGAGGGCCGAAGGGCCTGTTCCTGTGCTCTATGGCACTTTGCTGTTTGTTCTTTGTTTATTTTTATTATTTAAAAAAAAATTAGTGTACCCAAATCATTTTTTCCAATTAAGGGACAATTTAGTGAAACCCACACAGACATGGGGAGAATGTGCAAACTCCACACAGACAGTGACCAGAGCCGGGATCGGATCTGGGACCTCGGCGCCGTGAGGCGCCAGTGCTAACCACTGTGCCACCGTGCTGCCCTGTTGTTCTTTGTTCATACTGCGAGATCTGCATAACGGGCACCCAGTCGTATTAAAGATGGAAGTGCTCACCCGGAGCTACGTCTGGTGGCCGGGCCTGGATGTGGAGATAGAGCTAATGGCTCAGCTGTGAGACGTTTGCCAGGAGCAGCAGAAGCTCCTGCCCGCCGCGCCCCTTCACCCACGGGAATGGCCAGGTCTGCCTTGGGTGCGGCTTCATGTCGAATTTGCCGGTCCTTTCCAGGGCTCCATGTTTCTAGTCGTTGTGAATGTCCAATCGAAGTGGCTGCAGGCCCTCAGCATGTCGTCCACCACTTCGAAGGCGACGACTGAAAAGCTGTGACTCCCGTTCAAAGAACAAAGAACAAAGAACAAAGAAATGTACAGCACAGGAACAGGCCCTTCGGCCCTCCAAGCCCGCGCCGACCATACTGCCCGACTAAACTACAATCTTCTACACTTCCTGGGTCCGTATCCTTCTATTCCCATCCTATTCATATATTTGTCAAGATGCCCCTTAAATGTCCCTATCGTCCCTGCTTCCACTACCTCCTCCGGTAGCGAGTTCCAGGCACCCACTACCCTCTGCGTAAAAAACTTGCCTCGTACATCTACTCTAAACCTTGCCCCTCTCACCTTAAACCTATGCCCCCTAGTAATTGACCCCTCTACCCTGGGGAAAAGCCTCTGACTATCCACTCTGTCTATGCCCCTCATAATTTTGTAGACCTCTATCAGGTCGCCCCTCAACCTCCTTCGTTCCAGAGAGAACAAACCGAGTTTATTCAATCGCTCCTCATAGCTTATGCCCTCCATACCAGGCAACATTCTGGTAAATCTCTTCTGCACCCTCTCTAAAGCCTCCACATCCTTCTGGTAGTGTGGCGACCAGAATTGAACACTATACTCCAAGTGTGGCCTAACTAAGGTTCTATACAGCTGCAACATGACTTGCCAATTCTTATACTCAATGCCCCGTCCAACGAAGGCAAGCATGCCGTATGCCTTCTTGACTACCTTCTCCACCTGTGTTGCCCCTTTCAATGACCTGTGGACCTGTACTCCTAGATCTCTTTGACTTTCAATACTCTTGAGGGTTCTACCATTTACTGTATATTCCCTACCTGCATTAGCCCTTCCAAAATGCATTACCTCACATTTGTCCGGATTAAACTCCATCTGCCATCTCTCCGCCCAAGTCTCCAGACAATCTAAATCCTGCTGTATCCTCAGACAGTCCTCATCGCTATCCGCAATTCCACCAACCTTTGTGTCGTCTGCAAACTTACTAATCAGACCAGTTACATTTTCCTCCAAATCATTTATATATACTACAAACAGCAAAGGTCCCAGCACTGATCCCTGTGGAACACCACTGGTCACAGCCCTCCAATTAGAAAAGCATCCCTCCATTGCTACCCTCTGCCTTCTATGGCCTAGCCAGTTCTGAATCCACCTTGCCAGCTCACCCCTGATCCCGTGTGACTTCACCTTTTGTACTAGTCTACCATGAGGGACCTTGTCAAAGGCCTTACTGAAGTCCATGTAGACAACATCCACTGCCCTACCTGCATCAATCATCTTAGTGACCTCCTCGAAAAACTCTATCAAGTTAGTGAGACACGACCTCCCCTTCACAAAACCGTGCTGCCTCTCACTAATACGTCCATTTGCTTCCAAATGGGAGTAGATCCTGTCTCGAAGAATTCTCTCCAGTAATTTCCCTACCACTGAAGTAAGGCTCACCGGCCTGTAGTTCCCGGGATTATCCTTGCTACCCTTCTTAAACAGAGGAACAACATTGGCTATTCTCCAGTCCTCCGGGACATCCCCTGAAGACAGCGAGGATCCAAAGATTTCTGTCAAGGCCTCAGCAATTTCCTCTCCAGCCTCCTTCAGTATTCTGGGGTAGATCCCATCAGGCCCTGGGGACTTATCTACCTTAATATTTTTTAAGACACCCAACACCTCGTCTTTTTGGATCACAATGTGACCCAGGCTATCTACACCCCCTTCTCCAGACTCAACATCTACCAATTCCTTCTCTTTGGTGAATACTGATGCAAAGTATTCATTTAGTACCTCGCCCATTTCCTCTGGCTCCACACATAGATTCCCTTGCCTATCCTTCAGTGGGCCAACCCTTTCCCTGGCTACCCTCTTGCTTTTTATGTACGTGTAAAAAGCCTTGGGATTTTCCTTAACCCTATTTGCCAATGACTTTTCATGACCCCTTCTAGCCCTCCTGACTCCTTGCTTAAGTTCCTTCCTACTTTCCTTATATGCCACACAGGCTTCGTCTGTTCCCAGCCTTTTAGCCCTGACAAATGCCTCCTTTTTCTTTTTGACGAGGCCTACAATATCACTCGTCATCCAAGGTTCCCGAAAATTGCCGTATTCAGTCCACACGGTATCCCGGAGGCGTTGGTCATCGACAATGGAACGCCTTTTACTAGCAAAGAGTTCGGGGGTTTCGTGAAGGGGAACGGGAATCGGGGTTTCATGAAGGGGAACGGGATTCGGGGGGTTTATTTTTTTAAAAATATATTTTATTCAAGATTTTTGGCCAAACATAACAATACGTAGTGTTTCTGTTACACAACAATAAAGCAATATAAATAACAGTGGCCAGTTTTAAACAAATAAATAAATAATATAAAAACAAAAACAAAAACAAAACTGAATGGCAACTGCCTTGTCCAAAATAAATACTCTCCAAAAATACAATCCAACAGTCCAATATACAATTACCTATAACAAATACCTATACATATACAATAACATCCCTGAGAGTCCGTCTGATTCCTCCCCCCCCCCGGGTTGCTGCTGTTATCTACTTATTTTCCATTCCCTCTATCTTTCTGTGAGGTAATCGACGAACGGTTGCCACCGCCTGGTGAACCCCTGAGCCGAACCCCTTAACACGAACTTAATCCGTTCTAACTTTATAAACCCTGCTATATCATTTATCCAGGTCTCCACACCCAGGGGTTTGGCTTCCTTCCACATTAACAATATCCTGCGCCGGGCTACTAGGGACGCAAAGGCCAACACGTCAGCCTCTTTCGCCTCCTGCACTCCCGGCTCTTCTGCAACCCCAAATATAGCCAACCCCCAGCTTGGTTCGACCCGGACCCCCACCACCTTCGAAAGCACCTTTGCCACCCCCACCCAGAACCCCTGTAGTGCCCGGCATGACCAGAACATGTGCGTGTGATTCGCTGGGATTCTCGAGCATCTCGCACACCTATCCTCTACCCCCAAAAATTTACTAAGCCGTGCTCCAGTCATATGTGCCCTGTGTAACACCTTAAATTGTATCAGGCTTAGCCTGGCACACGAGAACGATGAGTTTACCCTACGTAGGGCATCAGCCCACAGCCCCTCCTCAATCTCCTCCCCCAGTTCTTCTTCCCATTTCCCTTTCAGCTCATCTACCATGATCTCCCCCTCGTCCCTCATTTCCCTGTATATGTCCGACACCTTACCATCCCCCACCCATGTCTCTGAGATCACTCTATCCTGCACCTCCTGCGTCGGGAGCTGCGGGAATTCCCTCACCTGTTGCCTCGCAAAAGCCCTCAATTGCATATACCGAAATGCATTCCCTTGGGGCAACCCATATTTTTCCGTCAGCGCTCCCAGACTCGCAAACGTCCCATCTACAAACAGATCTCTCAGTTGTACTACCCCAGCTCTTTGCCATGCTCCAAAGCCCCCATCCATTCTCCCCGGAACGAACCTATGATTGTTTCTTATCGGGGACCGCAACGAAGCTCCCGTCCTTCCCCTATGCCGTCTCCACTGCCCCCAAATTTTCAATGTAGCCACCACCACCGGGCTTGTGGTGTATTTCTTTGGTGAGAACGGCAACGGTGCCATCACCATAGCTTGTAGGCTAGTCCCCCTGCAGGATGCCCTCTCCAATCTCTTCCACGCCGCTCCCTCCCCTTCTCCCATCCACTTACACACCATTGAAACATTGGCGGCCCAGTAGTACTCACTTAGGCTCGGTAGTGCCAGCCCCCCCGTCCCTACTACGCTGCAAGGATCCCCTCCTCACTCTCGGGGTCTTCCCAGCCCACACAAAACTCATAATACTCTTCTCGATTCTTTTGAAAAAAGCCTTCGTGACCACCACCGGGAGGCACTGAAACACAAAAAGGAATCTCGGGAGGACCACCATTTTAACCGCCTGCACCCTACCTGCCAATGACAGGGACACCATGTCCCACCTCTTAAAGTCCTCCTCCATCTGTTCCACCAACTGCGTTAAATTAAGCCTATGTAATGTACCCCAATTCTTGGCTATCTGGATCCCCAAGTACCGGAAGTCCCTTGTTACCTTCCTCAACGGTAAACCCTCTATCTCTCTGCTCTGCTCCCCTGGATGCACCACAAACAACTCACTTTTCCCCATGTTCAGTTTATACCCTGAAAAATCCCCAAACTCCTCATGTATCCGCATTATCTCTGGCATCCCCTCCGCCGGGTCCGCCACATATAGCAACAAATCATCCGCATACAGAGATACCCGGTGTTCTTCTCCCCCCCTGAGTACTCCCCTCCACTTCCTGGAACCCCTCAATGCTATGGCCAGGGGTTCAATCGCCAGTGCAAACAATAACGGGGACAGAGGACATCCCTGCCTCGTCCCTCTATGGAGCCGAAAATAGTCAGACCCCCGTCCATTCGTGACCACGCTCGCCATCGGGGCCCTATACAGCAACTGTACCCACCTGATATACCCATCCCCAAAGCCAAATCTCCTCAGCACCTCCCACAAATAATCCCACTCCACTCTATCAAATGCTTTCTCGGCATCCATCGCCACCACTATCTCCGCTTCCCCCTCTGGTGGGGGCATCATCATTACCCCTAGCAGCCTCCGTATATTTGCATTCAGCTGTCTCCCCTTCACAAACCCAGTTTGGTCCTCATGAACCACCCCCGGGACACAATCCTCTATCCTCATTGCCATTACCTTGGCCAGAATCTTAGCGTCCACATTCAGGAGGGAAATGGGCCTGTAGGACCCGCATTGCAGCGGGTCTTTTTCCTTTAGGAGGAGTGATATTGTTGCCTCTGACATAGTCGGGGGCAGCTGCCCCCTTTCCCTCACCTCATTAAAGGTTCTCATCAGTAGCGGGGCCAGCAAGTCCATATATTTCCTATAGAATTCAACTGGGAATCCGCCTGGTCCCGGGGCCTTCCCCGCCTGCATGGCCCCAATCCCTTTCACTACTTCCTCCGTCTCAATCTGTGCTCCCAGTCCCACCCTCTCCTGCTCCTCCACCTTAGGAAATTCCAGCTGATCCAGAAAGCACATAATTCTCTCCTTCCCATCCGGGGGCTGAGCTTCATATAATCTTTCGTAAAATGCCTTGAACACTCCATTCACTCTCTCCGCTCCCCGCTCCATCTCTCCCTCCTCATCTCTTACCCCCCTATCACCCTCGTTGCTCCCCTTTTCCTCAGTTGGTGGGCCAGCAACATGCTCGCCTTCTCCCTGTATTCGTACTGTACACCCTGTGCCTTCCTCCATTGTGCCTCTGCATTACCCGTAGTCAACAAGTCAAATTCTACATTCTACATTGCCTTTCCCTGTACAGTCCCTTCTCCGGTGCCTCCGCATATTGTCTGTCCACCCTCAGAGGTTCTTTCAACAACCGGATTCGGGGGGTTTTATGAAGGGGAACGGGATTCGGGGGTTTATGAAGGGGAATGGGATTCGGGGGGTTTATGAAGGGGAACAGGATTTGGGTTTATGAAGGGGAACGGGATTCGGGGGGTTTATGAAGGGGAACAGGATTTGGGTTTATGAAGGGGAACGGGATTCGGGGGGTTTATGAAGGGGAACGGGGTTCTGGGGTTTATGAAGGGGGATGGGATTCGGGGTTTATGAAGGGGAACGGGATTTGGGGGTTTATGAAGGGGAACGGGATTCGGGGGTTTATGAAGGGGAACGGGATTCGGGTTTATGAAGGGGAACGGGATTCGGGGGTTTATGAAGGGGACGGGAGTCGGGGGGTTTATGAAGGGGAACGGGATTCGGGGGTTTATGAAGGGGAACGGGATTCGGGTTTATGAAGGGGAACGGGATTCGGGGGTTTATGAAGGGGACGGGATTCGGGGGGTTTATGAAGGAGAACGGGATTCGGGGGTTTATGAAGGGGAACGGGGTTCGGGGGGTTTATGAAGGGGAACGGGATTCGGGGGTTTATGAAGGGGAACAGGATTTGGGGTTTATGAAGGGGAACGGGATTCGGGGGGTTTATGAAGGGGAACGGGGTTCGGGGGTTTATGAAGGGGGATGGGATTCGGGGTTTATGAAGGGGAACGTGGTTCGGGGGGTTTATGAAGGGGGATGGGATTCGGGGTTTATGAAGGGGAACGGGATTCGGGGGTTTATGAAGGGGAACGGGATTCGGGGGTTTATGAAGGGGAACAGGATTCGGGGGTTTATGAAGGGGAACAGATTCGGGGGTTTATGAAGGGGAACGGGATTCGGGGCGGTTATGAAGGGGAACGGGATTTGGGGTTTATGAAGGGGACCGGGATTCGGGGGTTTATGAAGGGGGATGGGATTCGGGGTTTATGAAGGGGAACGGGATTCGGGGGTTTATGAAGGGGAACGGGATTCGGGGGTTTATGAAGGGGAACGGGATTCGGGGGTTTATGAAGGGGAACGGGATTCGGGGGTTTATGAAGGGGAACAGGATTTGGGTTTATGAAGGGGAACGGGATTCGGGGGTTTATGAAGGGGAACGGGATTCGGGGGGTTTATGAAGGGGAACGGGATTCGGGGTTTATGAAGGGGAACGGGATTCGGGGGTTTATGAAGGGGAACGGGATTCGGGGGTTTATGAAGGGGAACGGGATTCGGGGGTTTATGAAGGGGAACGGGGTTCGGGGGATTAAAAGGGGAACGGGATTCGGGGGTTTATGAAGGGGACGGGATTCGGGGGTTTATGAAGGGGAACGGGATTCGGGGAGTTTATGAAGGGAACAGGATTCGGGTTTATGAAGGGGAACGGGTTTCGGGGGTTTCTGAAGGGGAACGGGATTCGGGGGTTTATGAAGGGGAACGGGATTCGGGTTTATGAAGGGGTACGGGATTCGGGTTTATGAAGGGGAACGGGATTCGGGGGTTTATGAAGGGGAACGGGATTCGGGTTTATGAAGGGGTACGGGATTCGGGTTTATGAAGGGGAACGGGATTCGTGGGTTTATGAAGGGGTACGGGATTCGGGGGTTTATGAAGGGGTACGGGATTCGGGTTTATGAAGGGGAACGGGATTCGGGGGTTTATGAAGGGGAACGGGATTCGGGGAGTTTATGAAGGGGAACAGGATTCGGGTTTATGAAGGGGAACGGGATTCGGGGGTTTCTGAAGGGGAACGGGATTCGGGGGTTTATGAAGGGGAACGGGATTCGGGTTTATGAAGGGGAACGGGATTCGTGGGTTTATGAAGGGGACGGGGTTTGGGGGGTTTATGAAGGGGAACGGGGTTCGGGGGGTTTATGAAGGGGACGGGATTCGGGGGTTTATGAAGGGGAACAGGGTTCGGGGGTTTATGAAGGGGGATGGGATTCGGGGTTTATGAAGGGGAACGGGATTCGGGGGTTTATGACGGGGACGGGGTTCGGGGGTTTATGAAGGGGGATGGGATTCGGGGTTTATGAAGGGGAACGGGATTCGGGGGTTTATGAAGGGGAACGGGATTCGGGGGTTTATGAAGGGAACGGGATTCGGGGGTTTATGAAGGGGTACGGGATTCGGGGGTTTATGAAGGGGAACGGGATTCGGGGGTTTATGAAGGGGAATGGGATTCGGGGGTTTATGAAGGGGGATGGGATTCGGGGGTTTATGAAGGGGAACGGGATTCGGGTTTATGAAGGGGAACAGGATTCGGGGGTTTATGAAGGGGATGGGATTCGGGGGGTTTATGAAGGGGAACGGGATTCGGGGGTTTATGAAGGGGAACGGGATTCGGGTTTATGAAGGGGAACGGGGTTCGTGGGGTTTATGAAGGGGACGGGATTCGGGGGTTTATGAAGGGGAACGGGATTCGGGGGTTTATGAACGGGGACGGGGTTTGGGGGGCTTATGAAGGGGAACGGGGTTCGGGGGGTTTATGAAGGGGACGGGATTCGGGGGTTTATGAAGGGGAACGGGGTTTGGGGGGTTTATGAAGGGGAACGGGGTTAGGGGGGTTTATGAAGGGGAACGGGATTCGGGGGTTTATGAAGGGGACGGGATTCGGGGTTTATGAAGGGGGACGAGTTTTGGGGTTTATGAAGGGGAACGGGATTCGGGGGTTTATGACGGGGACGGGATTCGGGGGTTTATGAAGGGGGACGAGTTTTGGGGTTTATGAAGGGGAACGGGATTCGGGGCGTTTATGAAGGGGAACGGGATTCGGGGGTTTATGAAGGGGAACGGGATTCGGGGGTTTATGAAGGGGAACGGGATTCGGGGGTTTATGAAGGGGAACGGGATTCGGGTTTATGAAGGGGAACGGGGTTCTGGGGGTTTATGAAGGGGAACGGGATTCGGGGCGGTTATGAAGGGGAACGGGATTCGGGGCGTTTATGAAGGGGGACGGGATTCGGGGGTTTATGAAGGGGAGCGAGATTCGGGGCGTTTATGAAGGGGAATGGGATTCGGGGGTTTATGAAGGGGAACGGGATTCGGGGGTTTATGAAGGGGAACGGGATTTGGGGCGTTTATGAAGGGGAACGGGATTCGGGGGTTTATGAAGGGGAACGGGATTCGGGGGTTTATGAAGGGGAACGGGATTCGGGGGGGTTTATGAAGGGGAACGGGATTCGGGTTTATGAAGGGGAACGGGATTCGGGGGTTTATGAAGGGGACGGGATTCGGGGGTTTATGAAGGGGAACGGGATTCGGGGGTTTATGAAGGGGAACGGGATTCGGGGGTTTATGAAGGGGACGGGATTCGGGGAGTTTATGAAGGGGAACAGGATTCGGGTTTATGAAGGGGAACGGGATTCGTGGGTTTATGAAGGGGTACGGGATTCGGGTTTATGAAGGGGAACGGGATTCGTGGGTTTATGAAGGGGTACGGGATTCGGGTTTATGAAGGGGAATGGGATTCGGGGGTTTATGAAGGGGTACGGGATTCGGGTTTATGAAGGGGAATGGGATTCGGGGGTTTATGAAGGGGTACGGGATTCGGGTTTATGCAGGGGAACGGGATTCGGGGGTTTATGAAGGGGAACGGGATTCGGGGAGTTTATGAAGGGGAACAGGATTCGGGTTTATGAAGGGGAACGGGATTCGGGGGTTTCTGAAGGGGAACGGGATTCGGGGGTTTATGAAGGGGAACGGGATTCGGGTTTATGAAGGGGACCGGAATTCGTGGGTTTATGAAGGGGACGGGGTTTGGGGGGTTTATGAAGGGGAACGGGGTTCGGGGGGTTTATGAAGGGGACGGGATTCGGGGGTTTATGAAGGGGAACAGGGTTCGGGGGTTTATGAAGGGGGATGGGATTCGGGGTTTATGAAGGGGAACGGGATTCGGGGGTTTATGACGGGGACGGGGTTCGGGGGTTTATGAAGGGGAACGGGATTCGGGGGTTTATGAAGGGGAACGGGATTCGGGGATTTATGAAGGGGAACGGGATTCGGGGGTTTATGAAGGGGAACGGGATTCGGGGGTTTATGAAGGGGAACGGGATTCGGGGGTTTATGAAGGGGTACGGGATTCGGGGTTTTATGAAGGGGAACGGGATTCGGGGGTTTATGAAGGGGAACGGGATTCGGGGGTTTATGAAGGGGAACAGGATTCGGGGGTTTATGAAGGGGATGGGATTCGGGGGGTTTATGAAGGGGAACGGGATTTGGGGGTTTATGAAGGGGAACGGGATTCGGGTTTATGAAGGGGAACGGGGTTCGTGGGGTTTATGAAGGGGACGGGATTCGGGGGTTTATGAAGGGGAACGGGATTCGGGTTTATGAAGGGGAACGGGATTCGGGAGTTTATGAACGGGGACGGGGTTTGGGGGGCTTATGAAGGGGAACGGGGTTCGGGGGGTTTATGAAGGGGACGGGATTCGGGGGTTTATGAAGGGGAACGGGGTTTGGGGGGTTTATGAAGGGGAACGGGGTTAGGGGGGTTTATGAAGGGGGATGGGATTCGGGGTTTATGAAGGGGAACGGGATTCGGGGGTTTATGACGGGGACGGGATTCGGGGGTTTATGAAGGGGGACGAGTTTTGGGGTTTATGAAGGGGAACGGGATTCGGGGCGTTTATGAAGGGGAACGGGATTCGGGGGTTTATGAAGGGGAACGGGATTCGGGGGTTTATGAAGGGGAATGGAATTCGGGGGTTTATGAAGGGGAACGGGGTTCTGGGGGTTTATGAAGGGGAACGGGATTCGGGGCGGTTATGAAGGGGAACGGGATTCGGGGCGTTTATGAAGGGGGACGGGATTCGGGGGTTTATGAAGGGGAACGAGATTCGGGGCGTTTATGAAGGGGAACGGGATTCGGGGGTTTATGAAGGGGAACGGGATTCGGGGGTTTATGAAGGGGAACGGGATTTGGGGCGTTTATGAAGGGGAACGGGATTCGGGGGTTTATGAAGGGGAACGGGATTCGGGGGTTTATGAAGGGGAACGGGATTCGGGTTTATGAAGGGGAACGGGATTCGGGTTTATGAAGGGGAACGGGATTCGGGGGTTTATGAAGGGGATGGGATTCGGGGGGTTTATGAAGGGGAACGGGATTCGGGGGTTTATGAACGGGGATGGGGTTTGGGGGGCTTATGAAGGGGAACGGGGTTCGGGGGGTTTATGAAGGGGACGGGATTCGGGGGTTTATGAAGGGGAATGGGGTTTGGGGGGTTTATGAAGGGGAACGGGGTTCGGGGGGTTTATGAAGGGGGATGGGATTTGGGGTTTATGAAGGGGAACGGGATTCGGGGGTTTATGAAGGGGACGGGATTCGGGGGTTTATGAAGGGGGACGAGTTTTGGGGTTTATGAAGGGGAACGGGATTCGGGGGTTTATGAAGGGGAACGGGATTCGGGGGTTTATGAAGGGGAACGGGATTCGGGGGTTTATGAAGGGGAACGGGATTCGGGGGTTTATGAAGGGGAACGGGGTTCTGGGGGTTTATGAAGGGGAACGGGATTCGGGGCGTTTATGAAGGGGAACGGGATTCGGGGGTTTATGAAGGGGAACGGGATTCGGGGGTTTATGAAGGGGAACGGGATTCGGGGGTTTTTGAAGGGGAACGGGATTCGGGGGGGTTTATGAAGGGGAACGGGATTCGGGGGTTTATGAAGGGGGACAGGGTGCGGCACATCCCTACGGCTCCGTACCACCCAGCTTCGAATGGGCTGACCGATTAAAAAGATTTTAAAAGAGGCTTGAAGAAGCGGACCTCGTGATCTCTCGCCACACGACTGGCCAGATTTTTATTATGTTACCATACCACCCCACATGCCACGATCGGCGTAGCTCCGACTGAGCTTTTAATGAGACGCAGACTCTGGACCTGCCTCAGCCCCGTGTTCCCAGATATTGGCGGACAGGTACACCGCAGGCAGGAGCAGCAGGGGCGTTTCCCAAACAGGCAGCAGTGAATCAGGCAGTTTGGACCCGGAGACACTGTTTACATTCAGAACTTCGGAGACGGTGCCAAGTGTGTTCCAGGAACGATAGTTGGACAGACAGGACAGTTTCACACCAGGTTCGAGCTGAGGACCGGGTGATGAAGAAGCAGGTAGACCACCTCAGAGCTGGGAGACCTGCTCACCGGGAAGCTCCTCCGGAGGTACCAGCTTCCTGTCAGAGAGCCACGGCACTGATGAATTCAGGGGCATTGACCCCTCCCCAGGGGTCCCGACGCAGCGGTGCGGGAGGTCAAGGACTCGGACTCCTCCCACCTAGGAGGAAGAAAGAAGGCTGAAGCCTGGTCCCAGGGGAGCCCTGGGTGAATGCAGAGGAGTAAGAAAGAAGGTTTAGGTAAAAGAAAGTTTGGTAAAAGTTTTTTTTTCTCTCCCCTTTTTTTTCAAAAAAAGAATAAGTCAGATTGATGAAGGACAGGAGGGTGAAGGGGGAGAGAGGAGAAAGGAAAGAAGATAAAAAAACAATAAGCCGCTGAAGGATGCGAAGAGCAGCGTCGAATAAAGGAGGAAACGCGGGTTCGCCGCCGAAGGAGAAGACGAGCAAAAGTGTTGACAGGATGGCGGAAGTCGAACTGCAAGGCGGGGCCGCACTACGTACGGTGGAGAAGATGACCGAGGTGATGGCGGTGGAGCTGGAAAAACAGTTTGCGAGGCACATGGAGGCCTTGAGGAAGGAGACGGCGGTCGTGTTGAGGTCATTGTTGGAGGAGGCACTCGGCCCGATCAGGGTGGAGGTGGCAAAATCATCGGCTGAGGTGAGAGAGCAGGGCGAGAAGATGAAGGAGGTGGAGGAGGCCGTGACACGACACAGCGACCAGGCCACCTCGATGGGGGACGAGCTGCGGAGGGTGGTGGAGATTAACAGAGGACTCCGAGCAAAGCTGGAAGACTTGGAAAACCGCTCAAGGCGGCACAATTTGAGAATTGTGGGCTTGCCCGAAAGGACAGAGGGCCCAAGGCCAACGCAATACTTCGCTAAGAAGTTGGCAGAGCTGATGGGGGAGGGGGAGAGCCCCACCCTGTACGAGCTAGACCGAGCTCATCGGTCATTAAGGCCAAAGCCCAAAGTGAACGAGCCGCCAAGGGCAGTAATTATCTGCTTCCATAAGCTTTGCATGAAGGAGAAAGTATTAAGCTGGGCGAAGCAGGAGCGTGAGGTGCTGTGGGCTGGTACTGCGGTTCGGATCTACCAGGACTTGACGGTTGAGTTGGCAAAAAGACGAGCGGCGTTTGGGCGAGTGAAGGCGGCTTTGTACAAGAAGGGGGTGCGATTTGGTGTGGTGTACCCGGCAAAGTTGAGAGTAACATATAATGCCAAAGACTTTTATTTTGAGACAGCGGAGGTGGCTGAGGCGTTCGTGAGGGCAGAAGGCTTGGGATAGACGTGAAGAGCGGAACTGGAAGAGAGACTGTGGACTGTGTTTGAGCGGCTGGAAAATGTATAAATGTTACAACTTTCTTTTTACTAGATTTGTATTGAAATTTATTTCTCTTTGCATTGTTACAGAGTTCAAGTTAATGGCGTTCTGTGTTGCGACGGTTAAATGTTATGTTCGTGAATTGTTGGGGTTGGCCCATTGAAGCCTGCTATCCATGCTCCAATGTCCGCAGCCCTCCTCTCACCTCATCCCCGTTCACTAACTGACTTTAGTTAGCTCGCGCGGGTGGCTCCCCCCGCCAAGACCTCTCGCCCCCTTCCACCCAGTCCCAGAGAAAGAAACACCAAAACAAACCCAACAAAATGACGCTGGTAATCTAGTGATGGGAGACAAGGAAATAGCTGAGGAACTAAATAAGTACTTTGCGTCAGTCTTCACAGTAGAAGACATGAGTAATATCCCAACAATTCAGGAGAGTCAGGGGGCAGAGTTGAATATGGTAGCCATCACAAAGGAGAAAGTGCTAGAGAAACTAAGAGGTCTAAAAATTGATAAATCTCCGGGCCCAGATGGGCTACATCCTAGAGTTCTAAAGGAGATAGCTGAAGAAATAGTGGAGGCGTTAGTTATGATCTTTCAAAAGTCACTGGAGTCAGGGAAAGTCCCAGAGGATTGGAAAATCGCTGTTGTAACCCCCCTGTTCAAGAAGGGAACAAGAAAAAAGATGGAAAATTATAGGCCAATTAGCCTAACCTCGGTTGTTGGCAAGGTTCTAGAATCCATTGTTAAGGATGAGATTTCTAAATTCTTGGAAGTGCAGGGTCGGATTAGGACAAGTCAGCATGGATTTAGTAAGGGGAGGTCGTGCCTGACAAACCTGTTAGAGTTCTTTGAAGAGATAACAAATAGGTTAGACCAAGGAGAGCCAATGGATGTTGTCTATCTTGACTTCCAAAAGGCCTTTGATAAGGTGCCTCACGAGAGACTGCTGAGTAAAATAAGGGCCCATGGTATTCGAGGCAAGGTACTAACATGGATTGACGATTGGCTGTCAGGCAGAAGGCAGAGAGTTGGGATAAAAGGTTATTTTTCGGAATGGCAACCGGTGACGGGTGGTGTCCCGCAGGGTTCAGTGTTGGTGCCACAGCTGTTCTCTTTATATATTAACAATCTAGATGACGGGACTGGGGGCATTCTGGCTAAGTTTGCCGATGATACAAAGATAGGTGGAGGGGCAGATAGTATGGAGGAGGTGGGGAGGCTGCAGAAAGATTTAGACAGTTTAGGAGAGTGGTCCAAGAAATGGCTGATGAAATTCAACGTGGGCAAGTGCGAGGTCTTGCACTTTGGAAAAAAGAATAGAGGCATGGACTATTTTCTAAACGGTGACAAAATTCATAATGCTGAAGTGCAAAGGGACTTGGGAGTCCTAGTCCAGGATTCTCTAAAGGTAAACTTGCAGGTTGAGTCCGTAATTAAGAAAGCAAATGCAATGTTGTCATTTATCTCAAGAGGCTTGGAATATAAAAGCAGGGATGTACTTCTGAAGCTTTATCAAGCATTAGTTAGGCCCCATTTAGAATACTGTGAGCAATTTTGGGCCCCACACCTCAGGAAGGACATACTGGCACTGGAGCGGGTCCAGCGGAGATTCACACGGATGATCCCAGGAATGGTAGGCCTAACATACGATGAACGTCTGAGGATCCTGGGATTATATTCATTGGAGTTTAGGAAGTTGAGGGGAGATCTAATAGAAACTTACAAGATAATGAATGACTTAGATAGGGTGGACGTAGGGAAGTTGTTTCCATTAGCAGGGGAGACTAGGACCCGGGGGCACAGCCTTAGAATAAAAGGGAGTCACTTTAGAACAGAGATGAGGAGAAATATCTTCAGCCAGAGAGTGGTGGGTCTGTGGAATTCATTGCCACAGAGGGCGGTGGAGGCCGGGACGTTGAGTGTCTTTAAGACAGAAATTGATAAATACTTGATTTCTTGAGGAATTAAGGGCTATGGAGAGAGAGAGGGTAAATGGAGTTGAAATCAGCCATGATTGAATGGTGGAGTGGACTCGATGGGCCAAATGGCCTTACTTCCGCTCCTATGTCTTATGGTCTTTTGGTCTTAGGGCTAGGAGGTCCGGTCAAGAGGTCAAGGGTGCTTGCACATCTTAAAAGTTTGAAAGCCGATGTAGCAATGCTGCAGGAGACTCACTTGAGGGTGAAGGACCAGGTGAGACTTAAAAAGGGCTGGGTTAGCCAAGTGTTTCACTCCGGATTTGATGGAGGGGCTCGAGGGGTAGCGGTGTTGGTCAGCAAAAGGGTACGCTTCCAGATGGAGAAGGTGGTGGCAGATCAGAGGGGTAGATATGTGATTGTGGCAGGGGCGCTGGAGGGGAGATTAGTGGCGCTGTTAAGTGTATACGGTCCCAATTGGGATGATGTGGGATTCGCGAGGAAGGTGTTTGGGGCTATTCCCGACTTGGACACGCATGAGCTGATTGTGGGGGGGGACTGGAACTTGGTGCAGGGGCCAAGGTTGGACAGATCACGGCCGCGCTCGCTGGTCCCATCAGGGGGGGGCGAAGGCACTGGCTGGGCTAATGGTGGAAATGGGAGGGGTGGTCTCTTGGAGGTTCCTGCACCCAAGGGAAAGGGAGTACTCGTTTTTCTCAGCGGTCCATAAGGTACACTCGCGGATCGACTTTGTTGTGGTGGGGAAGGCTTTGCTGGCTGGGATCAAGGGGTCGGAATACTCTGCAATTGCAGTGTCAGATCACGCTCCACATTGGGTGGATATGGTGCTGAAGAAGGGGGTAGTACATAGACCGGGGTGGAAACTGGATGTGGGGATTTTGGGGAACCAAGTGTTCTGTGAGAAAATTGAAAAGGTAATTAAGGAATATGTAGGTTTCAATTGTATGGATGAGGTGTCGAAGGCAGTTGTCTGGGAGGCTATAAAGGTGGTGGTGCGGAGTGAGGTAATTTCGTTTAAGGCCAGGGTGGACAAAGAGGAGAGGTTGGAGCGGCAGAGGGTAATCGATGAGATGTTGGCGGTAGATAGGAGGTATGCAGAGGATGGGGACCCGGCGAAGCTGGAAAAGAGGAAGGAACTACAGGCGAGCTTCGACCGACTGTCCACCAGGAAGGCGGTGCGCCAACTGAGACGAGCAAAGGGTGCAGTTTATGAACATGGAGATAAGACAGGTCATGTATGTTAGCAGGTCAGGTCCGGAGGGAGGCAGCGGCAAGGGAAATTCTTCAGGTGAGGGATAGGGCAGGGAAGTTGGTGGTGGCTCCAGTGCTGATTAACAAGGTCTTTGAGGAGTTTTATGAGAGGTTGTACAAGTCAGAGCCACCTGGGGGAGACCGTGAGATGCAGGAATTTCTCGATGGGTTGGAGTACCCGAGGCTAGGGGAGGGGGACAGGCTACATTAGAAGGAGCAATAGTGGAGCAGGAGATAAAGGATGTGATTGGGAGGATGCAGTCGGGGAAGGTGGCAGGGCTGGATGGGTTTCCGGTGGAATATTATAAAAAATTCAAGGACAGGTTGGCACCCCTGATGGTGGGGATGCTGGAGGAGGCGATAGGGAACAAAGAACAAAGAACAAAGAAATGTACAGAACAGGAACAGGCCCTTCGGCCCTCCAAGCCCGTGCCGACCATGCTACCCGACTAAACTACAATCTTCTACACTTCCTGGGTCCGTATCCCTCTATTCCCATCCTATTCATGTATTTGTCAAGATGCAAGTTGGAAGGGGGTGTTGCCGCAAACCTTGGGGCAGGCATCAATTTCCTATGTCCCCCCTGCTGTTTGCACTTGCAATTGAGCCGTTGGCCATCGCATTGAGAAGTTCGGGAGCATGGAAAGGAATAGTGCGGGGTTGGGGGGGTGGATAGAACATAGGGTGTCCTTATATGCCGACGACTTGCTGCTGTATGTGCCGGAACCGAGTGCGTCGATAGGAGGAATATTGGAGCTACTGCGGGTATTTGGGTCTTTCTCGGGGTACAAGATGAACCTGGACAAGAGTGAGTATTTTGTGGTGTCTCGGCCGGGGGTGGGGGCAGGGGTGGGGGGGCTGCCATTCCGTAGGGCAGGGACGCATTTTAGGTATCTGGGGGTGCAGGTTGCCCGGGAGTGGGGGAGGCTTCGCAGGTACAACATCATTAATTTGGTGGATAGAGTGAAAGCCGATCTGGCAAGGTGGGACGGCCTTCCTCTGTCACTGCCGGGTCGGGTACAGGCGGTTAAAATGAACGTGTTGCCGCGATTCCTGTTTATTTTCCAATGCCAGCCGATTTTCCTGCCAAAGTCTTTTTTCAGGGAGATTGAGGGAAGGATTACCTCATTCATATGGGGAGGGAAGGTGGCCAGAGTGAGAAAGGTGCTGCTACAGAGGGGAAGGCAGGCAGGGGGTTTGGGTCTCCCGAACCTGTTGTACTACTACTGGGCGGCGAACGTGGAGAAGGTGCGGAGCTGGATCAGGGGGTGGATTCTCAGTGGGTCAGAATGGAGGACAGTTTGTGCAGGGGGTTGGGGCTGAAGGCACTTGCAACAGCGCCGCTCCCGATAGCTCCGGGGAAATATTCAGGGAGTCCGGTAATAATAGCTTCACTGAAAATCTGGAGGCAGTTTCTCCAACACTTCAGGTTGGGTTTAGGGTCAGGGAAATGCCGATTCGGGGGAACCACAGATTTGAGCCAGGGAGGTGGGATGGAAGTTTTCAGAAATGGGAAGAGAGGGGGATTAAGACGCTAAAAGATTTGTTTCTTCGGGGTCGGTTTGCAGGATTGAGGGAGCTGGAAGCGAAGTATGGGCTGGAGCAGGGAGAAGGGTTTAAGTACATGCAGGTTCGGGATTTTGCCAGGAAGGAGATACAGAGCTTTCCAGAGGAACCGGCCTCCACATTGCTGGAGGAGGTGTTGACGACAAGGGGACTGGAGAAGGGAGCAGTGTCAGCGGTGTACGGAGCTATTCTGGAAGAGGATAAGGCACCACTGGAAGGGATCAAAGCAAAGTGGGAGGAAGAGCTGGGAGAGGTTATAGAGGAGGGGGTCTGGTGTGAGGTGCTCCGGAGAGTGAATGCCTCCACCTCATGTGCGAGGTTGGGGCTGATACAGCTGAAGGTGGTATATAGAGCGCACCTCGCCAGGGCGAGGATGAGCCGATTTTTTGAAGGAGTAGAGGATGTGTGTGAGCGTTGCGGCGGGGGGGCCCGCTAATCACGTTCATATGTTTTGGTCCTGTCCAAAGCTAGGGGAGTACTGGAAGGAGGTGTTTAGGGTAATTTCCAAGGTGGTGCATGTGAAACTGGACCGGGTCCCCAGGAGGCCATATTCGGGGTGTTGGACCAGCCAGGGTTGGAAACGGGAGCGGAGGCAGATAACATAGCCTTCGCCTCGTTGATCGCCCGAAGGCGGATCCTGCTGGGATGGAGAGCAGCCTCTCCACCCAGTGCCCTGGCGTGGCGGGGCGACCTGTTGGAATACTTGACCCTTGAGAAGGTTAAGTTCGAACTGAGGGGAAGCTCGGAGGGGTTCTACAAGTCATGGGCACTATTTATTATGCACTTTCAAGAACTGTATAACATCGAATATTAGTTGGGGGGGGGGGGGAGGACTGGGGGGGGGGAGGAGGGCTGTGTACATTAAGGGTGACTATGGGTAATCCCTGATTCCTTTTTGTCATTTATTTATGTAAACATGCAGGTTGAGGTTTGGGGGTTGGTGGGCGGATGGGATCGTTGTTATTATGGGGATTGACATATCTTGCTGATTATTGTTTATTGTGGATGGGTGTAAATGTGGGAGAAAATGTGAAAAAGGAGGAGAATAAAGATATATTAAAAAAAAAGACTCTGACTCCGGTATAGAGATCTGGGCCTGGGGATTTGGCTACTTTTAATCCCGCCAAAACCTCCAGGTCCTCCTCACTCTCTATGTCAAACTGCTCAAGAAGCTCAGAGTCCCTCTATCTGAATTCTGCACAAGCACTCTCCTTCACCAAAGCGAAGACAGATGTGAAGCACTCATTTAACACCCGACCAATGTCATCCAGCTCGATGCACAGATTGCCCCCTTCGTCCCTTATTGGGTTATTCTCTGCCCCTTGATATACTTATGGAATAATGATAATAATAATCTTTATTGTCACAAGTAGGCTTACATTAACACTGCAATGAAGTTACTGTGAAAAGCCCTAGTCGCCACACTCCAGCACCTGTTCGGGTACACAGAGTGAGAATTCAGAATGTCCAATTCACCTAACAAGCATGAATATCGGGACTGGTTTTCCCTAATCTTACCCGCCAGTGCTTTTTTGGAAATAAATTTAGAGTATCCAATTCTTTTTTTCAGTGAAGAGGCAATTTAGCGCGGCCGATCCACCTAGCCTGCACACCTTTTTGGGTTATAGTGGTGAGACCCACGCAGACAAGGGGAGAATGTGCAAACTCCACACAGACAGTGACCTGGGCTCGGGATCGAACCCAGGTCCCTCTGCGCCATGAGGCAGCAGTGCTAACCACTGCATAGCCGTGCCGCCCCTCCCGCCAGTGCTTTTAAATGGCCCCTCTTTGTTCTCGTAATTGCTTTTTTGAGTTCCCCCTGCACTTTCTATACTGCACGAGGCCCTCTGTAGATTTGCTGCCCTTGTACCTGTGAAAAGCCTCTCGTTTTTTTCCTATCCAGTCCTGACTATTCTGAGACATCCAGGGTTCTCTGAACTCCTTGCTCCTACATTTCACCCTAAAGGGAACATGTTGGGCACCCACTCTCGCCAATTCCATTGTGAACGCCCCCCACTGTTCAGCTGTAGATTTACCCGGAAGTAGCTGTTCCTTGCCAGACCCTACCTTTTGGTTGGATAAAATCTGTCTTCTCCCAATCCAAAACACCAGTTTTGCAGAACTTCTTTTTCCTTTTGCGTGACAAATTGAAAACTTCCCCGTGATGAGGATCGTAACCTGTGAAGAAAAGTGATACACTGGACCCATGCTTATTGGAATTTGGAAGAAGGAAAGGAGATTTTATTGAAACATGTATGATCCTGAGGGGGCTTGATAGGGTCGAACCCCAGAGGATGTTTCCATTCATCGGGGAGACGAAACTAGGGGGCACCGTTTAAGAATAAGAGGTCTCCCTTTTAAGACTGAGATGAGGAGAATATTTTTCGCTCAAAGGGTTGTTTGTCTGTGGAGTTCTAGCCCTCAGAAAGCAGGACAGGCAGGGTCATTTAATTTATTCAATGCGGAGTTCGACAGGTTTTTGATGGACAAGGAAGTTAACGGCTGTCGGAGGTAAACAGGAAAGTGAGCTGGGACAGCCACGCTCTCATTGAATGGTGCAGCAGGCTCGAGGGACTGCATGGCCCCTGCTGCTCCGACCGTTTATGTTTCTATGAATAGACCCAGAGTTGGGCAACCCAATTCTCAGTTACAGTTTGAAGGGCAGCAACGTGGAGTGATTTCCCTGTTTGAGTGATGAAATCCTGAGGGAGTGATGCACTGTCAGACATGGGGATAGTAAACCTCAGAGCCATCCATGGTGCCACGGGACAAATATTGTTTCCACGGATGCTACATGTTCTTGGTGACCCCCTTGGACCTTCCCGCTCAGTAGGGCTTTTACGATAATCCAGCAATGTTCATGGTTGTGATTATTTTTATATCTTTTCCCTCTTCACTGGGAGAGCAGTGTGCACGTTTAAAATTTATTTATGGGATGTGGGTGTCACTGGCTAGACCTGCATTTATTGCCCATCCGCAGATGTCCTTGGGAAGGTGCTGGTGAGCTGCCTTATGGGGCTGGTTTAGCACAGTGAGCTAAATAGCTGGCTTGTAAAACAGACCAAGGCCAGCAGCGCGGGTTCAATTCCCGTACCAGCCTCCCTGAACAGGTGCCGGAATGTGGCGACTAGGGGCTTTTCACAGTAACTTCATTTGAAGCCTACTTGTGACAATAAGCGATTTTCATTTCAATTCATTTTAATTTTTCAGTCCCTATGGTGCAGGTACACCCACAGAGCTCTCAGAGAGGGAGTTCCAGGATTTTGACCCAACGACAGTGAAGGGATGGCCGATATATTTCCAAGTCAGGATGGTGAGTGACTGGGATGGGAACCTCCAGGCGGTGGGGTTCCCAGGTATCTGCTGCTCTTGTCCTTCTAGATAGCAGTGGTCAAGGTTTTGGAAGGTGCTGCCTAAGGAACCTTGGTGAGTTGCTGCAGTGCATCTTGTAGATGGGACACACGGCTGCCACTGTGTGTTGGTGCTGGAGGGAGTGAATGTTTGTGGCAGGGGGAGCAATCAAGCGGGGCTGATTTGTCCTGGATGGTGTTGAGCTTCTTGAGTGTTGTTGGAGCTGCACTCATCTAGGCAAGTGGAGAGTATTCCATCACACTCCTGACTTGTGCCTTGTAGACAGGCTTTGGGGGGGTCAGGAGGTGAGTTACTCATCATAGGATTCCTGCCCTTTGACCTGCTCTGGTAGTCGCAATATTAATATGGCTAGTCCAGTTCAGTTTCTGATCAATGGTAACCCCCAGGATGTTGATTGTGGGGATTCAGCGATGGTAATGCCTTTGAATGTCAAGGGGCGGTGGTTAGATATTCTCTTGTTGGAGATGGTCATTGCCTGGCACTTGTCAGCCCGAGCCTGGATATTGTCCAGATCTTGCTGCATTTACACATGGACTGCTTCAATATCTGAGGAGTTGCGAATGGTGCTGAACATTGTGCAGTCATCAGCGAACATCCCCACTTCCCTTACGATGGAAAGTATGTCATTGATGAAGCAGCTGAAGATGGTTGGGCCTAGGACACTACCCTGAGGAACTCCTGCAGTGATGTCCTGGAGCTGAGATGATTGTCCTCCAACCATCTTCCTTTGTGCCGGGTCTGACTCCAACCAGCGGAGAGTTTCCCCCCGATTCCCATGGACTCCAGTTTAGCTCGGACTCCTTGATGCCGCACTCGGTCAAAAGCTTCCTTGATGTCAAGGGCAGTCACTCTCACCTCCACTCTGGCATTCAGCTCTTTTGCCTATCTGGTAGTGGAAGAATTCACTTGCTGTATTAACAGTCTGACAAGCCACAATATGAATGTTCCTTCATCCCAGCTGATAAGAGATAGTCTGATATGGGGGAGGGTTTTTAAAACTTCCACAACCCTCCTGATCTGAGTGTCCCAATTCACAGGGACTGTCTACAATTGGGTTCAAACAGGGGTACATCCCTGTTCAAAATACAAGCCACATGAAGATGACTAAACGCTTAATCAAAGGCACAGATTTTAAAGCGCATCTTAAAGGTTTAGGGGGCGAATTCTAGAGTTTGAGGCCCGGCAGCTGAAGGCACAGATGCTAATGTTGGAGTGGAGAAAACTGAGGATGAACAAATGGCCAATATTATTGGAAGAGCCAGATATCTCAGAGGGCTGGAGGGAATGACAGAGATCGGTAAGGGTGCGGCCATGCAGGAGGATGAGAATTAATGAGAACATTGCGAGTCAATGAGAACAGGGAGTAAAGGCAACTTGGCATTAGTTAGGGTGAGAGCAGAGCACTGCTCCAGGTGTGGAGGGGCAGAATGAGGTGCATTCTCTGGGGTGGAGAAAGATGAAGAAAACAGGTCAATGCATCTTGAATAGCTTCAGCTATTAGATCTGTCCCGTACAAAGGAGAGGCATTGGGTGAGGTTCTGGGGGGGCTGAGAGGGAGCGGAGATGGAGTGTGCAGTGGAGGTGAACCTCAAGGATTATAAAATGTCAAAATAGGCCGGGAAGGTAAGGGAGATTTTTTTTCTTTTTTTTTTCTTCTATTTTTTTAAATTTAGAGTACCCAATTATTTTTTTCCCAATTAAGGGGCAATTTAGCGCGGCCAATCCACCTACCCTGCACATCTTTGGGTTGTGGGGGTGAAAGCCACACAGACACGGGGAGAATGTGCAAACTCCACTCGGACAGTGACCCAGGGTCGGGATTCGAACCCGGGTCCTCAGCTCCGCGAGGCAGCAATGCTAACCACTGTGCCGCATGCCGCCCGAGGTAAGGGAGATTTAATGGAAATGACATGTGTGTGGAACTGAAATGGAATTTGCTTTGGAATTCCCAGTGACATTCCTGAAGCTTTGCAGAGACAGCGAAGTGCATTCCATGCCTCTCGCCCTCTTCCTCAGTCCTTTCACACTCTCTTTATCTCTGCCATTTCCCAGGACGGCTGCCGACCCATCAGAGTGTTAATCAACACTGCTGTGGTGACAGGCCATTTATTTAGAAACTGATAACCACCCCCAGACCTGTTTGTGTTTGTTGCCGTCAGCCCGACTGTGAGTCCTGACAAGGAGCTGAATCCATGTGACCGGGACCCTTTGTTGTGTCAGTCACCTCCCCGTGTGCCCCCCCCTCATCTCCCCCCACACCAGAAAAATGACCCAGCTCCTTGTTCCCTGCCATCGATTTGGGCATCAGCTGAAAACGTGCAATTGTTGCAGTTTTACTTTGACTCGGTGGGTTTCACTCTCGCTGTGAGTCAGAAGGTTGGGGGTTTGAGTCATACACAAGCACCTGTTGCAGGCTGACTCTCCCAGTGCAGTGCTGCGGGG
The DNA here is from genome assembly GCF_047496885.1 of Scyliorhinus torazame. Taxonomy (NCBI): domain Eukaryota; kingdom Metazoa; phylum Chordata; class Chondrichthyes; order Carcharhiniformes; family Scyliorhinidae; genus Scyliorhinus; species Scyliorhinus torazame. Next base: position 194,226,838 of record NC_092722.1, read on the forward strand.
GTGCTGCACTGTCAGTTTCACATCAATGTGAAACTGATGCCAGGTCTGCCTTCTGAGGTTCTTCACTTCTGATGAACGGTCATTGACCTGAAATATTAAGTCTGATTCCCTCAACATAGATGTCACCTGACCTATTGAGTTATTCCCAGCATTTTCTGTTTTTAAACCACTGAAAACGTGCCGACGCGACTTACATCCAGACTGCACCTTCTGATAGGGGCACTCTGGCTGTAGCAAGGGTGAGATCTTGAGGAAGCTTCAGAATGGTATCACAAACAGGGAGCGTACGCCAGTGTATTCACATGTGGTGCTTGAGGCCATGGCGCAGGTGATGAACAGGCGGAAAGATCATCGTCCCTCAGGAGGCCCCGCGGGAGGTCCGCTGGGCAGGTACTGAAGGCAGTGAAGCAGGTAGCTGGAGGGGCAATGTCAGTCGTCCCACCCCAAGGGCCTGAATGCAGTGCTGAAAGAAGTTCAATGATCTCACATGAATGGTCAATGCCAATTAATTCATTTTCATCTGCCATATCCGACCAACTATACCAACACCCTCACACATTTACTATTCACCCTTTACTCACCTCTCACCAATCTCAATCAACCGCGAGTCAAATTCATAATGTCACCTAACGCTTGCACACTTAGCACTGCTGGAAGCTCACGTCTCACAGCTTATACACATTGCCACTCATTGAATGGAGGAGGGCACATCAGCCAAACACATGGCATTACACTTACTCACACACTGCTCTCTCTTTTGTAGGGTAAGGCAGGCTGCAGGCCTGCAGGTCAGGCCTGATTACACGTTCCCACCCCTAGGCAGGAGATACTGCTGGGAATCTTTGGAGTTGCCATCACTCAGGCACTCCAGAATCCTGGGTCCTTTGGCAGGGCTGCCAGAGAGCTGGGTGTCACTATCAAGGAGCAGGGGCAAGTGGGGCTCCAACTTTATACAAGGCTTCATGCAGAGTTTGGAGATCATCCCTCCCAGTGTCAAAGTGGTGTGAATGGGAGTGGGGGGAGATGAGGGGGGGGCACACGGGGAGGTGACTGACACAACAAAGGGTCCCGGTCACATGGATTCAGCTCCTTGTCAGGACTCACAGTCGGGCTGACGGCAACGAACACTTGTGTGTATAGGGAGTATAGCAGGCGGCTAGGTACGCAGCCTTGCGGGGCCCCAGTATTGAGGACTATCGTGGAGGAGGTGTTGACGTTTATCTTATGACTCCCACCTCTCCACACTGTCTTTGAGAAAGATTGCGTATCCATCATCTGGGTCCCCAAGATTTTTAAATGTCTCAACCATTAATAATTGAAGCAGCGGGGGGGGGTTGGTGTTGCCGCACTTGCTTCATTATTATTGGGCGGCGAATGTGGACAAGGTGCGGCGGTGGTGGGAAGGAGAAGGGGTAGAGTGGGTTAGGATGGAGGAGGAATCTTGTAAGGGGTCTAGTTTGAGGGCTATGGTGATGGCAGCATTGCCAATGTCTCCGAGTTGGTATTCAGGGAGCCCAGTGGTGCAGTCCACGGTGAAGATATGGAATCAGCTGAGGAGGCATTTTAGGGTGGAAGGGATGTCGGTGCTAACGCCGCTGTGCGAGAATCATGGGTTTGACCGGGGGGGGGGGGGGGGGGGGGAATGGATAGTGTACACAGGAGGTGGAGGGAAGTGGGGCTGGTCAAGGTGAGGGATTTGTATTTGGAGGAAGGGTTCACCAGTCTGGAGGAGCTAAGGGAGAGGGTAGAGCTGCCGAGGGGTAGTGAGTTCAGGTATCTACAGGTTAGGGACTTTGCATGAAAGGTCTGGAAGTGGATCCCTAAATTGCCGGGATACACCCTGCTGGATCGTCTGCTACTTCCGGATGTGGAAGGGGAGGGAAAAATTGGTGGTACATATAAGTGGCTGGGGGAGCAGGGCGAGCGGGTGGTGAAGATCAAGGAGAAATGGCAAGCGGAGTTGGGAATGGAGATGAATTGGGGAGTATGGAGTGAGGCACTGCGAAGGGTAAACGGGACCTCCTCTTGTGCAAGGATGAGCCTGATACAGTTTAAGGTGGTGCGCAGGGTGCATGTGACTCAGGGGTGAGAATGAGTGGGTTCATTCAGGGGGTAGCAGATGAGAGTGAGAGGTGTGGGCGGGGCCAGTGAATCACGCGCACATGTTTTGGGGTTGTGAAAAATTGGGAAGGTTCTGGGCGGGGGTGTTCGCGGTCTTAGCCAGGGTAGTGGAGGAGGGAGTGGACCCGGACCCTTTGGTGGCGATATTTGGGGTTTCAGAGAAGCCGGAGCTCATGGAGGGGAGGAAGGCCGATGTCATGGCCTTCACCTCTCTGATTGCACGGCGGCGAATTTTGCTGGAGTGGCGGTCGGCATCGCCACCGGGGGTAGCGGCTTGGTTGGGTGACCTGTACGACTTCCTGCGGTTAGAGAAGATAAAGTATGAGTTAAGGGGCTCAGCAGGGGAGTTTGAGAAAAGGTGGGGGATGTTTGTGACCGTGTTTGAGGAGCAGTTCGTCGCATGGGGTTGGGGGTGGGGGGCGGGGGGGGGGGGGGGGTGATGGGGAGGGGGGGGTGAAAAAGGAGAAAAATCTGTACAAACTGTATAGCTGATTGTTGGGAAGTATGTTTCCCGGGGTGTTTATTTGCTGTAACCTACTTTGATACAAGTTTGTAATAAAATGCGTTTTTAAAAAAACCATTAATAATTGAAAGGAAGGTTGTGAGCCCTTTGTCATAGCAGGTGATCAGACTCCCATTGACCAGCCTAGGTTATGAAATGCAGATGGCCTTTGTATAGCTCCCTTTGAATTTGGCCTGTGCAGCCCACAGGAGGTTGTTCGTGACTCTTTAGTAATAACGATTTGTGATTTTCCCTGTCACTGCCAGGTAACCTATTTTGTTCGGAGTCCCAGATGGCGTATATTCAGCCAATCTAGTTCTTTGTCTGGTTTGTCTAGAGAGAGCAATGAGCATATCTCTGTACATTTTATGAAAAGAAAAGGTTCAGGGTGAGACTTTAATCTTTTACACTGTCCTCTGAAATATTCAGTTCAAGGACAATTGGGGATGGGCAACAGAATGCTGGCTTTGCCACTGACGCCCACATTACACGAAAGAATTTAAAAAAAAAACTGACCATGCACCTCCTGCTTTCCATCTGCTTCTCTGACTCCAGCCCCACCCTCCTGTATTTATATTTTCAGATACCAAAGAACCACCGCCTGGTCAGCCAATGGGGAGGGGAGCTGAATCGAGTGATTACGAAGAAACGTTGATCTGACACTCGGAGCCAACCAGCTCAGGTACTGGTATTTTGTGAACTTTAGCATATCGTGTTGAGTTGGGATTGGCAGATGTTGAATCATTGTACGTGAGTGTTCTTCAGCAAAGCCAGAGGGGGAAAATAGTTCATATGCCAGTTCGCCAAAGGGCAAGGTCACACATGAGTTCTGCTACAAAGGACTGGATGGGGCAGCATACAGAAAAAGGCAGATGTTAGTGACTCTTTAGTGATAACGATTTGTGGATGCCAAAGGATCCTGGGTCCTTTGGCAGGGCTGCCAGAGAGCGGGTGTCACTATCAAGGAGCAGGGGCAAGTGGGGCTCCAACTTTACACAAGGCTTCATGCAGAGTTTGGAGACCATCCCTCCCAGTGTGGAAGGGGTGATGAACTCAAACACTTGTAGACCCAGGCATGTTGCAGCATCAGATGTCTCAGCTTCCATTGTAGAACAGGCAGAAAGACGCCCGCTGCCTGAGTGCTGCAACAGAAATGCAGACTAGAGTCATGACATTTCTGCTTATTGCTGTGCTGTGGATATGAGTGCTCCAGCCGAATTACTGAGGCTCTGCCCCAGGGGAGTAGCAATGACTCCATGGGGCACAAACCTGTTGTCCTCACTCAGGGTGACCATAAGACGGAGGGACAGAAATAGGCCACTCGGCCCATCGAGTCTGCTTCACCATTCAGTGAGATCGTGGCTGATCTGATATAATCCTCAACTCCACTTTCCCACCTCACCCCCATAACCCTCGATTCCTTTACAGATTAAAAATCTGTCTGTTTTATCCTTGAACATACTGAACGACCCAGCCTCTACAGCTCTCTGCGGTAAAGAATTCCACACATCACTACCCTCTGAGAGAAGAAATTGCTCCTCATCTGGCTTAATGGACGACCCCTCACTCTGAGATTCTGCCCTCTGGTCCGAGACTCTCCCACAAGGGGAAACATCCTCTCAGCATCGACCCTGTCAAACCCCCTGAGAATCCGATCTGTCTCAATAAGGTCGCCTCTCATTCTTCTAAACTCCAATGAGTACAGTCCCAACCGGCTCAACCTCTCCTCATAAGACAATCCCTCCAAACCTGGGATCAACCGAGTGAACCTTCTCTGGACTGCCTCCAATGTCAGGATATTTTTCCTTACATCAGGTGTGCCAAAACTGTTCACAGTATTCCAGACTCTCACCACTGCCTCTCTGCCAGCGTCTCTGCTGACACCTGTAGGCCTTCAGCCAGCCCAGACTGCTGTGGCCATGTCAAGGTGGTGTAACAGTCTGAAGCAGGGCCCTCAATCTCTGGAGCTGCTTGAGGGTATACTACGAGGCCATCTTCAGTGCCCCCTCCCAGTGAAAGTCAACAGCGTTCCACCAGCCATGCTGTAATCACTGGATAGCACGAAAACAGACAGGGGTGATTAGTTGAGAATTGCATGTGTTATTGGAAGTGCTTTGGATAAAGATGGTCTGTGACAGAGGAATGGTAAGATGGGAAAATATTGAGCTGTTGAACAGTACTGCACTTCAGTGTCAGCCGAGAGAGATTTGAACCCAGAACATTCTGACTTAGAGCTGAGAATGTTACTCACTGACTGAGCCATAGCTGACAGCATACTTTACACAGAGTGAAGAAAAACAGTTGTGAGTGTGAGCTTCTGGACCACAGTCAGGTCTCTGTATTAACCCGAATGGATCAATGGACATTCCAATTTGTTGTTTGCCTGTTGGCTGCCTCTGGTTGGTACTCAATGTCAAGCCAGACAAAGAGAGAGGTGGAGCAGCGGTGTGGGAACAGACCTACTCACCTGTGAAGCAAAGGGGGAATGATGCACCATCGAAGCTATTATCCGATCATCTTCAAAGGCTGGGTTAGCTGTCCACAGAGAAGTGCTTACTGCTGACCCACCGTTTCTGAGAGGTTGAGTGCATCCACACCATCCCATTCAAGTGTCACATTACCACCTGACCTCTCCTCGACCTTTCAGGCCACTGAAAGGAGGGAGCTGTTAATGACTTTGGTGCTCCATCTGCATCTTGTGTTCATTAATCAATGTGCACATTTTAATGCAACAAGACTGGAAATAGTGAGTTCAATTCAGGTGTGAAACCTTTCTTGCAATCACAAGGATATATTTTCGCAAGGAAAAGATATGTGACAGACTCTGTGTCCTCATGATACAGACACTAATGGATAGAGAGGACCCCTACTGGGTCAGGCTCTGATAATTCCAGGTTCAATGCCTGCTCTGGATTCAGTTAGGTGACCATAGCCAGGGCAATAGCTGTGGGACTACAGCTGGGTTCCAACAATCCCAGACTAGAGAAGGTAGAAAAATGGCCACCGCTCAGTCTTTGTTGTACAAAATCAAAATACTGCAGATACAGTGAAAGGCCATTGGCCTGAAACGTTAACTCTGTTTCTCTCCACAGCTGCTGCTTGGACTCCTGAACTTCCCCAGAATTTTTTGTTCTTATTATAACCTCTGTTGTAAACCAGAAAACACAGTAGCCAACTTGCAAACAGCAAGATTTCCTGCCATTCTGACTCAGAAGCGAGAGTCATACTTGTTGAGTTACATCTTATGTGTCTCCGTATTAGTATTTGTTGGAGCTGCTTGGAATGTTTTCTTCTTCTTTGGCAGTGCCCAGGGTAGGGAATGGCTTCCACCCCATCCGGCTGAGTCCCAACAAGTTGGATGTCTTCTACAGACTCTACCACATGTCAAAAGGGTGGTGCTTAAAGGATTGAGTAGGTAAGTTGTGCGGGGGTTGGGGGGTGGCTTTGGGGTTTGCGGGGGCTGCCTGGACTTGACCTCCGTATGTTCCCGTTGGACTATCCAAAACTTCTTGGTGCCTTCATGAAAGCTCCTTCTCTACTTTGGGAAGTTCCAGGTCAGGGATTCCTGTGAACCAATGGCTATGTTGGACCTCCTCAGCGGTGCTTTGAGAAGGAATTATGATGAATGGAGGATTTTCGGAAAATTGAATTGTAAATGTATTGGGCAATTTAAGGGTTGGGGTTAGAGTGTGATTGACTGCAGTCCTCCTGTTTGTTTTAAAATGGATTCTGTTTGCAGGTCCTGGAGCTTTTAGCAGCCAGAAGGTGAAATTGACTGAGGAATGTGATTTTCAGTCTGGGCTAACGCACTGTGGTTTGACTGGGGACAGTCCCTGGGGAGATAATGCACTTTCAGTCCCTGGAAAGTTATTTTGTTTTTCAGCTTGTGGGGATGATGTCATTGCTGGGTGGAGCTAAGGGAGAGAGAGACATTTTGAGAAAGCTTTTTGCAGAGAAGAGTTGAAGTCTGATCTGGAAACACTTTTTTTGACCACAAGTAAAGGCAGTTTTTCTTTCTCAGTAGGATAGTTTAAAAAAGAGTAATAATATTTTAAAGCAGAGCAGTCTTGGCTGAAGAGGCTGAAACAGCCCAGTTGAAGCAGCTTTTTGAAGATATTCAGCTAGAGTCTGAAGGGGTTCCAACCGGGGCCCAAGTATTAGTCTATGTCCAGCTGATGTTTAAGCAGGTTTAAGAGCTGTATGTTTATTTTCTTGTTCTTTAATGGGGATTTGATTAGTAGTGTTAAGGGGTAATTTTAAGCTGATCTTTTTGGGTGTGAAGTTAAAGGGTTGAATGTTGTATTCATAATAAAGTTTTGTTTTAAAATACCAAAACCCTATTTTTTCATGCAATCACTCCTGGAGCGAATCATTCTTTCCTCACAGTCTTACAAATAAACTAAAGTATGGGGTTTCGGTCCAGTGTCCTCGACTCTAAAGTGTTTTCCCTGACCTCCTTGGAATGTCTTGCTGAAAATGGTGGTTTTCCGACATTAAAGGCACTGCGTGAATGTGAATTATTGGTATTGATTAGTATTTGTGTGGAAAGGAATCAGAATTTTTCAGCCATCACTTTGGGCCTATGCACCTTGTCTTTCTCTCAGACTTTACTCAAAGTAATATTTCAGGTTTACCTTCACCAGTTCGCTCAGTTGTCTGTGAGCGGCTGAGTGCATCCACACCATCAGGAGTGTGATGCAATGGCACGGGACCAAAGGCCAATGGGTCCATTCCCCGTTACTGCTGTGGGAGCTGATGGAGGCCTACCTCCTTGTCTTGTCCCATACTTATGGAGTGATGCTCCTCAAGCTATTTAGAAACAATTGTCTATCTTCAATAGAAGGAGTTGCTTATGGGGCTGGTTTAGCACATTGGGTTAAATAGCTGGCTTGTAATGGAGAACAAGGCAGCAGCACGGTTCAATTCTCGTTCCAGCCTCCCTGAACAGGCGCCGCAATGTGGCGACTAGGGACTTTTCACAGTAACTTCATTGAAGCCTACTTGTGACAATAAGCGATTATTATTATTATGGTCCTTTGTAAACTATGGCTAATTACCTAGCATTTACTGCTCGACAACTCCCTTAAAATGTTTCTTCTCCATCGCCTTCTTTCAAATCCGAAGAACCCAACTTTCTCCAGTCCGTCTTCATTACCCTATGCATTCAAACCATGCACCATCTCCAGATCTTGAATGTCACCCCTTGTGTTTTGGTAACTAGTATTGTCCTTATGATGTCTCTGCTTGATGTGATGCTTCAAGTGTTGTAGCATAGACATTAGTCTGCTTGTCCCCTCTTACTTTCAGCTTTAACAATTGGCCAGCAGTACAGCTATTGCAAAGAGGGAACTGAGTGTGTAAGCCTCTCCGTCCAATCGGTGGCCTCTTTATCAACAAACCTTGTTGAGCACCTCCCTATGTATGTTAACATATGTAAACTCAGGCTAAACTACAGGGATCTTGAAGAAGGCCTGGCTCCTAGCCACATGGCATTCAGGTTCACTGACGTGTGGCTACACCCTGTTACCCATGGACCAGACTCCCAGCTATGGGTAAATGGCCTGACAGCCTTGTGGGTGTCTCGGGAGAGAAGAAGATTAAGGGAATAAACCTTGAAAGAAAATCCGGAGTGGAGTCTTGTAAGCGGTCATGTGTCCTCTAACAGGTTGCTTTCCATCTACTCCTGCAGCAGTATGGTACCAAACAGTACTGGTTTCAGCCCTTCCTTTGGACAACACTAGCAATGCTGGGAGGCGCCTTCCTGAATCTTGGGTAACTCAGGGTCTCCATTCTATTGGTCCAGGCCTGCGTCCTGGAGAGGACACACCGGCTTCGTGATTTACATTGGCACGACGTGGAAAGCAACAGTTAACGGTTTTACGCTCTTGCTCAATTGGCATACAGCATGCTTTTGGACATGGCTGATGTGCATTCGAAGTGTCTGGATGTTGCCATCGTGAAATTGACAACATGTAACAGACCATAGAAAGGCTTGACGAAATATTTGCAAAATTTGAGTGACCTGAGCGGTAACTCGGTCCACATCAGCCAAATTTAAGGACAACCTGAAGGGGTGTGGCATCCGCCATATCAAACCTGCCCCCCACCATCCAGCTACCAGCAGCATAGCTGAACATTTCGTATAATCACCCAAACATGCAGTGAAGGTTTCAAAAGACCATAAGACATAGGAGCAGAATTAGGCCACTCGATCCATCGAGTCCACCATTCAATCATGGCTGATATTTTTCTCATCCCCATTCTCCTGCCTTCTCCCCAGAACCCCAGATCCCCTTATTAATCAAGAGCCTATCTATCTCTGTCTTAAAGACACTCAGTGATTTGGCCTCCACAGCCTTCTGCGGCAAAGAGTTCCACAGATTCACCACCCTCTGGCTGAAGAAATTCCTCCTCATCTCTGTTTTAAAGAATTGTCCCTTCAGTCTGAGGCTGTGCCCTCGAGTTTTTAGTTTTTCCTACTAGTCTAAACATCCTCCCCACGTCCAGTCTATCCAGGCCTCTCAGTATCCTGTAAATTTCAATAAGATCCCCCCTCATCCTTCTGAACTCCAACGAGTACAGAGCCAGAGTCCTCAACCGTTCCTCATACGACAAGCTCTTCATTCCTGGGATCATTCTTGTGAACCTCCTCTGGACCCTTTCCAAGGCCAGCACATCCTTCCTTAGATACAGGGCCCAAAACTGCTCACAATACTCCAAATGGGGTCTGACCAGAGCCTTATACAGGATAAAGGCTAGCTACATCTCAATAGCTTTCTAAGAACATACAGAAACACTGCACATTCAAAAACAAAGTTTGCCGGCTAGAATAATATTCAAAAGGAAACTACACACACAGTTCAACTATTTGACTCCCCTTTCAACTTCAGAGATGTTCAGGCATCACAATCAGTCGCAAGTGAAGGGAACAACATTCCAAAAGCAGAGTTTTTGACCTTGAGGAACATATTCTTGCGAGAAATTACACCTCAGGAGAAAAATGGATTCCAGCAATTGTATTCGCCAAAACGGGTCCAATTTCATATACTGTACAATCGGTTGATAAATGATTATGGCGTCGGCAAGCTGACTAATTCTTGTCTGCACGGAGTGAGAGTGAAGAACCTGTACCAGATGTTTTCACCCCAGAGAGTATGGACAGCGACATACCCGACTTGAAGAATATAACTGTCGAAATGACAGAACCTGTTATGACAGAGTCATCCACACAACCAGAGACAGTTTCTGAGTTGGTTTTGCCAGATGTAACACTGACCGGTGTACAGGAAAGTACACCAAAGAGCAAAATACCTCACCTTGTGTTCTGCCAAAATGAGACAGATGTCCATCCAAGAGACTCTCTTACTAATTGTGATTGTGATGAATTAAATTGTGATGAATGTAGAAATTGTTATATATCATATTTTGTTGTTGTAATGTTATTTAAAAAGACTGGTTTACAATACATCCAAATAGTCTGTCTATTAAAGCTGTAATTAAGGAGTTGTAAAAGGTGGGGGGGTAGCATTATTAATTAGAGATAGTATAACAGCTGCAGAAAGGCAGTTCGAGGAGTATCACCCTATTGAGGTAGTATGGGTTGAAGTCAGAAATAGGAAAGGAGCAGTCACCTTGTTAGGAGTTTTCTATAGGCCCCCCAATAGTAGCAGAGATGTGGAGGAACAGATTGGGAAACAGATTTTGGAAAGGTGCAGAAGTCATAGGGTAGTAGTCATGGGCGACTTTAACTTCCCAAATATTGAGTGGAAACTCTTTAGATCAAATAGTTTGGATGGGGTGGTGTTTGTGCAGTGTGTCCAGGAAGCTTTTCTAACACAGTATGTAGATTGTCCAACCAGAGGAGGGGCAATATTAGATTTAGTACTGGGTAATGAACCAGGGCAAGTGATAGATTTGTTAGTGGGGGAGCATTTTGGAGATAGTGACCACAATTCTGTGACTTTCACTTTAGTAATGGAGAGGGATAGGTACGTGCAACAGGGCAAGGTTTACAATTGGGGGAAGGGTAAATACGATGTTGTCAGACAAGAATTGAAGTGCATAAGTTGGGAACATAGGCTGGCAGGGAAGGACACAAGTGAAATGTGGAACTTGTTCAAGGAACAGGTGCTACGTGTCCTTGATATGTATGTCCCTGTCAGGCAGGGAAGAGATGGTCGAGTGAGGGAACCATGGTTGACAAGAGAGGTTGAATGTCTTGTGAAGAGGAAAAAGGAGACTTATGTAAGGCTGAGGAAACAAGGTTCAGACAGGGCATTGGAGGGATACAAGATAGCCAGGAGGGAACTGAAGAAAGGGATTAGGAGAGCTAAGAGAGGGCACGAACAATCTTTGGCGGGTAGGATCAAGGAAAACCCCAAGGCCTTTTACACATATGTGAGAAATATGAGAATGACTAGAGCGAGGGTAGGTCCGATCAAGGACAGTAGCGGGAGATTGTGTATTGAGTCTGAAGAGATAGGAGAGGTCTTGAATGAGTACTTTTCTTATGTATTTACAAATGAGAGGGGCGATATTGTTGGAGAGGACAGTGTGAAACAGATTGGTAAACTCGAGGAAATACTTGTTAGGAAGGAAGATGTGTTGGGCATTTTGAAAAACTTGAGGATAGACAAGAGCCCCGGGCCTGACGGGATATATCCAAGGATTCTATGGGAAGCAAGAGATGAAATTGCAGAGCCGTTGGCAATTATCTTTTCGTCCTCACTGTCAACAGGGGTGGTACCAGGGGATTGGAGAGTGGCGAATGTCGTGCCCCTGTTCAAAAAAGGAACTAGGGATAACCCTGGGAATTACAGGCCAGTTAGTCTTACTTCGGTGGTAGGCAAAGTAATGGAAAGGGTACTGAAGGATAGGATTTCTGAGCATCTGGAAAGACACTGCTTGATTAGGGATAGTCAGCACGGATTTGTGAGGGGTAGGTCTTGCCTTACAAATCTTATTGAATTCTTTGAGGAGGTGACCAAGCATGTGGATGAAGGTAAAGCAGTGGATGTAGTGTACATGGATTTTAGTAAGGCATTTGATAAAGTTCCCCATGGTAGGCTTCTGCACAAAGTAAGGAGGCATGGGATAGTGGGAAATTTGGCCAGTTGGATAACGAACTGGCTAACCGATAGAAGTCAGAGAGTGGTGGTGGATGGCAAATATTCAGCCTGGATCCCAGTTACCAGTGGTGTACCGCAGGGATCAGTTCTGGGTCCTCTGCTGTTTGTGATTTTCATTAATGACTTGGATGAGGGAGTTGAAGGGTGGGTCAGTAAATTTGCAGACGATACGAAGATTGGTGGAGTTGTGGATAGTAAGGAGGGCTGTTGTCGGCTGCAAAGAGACATAGATAGGATGCAGAGCTGGGCTGAGAAGTGGCAGATGGAGTTTAACCCTGAAAAGTGTGAGGTTGTCCATTTTGGAAGGACAAATATGAATGCGGAATACAGGGTTAACGGTAGAGTTCTTGGCATTGTGGAGGAGCAGAGAGACCTTGGGGTCTATGTTCATACATCTTTGAAAGTTGCCACTCAAGTGGATAGAGCTGTGAAGAAGGCCTATGGTGTGCTTGCGTTCATTAACAGAGGGATTGAATTTAAGAGCCGTGAGGTGATGATGCAGCTGTACAAAACTTTGGTAAGGCCACATTTGGAGTACTGTGTACAGTTCTGGTCGCCTCATTTTAGGAAGGATGTGGAAGCTCTGGAAAAGGTGCAAAGAAGATTTACCAGGATGTTGCCTGGAATGGAGAGTAGGTCTTACGAGGAAAGGTTGAGGGTGCTAGGCCTTTTCTCATTAGAGCGGAGAAGTTTGAGGGGCGACTTGATAGAGGTTTATAAGATGATCAGGGGAATAGATAGAGTAGACAGTCAGAGACTTTTTCCCCAGGTGGAACACACCATTACAAGGGGACATAAATTTAAGGTGAAAGGTGGAAGATATAGGAGGGATATCAGAGGTAGGTTCTTTACCCAGAGAGTAGTGGGGGCATGGAATGCACTGCCTGTGGAAGTAGTTGAGTCGGAAACATTAGGGACCTTCAAGCAGCTGTTGGATAGGTACATGGATTACGGGAAAATGATATAGTGTAGATTTATTTGTTCTTAAGGGCAGCACGGTAGCATTGTGGATAGCACAATTGCTTCACAGATCCATGGTCCCAGGTTCGATTCCGGCTTGGGTCATTGTCTGTGCGGAGTCTGCACGTCCTCCCCGTGTCTGCGTGGGTTTCCTCCGGGTGCTCCGGTTTCCTCCCACAGTCCAAAGATGTGCGGGTTAGGTGAATTGGCCAATGATAAATTGCCCTTAATGTCCAAATTGCCCTTGGTGTTGGGTGGAGGTGTTGAGTTTGGGTAGGGTGCTCTTTCCAAGAGCTGGTGCAGACTCGGGGGGCCGAATGGCCTCCTTCTGCACTGTAAATTCAATGATAATCTATGATTAATCTAGGACAAAGGTTCGGCACAACATCGTGGGCCGAAGGGCCTGTTCTGTGCTGTATTTTCTATGTTCTATGTGGGGTAATCATTAGCTTTAACCATTTACTTGTATATATATAGATGGCTGATATAACATTCTTTTGATTGCAAGCGATTCCCTGGGGTGTAGATGATTGTTGAGGGTGTTTAGTCCTAGTTAAGCAGGTCATGTGATAACTTATTTGGATATAGATGAGGAGGAGCCAGGTCTGCCTGTAGTTTCACAGTCTGCTGGAAGACTTTACGTTGCACAGCAGTTTGCCATAGGATTTGAGTCTGATAAGACAGAAGGATTTTCAGGTTGTTCCTGAAAGGTTTTCTCTCTCCAAAGGTCTGCACAGATAAGTAAGTAACCCGAATTGTTAACTTTATTTGTAAGTGGCATTTGAACTTTATTGGTTTCTTAATTGGAATTAATAGCAAGTGCAGATAGTAAGTTAAAGTTGTTTCCTTTTATTTAATAACTGTTTAACTGTTAATTGTAGAGCTATGTCTTTCATGTTAATGTGGTTAATTCTGTGTTTAAATTGAAGTTTGTTTTAACCGACAAGATTCCTATTGGTCAGAGTCATCACACCTGGGATGAAGTATCCTTTCCTCACAGTTTCACAAATTGAACATTGCTTGGGGTTCTCCTCCGGTATACTAGCAAAAGTTGGGAGCTGCTCCGGTATCCTGACAATGTGCATATGTATCTGTAACATTTTTGTTCTTTTTTAAAATAAATTTAGAGTACCCAATTAATTTTTTTCCAATTAAAGGGCAATTTAGCGTGGCCAAGACACCAGCCCTGCATATCTTTGGGTTGTGGGGGTGAATCCCACGCAGACACGGGGAGAATGTGCAAACTCCACACGGACAGTGACCTGGGGCTGGGATCGAACCCGGGACCTCGGTGCCGTGAGACAACAGTGCTAACCACTGTGCCACCGTGCTGCCCATATGTATCTGTGACATAACAATGTTAGTTATGGCATTATGTGTTGGATCTGTGTTAAAGTGTTTAAGTAAAAATTGCAGAACAATAAAGGAGTGACGAGGGAGGGTGTTATGTGTCACAGTAACTGCATTGGCTGTAATGTCACGTGTTACTCAATTTTCGCGGGCGGTTGTCGAGTTCACTATTTTAACCTGTTTGAGCAATCATCTTGTAAATAAACCCCTTGAACCGTGTTATACGAACTCAATGTGTGCGACCTCTAGTTCTTTCTCTTTGCAGCTAGAACAAAGAACGTAATAATAATCTTTATTGTCACAAGTAGGCTGACATTAACACTGCAATGAAGTTACTGTGAAAATCCCCCAGTCGCCACACTCCGGCGCCTGTTCGGGTACACAGTGAATTCAGAATGTCCAATTCACCTAACAAGCCCGTCTTTCGGGACTTGTGGGAGGAAACCGACTTGTGGGAGGAAACCGGAGCGCCCGGAGGAAACTCGCACAGACACAGGGAGAACGTGCAGACTCCCAAGCCGGGTATCAGACCCAGTTCCCTGGCGCTGTGAAGCAACAGTGCTAACCACTGTGATACGGTGCTGCCCATGTTGCTGGTGGTGGGGTCCCATGTCTCTGCTTCACTTGTCCTTCCTGGTGGCAGAGGTTGTGTGTTTGGAAAGTGCTGTTAAGGGAAGATGGCGAGGAGGGGGAATAGATAAGGGGGAGGGGTGGGCTGAGATAGAACTCACACTCTATTGGGTAGACCCAGTGAGTTCCAACACAGAGTGTAAACAAGCACAGGTGACAGGTGTCCATCAATCTGGTAACATCCCCGGAACAGCCAGTGCTGTTTGTGTTTTGTATTCAGGTGAACAGATCACAGCTAAATGCTCTCAACAAACAAGCAGAGAACCAACGTCCTAAATCTGACCTGTTTAAGCGGCTTTTCCTGAGAATAGCTGTTAGCTAACTGCCTTCTCTATAGTCCCTTTCATGTCGATTTCACAGCCATAGCCAAATAAATAAAGGTGTGCCACACTAATGGAGTGCCAAAAAGGGCAGATGTTTTATCTTTACTCCCTACTCCCCGGAAAGATGCTGCATAATCTCCTGAGTAACAATCTTCACAAGAATATTGCAGTTTGAGTGTGACTTTCGAAACAGTCCCACAACACGGGTAAATTTCAATATTTGGGACACTGCCATAGTGCCCACAGCTCTGTCAATATCACTGTTCAGCAATGAATAAGCTGCGGCTCTTCGGGTCACATTCCCATCTCTGAGTCAGAAGGTTGTGGGTTCGCAGTCTACCTGCAACAATTTAAAACTATAATCTGGGCAGTGAACTACTGAGGGAGTGCTGCACTGTCAGAGGGTCAGTACTGAGGGAGTGCTGCACTGTCAGAGGGTCAGTACTGAGGGAGTGCTGCACTGTCACAGGGTCAGTACTGAGGGAGTGCCGCACTGTCAGAGGGTCAGTACTGAGGGAGTGCCGCACTGTCAGAGGGTCAGTACTGAGGGAGTGCCGCACTGTCAGAGGGTCAGTACTGAGGGAGTGCCGCACTGTCACAGGGTCAGTACTGAGGGAGTGCCGCACTGTCAGAGGGTCAGTACTGAGGGAGTGCCGCACTGTCAGAGGGTCAGTACTGAGGGAGTGCTGCACTGTCAGAGGGTCAGTACTGAGGGAGTGCTCCACTGTCAGAGGGTCAGTACTGAGGGAGTGCCACACTGCCAGAGGGTCAGTACTGAGGGAGTGCTGCACTGTCAGAGGGTCAGTACTGAGGGAGTGCTGCACTGTCAGAGGGTCAGTACTGAGGGAGTGCTGCACTGTCAGAGGGTCAGTACTGAGGGAGTGCTGCACTGTCAGAGGGTCAGTACTGAGAGAGTGCTGCACTGTCAGAGGGTCAGTACTGAGGGAGTGCTGCACTGTCAGAGGGTCAGTACTGAGGGAGTGCTGCACTGTCAGAGGGTCAGTACTGAGGGAGTGCCGCACTGTCAGAGGGTCAGTACTGAGGGAGCGCCGCACTGTCAGAGGGTCAGTACTCAGGGAGTGCCGCACTGTCAGAGGGTCAGTACTGAGGGAGTGCTGCACTGTCAGAGGGTCTGTACTGAGGGAGCGCTGCACTGTCAGAGGGTCAGTACTGTGGGAGTGCTGCACTGTCAGAGGGTCAGTACTGAGGCAGTGCTGCACTGTCAGAGGGTCAGTGCTGAGGGAGTGCTGCAGTGCCAGAGGGTCAGTACTGAGGGAGTGCTGCACTGTCAGATGGTCAGTGCTGAGGGAGTGCTGCAGTGCCAGAGGGTCAGTACTGAGGGAGTGCTGCACTGTCAGATGGTCAGTACTGAGGGAGTGCTGCACTGTCAGAGGGTCAGTACTGAGGGAGAGCTGCACTGTCAGAGGGTCAGTGCTGAGGGAGTGCTGCACTGTCAGAGGGTCAGTACTGAGGGAGTGCTGCACTGTCAGAGGGTCAGTACTGAGGGAGTGCTGCACTGTCAGAGGGTCAGTACTGAGGGAGTGCTGCACTGTCAGAGGGTCAGTACTGAGGGAGTGCTGCACTGTCAGAGGGGTCAGTACTGAGGGAGTGCTGCACTGTCAGAGGGTCAATACTGAGGGAGTGCTGCACTGTCAGAGGGTCAGTACTGAGGGAGTGCTGCACTGTCAGAGGGTCAGTACTGAGGGAGTGCTGCACTGTGGAAGTTTCTGCTTTTCGGTTGAGATGTTAGACTGAGGCCCTGTCTCTCTGGTGAACATAAAATATTCGGTGTCACTGTTGCAAAGAACTGCAGTTGAGTCCAACCTGGACCATATTTCTAACTCAGCTGACATCAGTAATAGAGATTATCAGGTTGTCATTTAAAAAAATGTTTAATTCATTTTACTGGATGTGGGAGTCGCTGGTTAGGGCAGCATTTATTGCCCATCCCTAGTTGCCCTTCAGAAGGTGGTGGGGAGCTGCTTTCTTGAACCACTGCAGTACCTGAGGTGTAGGCACATGCACAGTGATGTTAGGGAGGGAGTTCCAGGATGTTGCCCCAGCGACAGTGAAGGAACGATGATATATTTCCAAGTCAGGGTGGTGATGTTCCCAGATATCTGCTGCTCTTGTCCTTCTAGATGGTAGAGGTCTTGGGTTTGGAAGGTGCGGCCTAAGGAACCTTGGCAAGTTGCTGCAGGGCATCTTGTAGATGGTACACACGGCTGCCTCTGTTTGTCGGTGGTAGAGGGTTTGAAGGTTTGTGGAAGGTGGAGCAATCTAACCTCCCTGCTTCGCGCCGAAGCAAAACACAGAAGTAGCTGTGTGGGTTGGGAAATATTTGACGAATCTGCCTGAGCGCTTCCCACCCCCTTAATATCTTAAAATCTTTCTCTTTGCCCCTTGTCGCCCCCTCAGTGACCTTTCCCCTGGGGAGGGTGATCAAAATTTCCCAATCAGTCATGACGATAATTTTTTTAAAAAGTAACATGATTCACACGTGTGTTTTCCTTCTCCACTTCTCTCACTTTCTCAACACGATTTCAAGGTGAGGGGGAAAGTTTAAGGGAGATGTGCGTGGAAAGTTTTTTACGCAGAGGGTGGTGGGTGCCTGGAATGCTTTGCCAGCGGAGGTGGTAGAGGCGGGCACGATAGCATCATTCAAGATGCATCTAGACAGATATATGAATGGGCGGGGAACAGAGGGAAGTAGATCCTTGGAAAATAGGCAACAGGTTTAGATAAAGGATCTGGATCGGCGCAGGCTGGGCGGGCTGAAGGGCCTCTTCCTGTGCTGTAATTTTCTTTGTTCTTTGTTCAATCAATCGGCTGCTTTGTCCTGGATGGTGTGGAGCTTCTTTTAAAAAAATATATGTTTATTCAAAGTTTTTCAATAATTTTTACAAAACACTCCAAAAAGGAAAGAAAATATACAAAAGAAAAGTAAAAAGGGCAATACGTCCACAAACAAAGCAACTTAATCCTCTAACCCTTAAACGCTTTAACAAATTAAGAACAAAATGGGGCAAACACCCCTTACATAAACCAAAACAAGACCCCCCCCCCCCCGGGTTGCTGCTGCTGACCTCCCCCTAACGTTCCGCGAGAAAGTCAAGGAACGGTTGCCACCGCCTGGAGAACCCCTGTACAGACTCTCGCAAGGCAAACTTTATCTTCTCCAACCTGAGAAATCCCGCCATGTCATTGACCCAAGTCTCCACACTTGGGGGCTTCGTGTCCCTCCACATTACTAAGATCCTTCTCCGGGCTACCAAAGAGGCAAAGGCCAGAACTCCGGCCTCTTTCGGCTCCTGCACTCCCGGCTCGTCCGACACCCCAAATATCGCTATCCCCCAGCTCGGTTTTACCCGAGTGTCCAAGACTCTGGACACAGCCCTTGCGAAGCCCCTCCAAAACCCCTCAAGCGCCGGACACGCCCAGAACATATGGGCGTGGTTTGCTGGGCTCCCCGAACACCTCACACACCTGTCCTCTCCCCCCAAAAACTTACACATCCTCGCCCCTGTCACCACTGGATCAGGCTGTGCCTGGCGCAAGACAAGGAGGAATTAACCCTGCCCAGGGTGTCAGCCCACAGGCCCTCATCCAGCTCCTCACCCAGCTCCTCCTCCCACTTGCCTTTCAGCTCCTCCACCGAGGCTTCCTCCGCCTCCTGCAGCTCCTGGTATATCGGCGAGGCCTTACCCTCTCCGACCCACACGCTGGAAATCGTCCTGTCCTGTATCTTCCGGGCAGGCAGCAGCGGAAATTCCCCTACCTGCCTCCTCACAAACACCCTGACCTGCATATACCTGAAGGTATTCCCCGGGGGTAACCCAAATTTCTCCTCCAGCGTCCTCAGACTGGCAAAAGCCCCGTCGATAAATAGGTCGCCCATCCTTTTAATTCCCACCCGGTGCCAACTTAGGAATCCGCCATCCATCCTGCCCGGTGCAAACCTATGGTTGTTCCGTATCGGGGACCAGATTGAGGTCCCAACCTCCCCCCTGTGCCGTCTCCACTGCCCCCAGATCCTCAATGTCGGCGCCACCACCGGGCTCGTGGAGTACCACGCCGGCGGTAGCGGCAACGGTACCGTCACCAGTGCCCCCAAGCTAGTACCTACACATGACGCCGCCTCTAGTCTTTTCCATGCCGTCCCCTCTCCCTTCGTTACCCATTTCCGAATCATTGCCCCTCACCCCGACTGCGCTCCAAGAACAGACTCTTAACCCTCGGGGTCTTACTTGCCCATACATACCCCATAATGCTCTTGCTCACTCGCTTGAAAAAGGCCTTAGGGATGAGAATAGGCAGGCACTGGAACACGAGGACCGTCATCTTAACGGACTGCACCCTGCCCGCCAGGGAGAGTGGCAGCATGTCCCACCTCCTGAAGTCCTCCTCCATCTGGTCCAACAACCGCTCCAAGTTGAGCTTATGCAGAACCCCCCAACTCTTGGCCACCTGGATACCCAAATACCGGAAACTCCTCTCCACCCTCTTGAGCGGCAGCTCCTCCAGCCTCCTCTCCTGACCCCTCGCACGCACCACAAAGAGCTCGCTCTTCCCCACATTGAGCTTGTATCCCGGTGAAGTCTCCAAACTCCCTAAGGGTCTGCATGACCTCTGCCGTCCCCTCCACTGGATCCGCAATATACAAAAGCAGGTCATCCGCATATAATGAGACCCGATGCTCCTCCCCTCCCAGGACCAACCCCCTGCAGTTCCTAGACTCCCTTAGTGTCATGGCCAGCGGCTCAATTGCCAGGGCATACAGCAGGGGGGACAGGGGGTACCCCTGTATTGTCCCGCGGGACAGTCTGAAGTACTCTGACCTCAGCCGATTTGTCGATACGCCCGCCACCGGGGCCTGGTACAACAATTTGACCAACCTTATGAACCCGTCCCCGAACCCAAAGCTACCCAGCACTACCCACGGGTACTCCCACTCCACCCGGTCCTAGACTCCCTTCTCCGCATCCATTGCCGCCACCACCTCCGCCCCACCCCCTCCGAGGGCATCATGATCACATTCAGGAGCCTCCGCACATTTGCATTCAATTGCCTGCCCTTCACAAACCCCGTCTGGTCCTCGTGTATCACTCCCGGGACACAATCCTCAATCCTAATGGCCAGGACCTCCGCCAGCAACTTAACATCCACATTTAGGAGCAAAATCGGCCTATACGAGCCACACTGCAGCAGGTCCTTGTCCTGCTTGAGGATAAGCGAGATCGGCGGCCGAGACATCGTCGGGGGAAGAATCCCTTCCTCCTTCGTCTCGTTGAAGGTTCTCACCAGCAATGGACCCAACAGTTCCACAAACTTCCTATAGACCACGACCAGGAACCCATCCGGCCCCGGGGCCTTGCCCGCCTGCATACTCCCCAACCCCTTAACCAGCTCCTCCATCCCGATCGGGGCCCCCAAACCTTCGACCTGTCCCTCCTCCACCCTCGGGAACCTCAATTGGTCCAGGAACCGCCGCATTCCCTCTCCCCCCTCCGGGGGCTCTGACTTGTACAGGTTCCTGTAGAAATTGCTAAAGACCTCATTTATTTGGCTGGACTCCGCACCGTGTTTCCCCCTCTGTCCCTGATTCCTCCAATTTCCCTCGCCACCTCCTTCCTGCGTAGCTGATGCGCCAGCATCCGACTCACCTTATCCCCATATTCGTACGCTGCCCCCTGCACCTTCCTCCACTGGGCCTCAGCTTTCCCCGTAGTCAGCAAATCAAACTCCGTTTGGAGCCTTGGCGCTCCTTCAGCTGCCCCTCTTCAGGGGAATCCGCGTATCTCCTATCCACCCTCAGTATCTCCCCCACCAATCTCGCCCTCTCCATCCTCTCCCTCTTCTCCCTATGAGCCCTGATTGAGATTAGCTCTCCCCTGACCACCGCCTTCAGCGCCTCCCAGACCACACCCACCGACACCTCCCCATTATCATTGGCCTCTATGTACCTTCGAATGCACCCCCGGACCCGCCCACAGACCTCCTCATCCGTCAGCAGTCCCACATCCATTTGCCACACTGGGCACTGACCCCTCTCCTCCCCCAACTCCAGCTCCACCCAGTGCGGGGCGTGGTCCGAAATCGCAATGGCCGGGTACTCCGTCCCCTCCACTCTTGGGATCAACGCCCTACTCACCACGAAGACGTCTATCCGTGAATAGGCCTTGTGCACATGGGAAAAGAAGGAGAACTCTCTCGCCGCTGGCCTGGCAAACCTCCACGGATCCACTCCCCCCCATCTGATCCATAAACCCCCTCAGGACCGTGGCCGCAGCCGGCCTCTTACCCGACCTCGACCCAGTTCGATCCAGTGCCGGGTCCAGTACCGTGTTGAAGCCCCCCCCCCCCCCACCATTATCAGGTTCCCTGCCTCCAGATCCGGATCCGACTCAGCGTGCGCTTCATGAACCCTGCATCGCCCCAATTCGGGGCATTTACATTCACCAGCACCACCCGGGTCCCCTGCAGCCTACCCCTCACCATCACATAACAGCCCCCTTTATCTGTCACAATACTCACCGCCTCGAAAGTCACCCGCTTGCTCACCAGGATTGCGACCCCCCCTGTTCTTCGCATCCAGCCCAGAGTGAAAGACCTGCCCCACCCATCCCTTCCTCAGCCTGGTCTGATCCGCCACCTACAGGCGCGTCTCCTGCAACATGGCGACGTCTGCCTTCAGTCCCTTTAAGTGCGCAAACACCCAGGTCCTCTTGACCGGCCCGTTCAGGCCCCTCACGGTACATGTGATCCTAACCCCCCCCAACTAGACATCTCCTTTCTTAGGCCAGCCACGTGCCTGCGCCTCCCGCACTTTCCAGCCCCCCCAGGTGGGGGGGGGGGGGGTCCCCGCCCCGACTCTCCCTCTTACCTCCAGCTCCCCCTCAGTCAGTACAGCAACAACCCAGAACCACCCCCCCCCCCCAACCCCCTCCCTCCCCCGGCCAGGCGATTGCCTAGCCCCCCTGCTCCCCCCATTGCACTCCCGTAAGTCAGCTGACTCCTGCTGACCCCGGCCGCTCCCGCCTCTGCCGACGATCCCCCGATTGGATTCCCCCTCGAAGTCCGTCCCGTTCCCCCCCCCCACTCCCTCTACAAACCAGTGCCAGCTCCCGTCCGGTACCGCCCCCCGCATTGGGCCACGCCCCCCCTTTTGCGTGGGAAAAAGCCTGCGTTCCCAGCCTGGGCCGGCCCCGCCTCTGTGGTGCAGCTCCTTTCTCCTGCAGCCTCTCCCCGATCCCCAAAGGCCCAGGACCTCCGGCCCCCCCGCCCTCTCCCCTTCAGACGTGGGGAACTGCCCCTCCCAAATCAATACACATGCCCAGAAAACACACACATCAAATCAAATCGCCCCTTCCCACATCCCATAATCCCATAACCTGCCTCAAACCACTAATTCGAGTCCAGCTTTTCATTTTGGATGAAGGTCCACGCCTCGTCCGGCGTATCAAAATAGTGGTGTCGGTCCTGATGCGTGACCCACAGCCGCGCTGGCTGCAACAGCCCAAACTTCACCCCTTTCGATGGAGAACCGCCTTGGCCCGGTTGAATCCTGCCCTCTTCTTGGCCAGCTCTGCACTCCAGTCCCGGTAGATGCGGATCTCGGTGTTCTCCCACCTGCTGCTCCGCTCCTTCTTCGCCCACCTCAGGACACACTCACTGTCGGTGAAACGGTGAAACCTCACCACCACAACCCTCGGCGGCTCATTCGCCCTCGGACCCCTTGCCAGGACTCTGTGTGCCCCATCCAGCTCCAGGGGCCTTGGGAAGGCTCCCTCGCCCATCAGCGTGCCCAGCATCGTAGCCACGTACGCCTCGGCATCCGACCCCTCCACACCTTCAGGGAGACCCAGAATTCGCAGGTTCTTTCTTCCTCCTCGGCCTGTTTTCCAGGTCCTCGAACGTCTCCTGCCATTTTTTGTGCAGCGCCGCGTGCGCCTCCACTTTCACCGCCAGGCCCAGGATCTTTAGCATAGGGCTAAATCGCTGGCTTTGAAAGCAGACCAAGGCAGGCCAGCAGCACGGTTCAATTCCCGTAATAGCCTCCCCGAACAGGCGCCGGAATGTGGCGACTAGGGGCTTTTCACAATAACTTCATTGAAGCCTACTTGTGACAATAAGTGATTTCATTTCATTTCATTTCATCTTTGTTATCAGAGGCTTTCTGCTGCACCTCCTTAATCGCCGTCCCCTGCGCCCTCTGGGTCTCCACCAGCCTCTCGATCGACGCCTTCATAGGGGCCAACATCTCCGCCTTCAACTCTGCAAAGCAGCTTCGCAAAAACTCCGGCTGCTCCCGAGGCCACTGAGCCCGCTCTGCCTGGTCTCCACCTGCCGCCATCTTGCTTTTCCGCACTCGCTCTCCTCTCTTTTCCAGTGCTGCTTTTTTAACCGCTCCGCTCCTGGTCCACTCCACACAATGCTGGGGGAACCTTGTAGCCACCTAAATTGGCCAACTCCCGATTTGAAATGGCGAACGGCAAAGGCTGATGGGAAAGTCAGCCAACACAGGCAGAAACCAGCAGGTGCAGGTTTGCTGTGTATTAAAACTCTGCAAAAGGCCAGACAACATCGATACCAGCAACCATCAGCATAACAATGTAGCAGCCATCTACATATTGAGGAGCAATCCCCGGGAACAATAAGTAACATTTTGGACACACAAAGCAAGACCAGACTCCTCGGCGCCAGCAGGAGCCAACACAAAGGGAGGTGAACGAGCACCTCAAGACCGCCCATCAATCAGGGAACCGCTCCAGTATTGGAGAAATCGAACCAAGCGATTGGGACAAAGCCCAATCACTTGGGACCAGGTACAGGGTCCGCCCCGAAAGGCGGGAAGCCCCTGGGGACTATAAGAGTTCAGCCCCAAGTTCAAATTGCTCTCTTCACCTCTGCGTCCTGCCCGGGTCACCCAGCAACACGAACCAACATTGACCGTGACCGGTGCAGTGATCGTCGACTGACATAAGTCTTAATTCAACGCTCGCTACGAGATAGGCGCTCCTAGCTACCAATCCATACCAACTTCGAATCCCACAGACTCAGAACCCGAACGAAAGGCCATTTGTTCCCCTGACCTGGTGGGCCAGTCCGAAGTTAAGTATAGGCATGTTAGTTGTAGAAGTAGCTTAGACGTAGAATTTGTGCATGAGTAGCGATTACTGTGTATAATAAATGTGCTTTGATTTGAATCTTACTAATCGGTGTATCATTACTCGGACTTGAACCTCGTGGCGGCATCATAAAGATACCTGGCGACTCGAGAGCAAAGGTAATTAAACAGAGCAATTGAACCAAGGAGAAAGTTAGCAACAACCTCATTGCTGCCTTCCCACACTGGGAATCATCGTCCAAGTGCCGCTGGGGCTCCTTAAAAGGGCCCAAAAGTCCGTTCACGGCGGGAGCTGACGAACGTGGGACCTACCCAGGCATAGCCCAACCGGAAGTCCGGTGTTGAGCTTCTTGAGTGTTGTTGGAGCTGCACTCATCCAGGCAAGTGGAGAGTATTCCATCACACTCCTGACTTGTGCCTTGTAGATGGTGGGCAGGCTTTGGGGGGGGCAGGAGGTGAGTTACTCACCGTAGGATTCCTAGCCTTTGACCTGTACTGGTAGCCACAGTATTTATATGGCTAGTCCAGTTCAGTTTCTGGCCAATGGTAACCCCCAGGATGATGATTGTGGGGGATTCAGCGATGGTGATGCCATTGAATGTCAAGGGGCGATGGTTAGAATCTCTCTTGTCGGTGATAGTCATTGCCTGGCACTTGTGTGGCGTGAATGTATCTATAGTATATTGACTAAATTTTGAAAACATTCTATAGGCTGTAAAATGTTTTGGGGCACCTTGAGATTGTGACCATCGCTATAATAATGTTAGTGTCATTTATTTTTCCTGAATGTGTGTGGGGGAAGAGCACCTCTCTCTCTGCCTCTCCATCTCCCAATTTTTCTGTCTTTCTATGGTTCTCAAGTTCTTCCTGGTTTCTCTCCCTCTCTTCCCCTTTCCTCCTGTCTCTCCATGGCTCTCTCTCTCTCTCTCCTTTCCTCTCTCACCCTGGATTCCCCCCTTTGCTGTCTTTCTCTCTGGGGCTCTCTTTCCACCTTCTCTTTATCTGTTTATGTTTTTGATCTGTAACCGTTTGTTTTTTCATCTCCCTCCTTTTTTCTCTCCGTCCTTCTATGTTTTGCACTGTGACCTTTCTCACTGGCCGGGAGTTTCTGCCCTCGATCGCGTTGGGTAGGTTTGGTGACAGAAGCAGAAAATGTTACAAGACCCCCAAAGTTGTGTTTTACATCAGCAGGAAAGCTTCCCATAATCGTCCCCTCCCCCTGTCAGCGGCTTCTCGCCGTTCAGTGTCAGGAACATCATTATAATAAATTTGCAGCTCATTATTGGGCTGATGCACTGGAATCATGCCCGTCAAATAATCCATCCATGGCGCTTTGCTGTTTCAACAGCTCCAATCACAGCTTCAAAAGTGAAGCACCTGGCAAGCACCTCCGAGGGTAGCTTGGAGATGAGTGCAGCACTCGTGGAGTGGCTCCGCGTGTTATGGGGCTTGACTCACGGGTACCTGTCCTTATTTGGGGGCCAACAACCTTTCACTGAGGGATGACCTGTCTTCGTTGAGGGGGTCACCAGGCTTGACAATATCATGTTTAACTAACTTGCTGGGTTTTCTGAGGTAGTAACAGAAAGGGTCGGTGAGGGTAATGCTGTTGATTTAGTGTACATGGACTTTCAGAAGGCATTTGATACAGTGCCACACAACAGACTTATGAGAAAAGTTATAGCTCACGGAATAAAAGGAACAATAGCAATGTGGAAATGGAACTGGCTGAATAACAGGAAGCAGAGAGTAATGGTCCGAAGTGGTGTTCCCCAGGGGTCGGCATTAGGGCTCTCGCTTTTCCTGGTATATAATAATTTTTTCCAATGAAGGGGCAATTTAGCGTGGCCAATCCACCTGCCCTGCACATCTTTTGGATTGTGGGGGTGAAACCCATGCAAACACGGGGAGAATGTGCAAACTCCACACGGTCAGTGACCCAGGGCCGGGATCGAACCTGGGACCTCGGTGCCGTGAGGCAACAGGGCTAACCCATTGTGCCACCTTGCTGCCTCCCTGGTATATACTAATGATCGAGATCTCTGTATGCACAGGCAATTTCAAAGTTTATGGATGACATGAAACTTGGAAAAATTGTAAACTGTGAAGAGCACAGTGTAGAAATTTAAAAGAACAGAGACAAGCTGCTGGAACGGGCAGATAGGTGGAGGAATGAAGTACAAAGCTGAGACATTTCAGGTGATGCATTTTGATAGGAAGAACATGAAGGGACAGATAAGGAGAAATCCTTTAAGGGGTTTCAGAGCAGATGGACCCGGGTGTAAATGTGCATAGATCATTGAAGAAGGCAGGACAGGTAGAGAGAGCAGTTATAAAGTAAATATACAAGAGCAAGGAGGTTATACTGAACTTATAAATGTAAAGTCGCCATAGTCCCAGATGACCATGGACTGCTTTCCCCTTTGAGGGGGGTGAGCTGACTGGTGGTGGTTTAACCTGAGGGTCACCACACCTCAGGCGAGGGGCAAGGTTGAGAAGGCGGGGCCTTCATGGATAACCTCAGCCTACGGGGATATGAACCTGAGCTGTTGGCTTTGCTCTGTAACATGAACCGGCTGTCTAGCCAAGCGAGCTAAACCAGCCCCGTTATACACACACTTATACAAGACACCATCAGCTGGTGTATCGTGTACAATACTGACACCTAATGAAGGATTTGAATGTATTGGAGAGAGCGCAGAAGAGAATTACAAGAATTGTTCCAGAGATGAGAAACTTCCGTTCTGAGGATAGATTAGAGAGGCTGGGACTGTTCTTGGAGAGAAGAAGTCTGAGGAGATTGGATAGAGATGTTCCAACCCAGGGCTGGGCAGAGTAGACAGGGAGAAACTGTGACTGCTCGCAAAGGATCAGGATTGAGGTGCCACTGATTGAAAGTGATTTACAGAAAGAAGCAAATATGATGTGAAAAAAATCATTTTCACGGAGCGAGTGGCTCGGGTCTAGAATGCAGGGCCTGGGTGTGTGGTGGAGGCAGGTTCAAGCGAGGCATTCATTGGGCATCAGATGATTACTTGAATAGAAGCAATGTGCTTGGGTACGGGGAAAAGGCAGGGGAACGGGTCTAAGTTATGTTGCGCATTTGGAGAGCGGTGCAGACACGATTAGCCGTAACAGTTCTGTGATTGTGCGACAGTCGAGGGACAAGGCACTCAGTGCCACTAGATTCACGGAGGGTGAAGAGGGCGTCCACTGGTTATCCCATTATCTTCACATGACTTCAGTGAACATTGCTCCCCTGTAACCGGGCACACAAACACTCCCCGTCTGCCCTTACTCCCCCAGTCGGTCAGGATAGGCCACACACCATAAAACAGAATTCCCAGGACCAAAGGGGGCCCTCAGCAGGGCGGGACCAAAGCGATGGGTTAGTCAGTGTGTGAGTTGGGAGTGATGAGAAGGGTGACTTACCCTGGCAGAATACAGGTGATCATTCATCCTCTTGTGGCACGGGATTGCTGTCCTCTGCTGTGGGGCGTTGACACCGACCTCCTACTACCACTACCTCCCATGCTGGGGTTGACACCTTACTGGCAGTCGCCCTGAGCGCAGTTAGATTATATCATGGCGAGCCTCTACAGCATTGAGCTGTCTCTCCTGGGAGTTTATCCACTTGGAAAGACTAAAATTCTGTGTAGAATTCCGGGATTTCCAGGCATCCACCACTTCCTGGTAACCTGCAAAGCGTCGTTGTTCTGTGTTGGGGCGGACTTTAAATGTGGTGCCTCAGGACAGCACAGTGGCACAGTGGTTAGCATTGGTGCCTCACAGCGCCAGGGTTCGATTCCGGCCTTGGGTCACTGTCTGTGCGGAGTCTGCACGTTCTCCCCGTGTGTGCGTGGGTTTCCTCCGGGTGCTCCGGTTTCGTCCCACAGTCCAAAGATGTGCAGGTCAGGCGCATTGGCCGTGATAAATTGCCCTTAGTGTACAAAATGTTAGATGGGTTTGCTGGGTTACGGGGATAGGGTGGGGCCGTGGACCGAGTTAGGGGGCCCTTTTGGAGGGCCAGTGTACACGCGATGGGCTGAATGGCCTCCTTCTGCACTGTAGTACTCTATGATTCTTCAATGATTGCAGCTACGGCAGGGAAAGTTCCCATTGCCCTTGGCAGCCTCAACCCCGGTTTCCCCACCCGACATTGGAATTGCCGATTTCCGGGAAAATCCCACCCACTGTTTCACTTACCCTTCCCTCTCTCTCCCTCTCTCTATCTCTATCCCGCCACCCGGATTTTCCTTCACAACCAGGAGTGAAACTAGGACATGAGAGGCCAGCAATTTGCCAACAGTTGTGAAGCTCATTTGAATTTCAGTCTGCCGACACTTCACAAGTAATTATGAAGATAGCTGTGGGGTTCATGCAATTGAGAAGCTTTGAGCTTGTCAATGGACAAGACTTGACAAGCTCTTGAAAAGCAAACAAGGATGTCACCCGTCACCCTGGTGTCACCGATCTGCTGGACCCCAGGGGGTGGGCAAACACCGGACAGAACTCAGGTGTACAGGTTCCATCCACACTCCGACTCCATCACACACAGCACATCCTGGCAAATCCAGCTTGCTCTAAATTTGAACAATAATCTTTGCCACACCATGGAGAATAATTAATTTGAGAGAGATATTGGCAGGATGAATAGAAAGGGAAACTTCGAATAACTGCAGAAGTTTATCCACTTGGAAAGACTAAAATCAAACTGTTCTGAGGTCAGATTAGGATAATAATGGATGTTCTCTCATGGCTCTCCTCACTCTGCGCCCGCCCTTGTCGCCTCTCTGCCTTTATTTCCCATTCTTAGCCTACCCCCGTCTCCAGAATCGGCCAATCTGACTAATCCCTGTAACCCCACCTAACCTGCACTTCTTTGGACACCAAGGGGAAATTTAGCGTGCCCAATCCACCTAAACTGCGGGGCCGGGATTCTCCCCCAAGCGGCAGGCGGGCCGTACCGTCAGCAAAGAGCGGCGCGAACCACTGTGGCGTTGGGCCTCCGGAAGTTGCGGAATCCTTCGCACTTCCGGGGGCTAGGCGCCGCTAGCGTGATCCCAGCGCATGCGCAGGGGGTTTCTTCTCCGCACCGGCCATGGCGGAATGTTACACAGGCCAGCGCGGAGGGAAAGACTCACGACTCACGCCCGCCCGCAGATTGGTGGGCCCCAATCGCGGGCCAGGCCACCGTGGGGCGCCCCTGGGGCTGGATCCCCCCCCCGAGGACTCCACACGCCGCCCTCAGAGCCCGGTCCCGCCGGTATGGACCTTGTGTATTTCACGCCAGCGGGACCGGCCGAAAACGGGCGGCCGCTCGGCCCATCGGGGCCCAGAGAATCGCCGGGGGGGGGGGGGCGCCGCCAACGGCCGGGGGGTCGGAGAATCCCGCCCCACATCTTTGGATTGTGGGAGAAAACCGGAGGAAAGCTCCGCAGACACGGGGAGAAAGTGCAAACTCCGCACAGATAGTCACCCTAGGTCGAAATTGAACCTGGGCCCCTGATGCTGTCAGACAGCAGCGCTAACCACTGCGCCACCTCCAATATTGAACACTGAAGACTAATGGAGCTTTGAGTACTGAAGACTGGGAAGGGGAGCTTAAGCAGATGGAAGTTGACAAGAGCATTATTGGGAAATCTTGGGGGATCTAATCGAATCATGTGAGAAATACAGATGAGCGACAGAAATTGCCATTCTGCAGAGAGGCAGAAACTGTCCAGTGTTTGAGCGGGTTGTTGAGGACATAGCAATGCACAAACCGAAAAAAGGAACACAATGTTGGGAAGTTAGAAATTCACGTAAATTGTCTGATAAACAAGGAGGACGACAAGAAGGTAGAAGAAATGTTGAACGTAGAAATAGAGGTCAACACAACCACAACAAAAGGAATGTTACAGGAAGAGCATCGAGGTGTTCTGTAACAAAGGACTAAGCTGGGGTAAATGTCAGTGGATTGGAAATCTCCCGCAGGAGCTGGAAGGCCGATGGAGCATAATCCATGAGGCAAATGGACGAAGAGTAAAAGTTGCACAGGCTGAGAAGAAAGATCAGAAACCAAGGAGAGCTGCTGAATGATCGGATAAGACAGATCAGCTCGCTATTGAGGGAGAGATTGGGAAGGAACAGTTGGAAAATAAAGTTGAGTTGGAACGAATTTGGAAACAAGTTGAAGGCTGCAGTCGCAACAGAGTCAACTCAATTAACTCGGGGCCGCCGAAAATCGTCGCTCCATTCAAAGGAAAAGAGTTGTTAAAGAGACAGGTAAATTGACGATGGGAGATGGACCTAGAACAGGCTCTGAGCAACTGCACCCGGTGTTGCCAGAGTGAAAAAATCTAAGGGGTGAAGGAGGAAGCAGATTTATGGAATAAAGAGCAACTCATGCCCAAGCAGAAGATTAGCAGAAGGGAGGCATGGTGGCACAGTGGTTAGCACTGCTGCTCCACAGCGCCAGGGACCCGGGTTCAATTCCGATCTCGGGTGACTGTCTGTGCGGAGTTTGCACATTCTCCCCTTGTCTGCGTGGGTTTCCTCCGGGTGCTCCGGTTTCCTCCCACAGTCCAAAGATGTGCAGGTTAGGCGGATTGGCCGTGATAAATTGCCCCTTAGTGTCCAAAAGCTGAGTTGAGGTTACGAGGATAGGGCTTGAGAGTGGGCTAGGTAGCATGCTCTTTTGGAGGGCTGGTGCTGACTTGATGGACCGAATGGCCGCCTTCACAAGTGATAGACTGAATTCATGAATGAGCTGTCAATACGTAAGGCTGTGATGTATTGTGATGGGGTACCTGTAAGCATTGTAGAGTAAGGAACTTGATAGAGAAAAGGAATAACGGAGGATTGGAGAGTGACACTGTCCAAAAAGTAAAGTATGTTGTCCTTCAGCAGCCTAAAGTCCAGGACAGAAGTCGGAAAGTGAGGCTCGATCAATTGGACAAAGGTGATAGTTGAATCCAACTGAGGCTTTATTGCTATCAGATGTGTGGCCTCCCACAGCAGTTGGTGAAATGGCTGCTGACTGGAGGGCACGCATATTTATACCCCGCCTCCTGGGCGGAGTCAGCAGGCAGGGACTACCGGCGAACCTGTAGTACAGGTCCTACCGTACATCACCTAATACAGGTGCAACAGTGGTTTACCACATTCACCCCCTGTTAAAAATTGAGTCCAGTGGGGGGCGGTGGATAATTATACACAACAATGAGTTAATATTTACAAGATTTGAGCAAACAAATGTCCCTTGATATCTGGTGGACCGGTCAGAGGTTTAGCCGGTCCGGGGCCTCGATGTTCCTCTGGGAGCGACGCAGTGGTGTCGCCGATGTTGGTGCTGACCTAGTCGATGGTGACTCCGGGAGCGTGTCGAAATCCTCTTCATCGTCGGGCGTAGGCATGGGGAGGACGGATGGTCCTGGGGGGGTGCTGTTGGGAGCGACGGGGGAGGGGAGGGTGGCGCCGGGGGCGGGGGCGGTGTGGGGGTGGAACCTGCTGGTGCCAGGTCCCTGAGGGAGACGGTATCCTGGCGGCCGTCAGGGAATACCGCGTAGGCGTACTGGGGGTTTGCGTGGAGCAAGTGCACCCTCTCCACCAACGGGTCCGCCTTGTGGAGTTGGACGTGCTTACGGAGAAGCACGGTTCCTGGAGCTGCGAGCCAAGTCGGGAGCGTCACCCCGGATGTGGACTTCCTGGGGAAGGCAAAAAGGACGTTCATGGGGTGTGGTATTCGTGGCGGTGCACAGTAGTGACCGGATGGAGTGTAGTGCATCAGGGAGGACCTCCTGCCAGCAAGAGGCTGGGAGGTTCCTGGACCATAGGGCCAGCTGGATGGCCCTCCAAACCGTCCCATTCTCCCATTCTACCTGTCCGTTTCCCCGGGGGTTATAGCTTGTCGTTCTGCTGGAGGCGATACCCCTGCTGAGCAGGAACTGACGCAGCTCATCGCTCATGGATGTGGATCCCCCTGTCACTGTGGATGTCGGCGAGGAAACCGAACAGAGCGAAGATTGTGTTGAGGGCTTTAATGACGGTGGCAGACATCATGTCGGGGCATGGGATGGCAAAGGAGAATCTGGCGTATTCGTCGACCACACTGAGAAAATATGTGTGACGGTCGGTGGAGGGGAGGGGAGGGGGCCTTTGAAGTCCACGCTGAGGCGTTCAAAGGGGCGGGAGGCCTTCACCAGGCACGCGCGGTCCGGCCGATAGAAGTGCGGCTTGCACTCCGCACAGACCTGGCAGTCCCTGGTGATTGTCCTTACTTCCTCGACGGAGTAGGGCAGACTTCGTGCCTTAATGAAGTGGTACAACTGTGTGACTCCTGGGTGACAAAGGCTGTCGTGCAGGGCCCGGAGTCGGTCTACCTGTGCGCTGGCACATGTACCTCGTGATAGGGCGTCTGGGAGCTCGTTGAGTTTGTCGGGGCGATACCTAATCTCGTAATTATAGGTGGAGAGCTCGATCCTCCACCTCAAGATTTTATTGTTCTTGATCTTGCCCCGCTGTCTGTTGTTGAACACGAAGGCTACCGACCGTTGGTCAGTGAGGAGAGTGAATCTCCTACCGGCCAGGTAATGCCTCCAATGCCGCACAGCTTCAACGATAGCCTGGGCCTCCTTTTCGACGGATGAGTGCCGAATTTCTGAGGCATGAAGGGTGCGGGAAAAGAATGCCACGGGCCTGCCTGCCTGATTGAGGGTGGCGGCAAGGGCGACGTCTGATGCGACGCTTTCTACTTGGAAAGGCCAGTGTCTCATCTACAGCGTGCATTGTGGCCTTGGGAATATCAGCTCTGATCCGGGCGAAGGCCTGTTGGGCCTCGGCCGTCAGGGGGAACTGGGTGGACTGTATGAGTGGGTGGGCCTTGTCCTCATAGTTTGGGACCCACTGAGCGTAGCATGAAAAGAACCCCAGGCAGCGTTTGAGGGCCTTGGGGCAGTGGGGGAGAGGGAGCTCCATGATTGGATTGGATTGGATTTGTTTATTGTCACGTGTACCGAGCTACAGTGAAAAGTATTTTTCTGCGAGCAGCTCAACAGATCATTAAGTACATGAGAAGAAAAGGGAATAAAATAAAATACATAATAGGGCAACACAAGGTATACAATGTAACTACATAAACACTGGCATTGGGTTAAGCAGACAGGGTGTAGTGTTAATGAGGTCAGTCCATAAGAGGAGTCTGGTGACAGCGGGGAAGAAGCTGTTTTTGAGTCTGTTCATGCGTGTTCTCAGACTTCCGTATCTCCTGCCCGCTGGAAGAAGTTGGAAGAGTGAGTAAGCCGGGTGGGAGGGATCCTTGATTATGCTGCCCGCTTTCCCCAGGCAGCGGGAGGTGTAGATGGAGTCAATGGATGGGAGGCAGGTTTGTGTGATGGACTGGGCGGTGTTCACGACTCTCTGAAGTTTCTTGCGGTCCTGGGCCGAGCAGTTGCCATTCCAGGCTGTGATGCAGCCTGATAGGATGCTTTCTATGGTGCATCTGTAAAAGTTGGTCAGGGTTAATGTGGACATGCCGAATTTCCTTAGTGTCCTGAGGAAGTATAGGCACTGTTGTGCTTTCTTGGTGGTAGCGTCGACGTGGGTCGACAGATTTTTGGAGATGTGCACCCCTAGGAATTTGAAACTGCTAACCATCTCCACCTCGGCCCCGTTGATGCTGACAGGGGTGTGTACAGTACTATGCTTTCTGAAGTCAATTACCAGCTCTTTAGTTTTGCTGGCATTGAGTGAGAGATTGTTGTCGCTACACCACTCCACTAGGTTCTCTATCTCCCTCCTGTATTCGGACTCGTCGTTATTCGAGATCCGGCCCACTATGGTCGTATCGTCAGCAAACTTGTAGATGAGTTGGAACCAAGTTTTGCCACGCAGTCGTGTGTGTACAGGGAGTAGAGTAGGGGGCTAAGTACGCAGCCTTGCGGGGCGCCGGTGTTGAGGACTATTGTGGAGGAGGTGGTGTTGTTCATTCTTACTGATTGTGGTCTGTTGGTCAGAAAATCGAGGATCCAGTTGCAGAGTGGGGAGCCAAGTCCTAGGTTTTGGAGCTTTGATATGAGCTTGGCTGGGATTATGGTGTTGAAGGCGGAGCTGTAGTCAATAAATAGGAGTCTAATGTAGGAGTCCTTGTTTTCGAGATGCAATAGGGATGAGTGTAGGGCCAGGGAAATGGTGTCTGATGTGGACCGGTTGCAGCGGTATGCGAATTGCAGTGGATCAAGGCGTTCTGGGAGTATGGAGGTGATGCGCTTCATGATCAACCTCTCGAAGCACTTCATTACGACTGAAGTCAGGGCCACTGGTCGGTAGTCATTGAGGCACGTTACCTGGTTCTTCTTTGGTACCGGTATGATGGTGGTCTTCTTGAAGCAGGTGGGGACCTCGGAGTGGAGTAGGGACAGGTTAAAGATGTCCACGAATACCTCTGCCAGCTGGTCCGCGCAGGTTCTGAGTGCACGACCAGGGATCCCGTCTGGGCCCGTCGCCTTCCGAGGGTTCACTTTCAGGAAGGCCAAAGGCCAATCTGACTTCGGAAGCTGTGATGGTGGGTATGGGTGAATTATGGGCTGCTGGGGCACTCGCCAGCGGATTGTTGGTTACCTGCTCGAACCGAGCATAGAATGCATTGAGTTCATCGGGAAGGGGTGCGCTGCTGCCAGAGATACTGTTCGGCTTCGCTTTGTAGCCCGTTATGTTGTTTAGTCCTTGCCACAACCGCCGAGAGTCTGTCTGTGACTCTAGCTTGGTTTGATATTCTCTCTTGGCATCTCGGATGGCTTTGCGGAGGTCGTACCTGGATTTCTTGTATAGGTCAGGGTCGTCTGCCTTGAACGCCTCAGATCTGTCCTTCAGTAGGGAGTCAATCTCGCGATTGAGCCATGGTTTCCGGTTGGGGAACGCACGTACTGCTTTCTTTGGCACGCAGTCGTCCACACATTTGCTGATGAATTCTGTGACGGTGGTGGCATACTCATTTAAATTGGTTGCTGAGTTCTTAAATATGGACCAGTCCACTGTCTCTAAGCAGTCACGTAAGAGCTCTTCTGTCTCCTCGGACCAGCACTGCACAACCTTCTTAGCTGGATTCTCCTGCTTGAGTTTCTGCTTGTATGCCGGGAGAAGGAGCACCGTCTTATGGTCTGATTTCCCAAAGTACGGTCGGGGGATGGAACGGTAGGCACCCTTGATTTTTGAGTAGCAGTGGTCAAGGGTGTTGTCGCCCCTGGTGGGACAGGAGATGTGCTGGTGGAATTTTGGAAGGACACTCTTGAGGTTGGCCTTGTTGAAGTCTCCGGCCACGATGAACAAGGCCTCCGGGTGTTCTGTTTCGTAGTTGTTTATTACTGTGTATAGTTCGTCCAGCGCCTTCCTCACTACTGCCTGGGGTGGGATGTAGACGTTGTGATAATGGCTGAAGTGAACTCACGTGGACGATAGTATGGGCGGCACTTCGCGGTCAGGTATTCCAGGTCTGGGGAGCAGTAGGTCGCCAGGGTCGCCACATCCAGGCACCAGGAGGAGTTGATGAGGCAAACCTCTCCACCCTTCACTTTGCCTGATGATGCCGTGCGGTCCGCCCGGTGAATTGAGAAGCCTTCAGGTTGTATGGCACAGTCCGGTGAGACGGGGGTGAGCCATGTCTCTGTGAAACAGAGCACACAGCAGTCTCTTACTTCCCTCTGAGAGGTAAGTCTGGCGTTAAGTTCATCCAGCTTGTTTTCGATCGCTTGGACGTTTGCCAGGAGTATGCTGGGGAGAGGGTCTTGAAACCACGTTGCTTCAGTCTAACCTGCAGACCGCCGCGTTTCCCTCGCTTCCTCGGTCGGCGGCTGCGGCTGGATGGCCGACGTCAGCTCTTGTGGAAGGTAGGTGGTCGCGTCTGGCGGGGTCCAGGGCGCTGACGGGGACCAGGGCGCTGGCGGGGTCCAGGGCGCTGGCGGGGTCCAGGGCGCTGGCGGGGACCAGGGCGCTGGCGGGGACCGGGGCGCTGGCGGGGACCAGGGCGCTGGCGGGGTCCAGGGCGCTGGCGGGGTTCAGGGCGCTGGCGGGGTCCAGGGCGCTGGCGGGGTCCAGGGCGCTGTCTACGTATCTGGGGTCGCGTCTGGCAGGGTCCCGGGCGCTGGTTGAGGTCGAGGGGTTGCTCGGGGGGGCATGTTTGCGATCTGGATGGGTCCCGGCGTTCTGTGGGCGCGGGAATACCTTGCAGCGCGTTTGGGACCTCGTGCGGGGTCTGTGCCGTTTCGGGGGTCCTGGGTCGTGGGCAGGGACTTCCTGAGGCAGGTTGGGCTGGGTTCCGTGGTCTGTTCCCTCCCTGGGTGCTCTTGGGGTCGGATCTTGAGGGGGCGCATGCGGTCGGGATCGGGCCCCAGAACTCCGTTCTGGACCACATAGCCGAGGATGGCTAAGCGGTCGTGCGGAACACGCACTTCTCCTTGTTGTAGGTGAGGTTGAGGAGAGTGGCGGTGTAGAGAAATTTAGCGAGGTTGGCGTCGTGGTCTTGCTGATGATGGCCGCAGATGGTCACATTGTCTAGGTACGGAAACGTGGCCCGCAAGCCGTACCGGTCGACCATTCGGTCCAGCTCCCTTTGGAAGACCGAGACCCTGTTTGTGACGCCGAAGGGGACCCTAAGGAAGTGGTATAGGCAGCCGTCTGCCTCGAAGGCGGTGTGTGGCCGGTCCGATTTACGGATGGGGAGCTGGTGATAAGCGGATTTCAGGTCTACCGTGGAGAAGACCCGGTACTGTGCAACCTGGTTAACCATGTCAGATATGTGTGGGAGGGGGAACGCGTCGAGCTGCGTGTACCTGTTGATGGTCTGACTGTAGTCCACAACCATACGGTGTTTCTCTCCAGTTTTAACGACTACCACTTGGGCTCTCCTGGGCTGTTGCTGGCCTCGATGATACCCTCCCGAAGTAGCCGCTGGACCTCGGACCTGATGAAGTTCCTGTCCCGGGCGCTGTACCGTCTGCTCCTGGTGGCGACAGGTTTGCAATCTGGAGTTAGATTGGCAAAGAGGGAAGGTGGGTCGACCTTTAGGGTCGCGAGGCCGCATACAACAAGGGGTGGTAGGGGCCCGCCAAAATTCAGAGTTAGGCTCTGGAGGTTGCACTGGAAGTCCAGGCCGAGGATTAGCGCAGCGCAGAGGTTAGGGAGGAAGTAGAGGCGGAAGCCGCTGAATTCTATGCCCTGGACCGTGAGCGTGACCGTCCAGTACCCCCGGATCGCTACGCAATGGGATCCGGAGGCCAGGGAGATTTGTTTGGTTGGCGGGGAGTGTCGTGAGGGAGCAACGCCTTACCGTATCCGGGTGTATGAAGCTTTCGGTGCTCCCAGAGTCCAGCAGGCAGGAGGTTAGGTGTCCGTCGACTTTCACGCTGGTGGGCAGCGTCCCCGCTGGGGCGGCTGTCTGTGGGGTTCACGAAGCGTAGGAGGGGTGGGCCGCGCGGCTGGGGGTGTAGGACTGGACGTTGCGCAGGGCGACCGTCATGGAGAGCGCTAGCGTTTTAGTCTCTGCGAGGTCGCGCGTGGCCCCTTCTAGGAGCCGCTGGTGTACGAGATCTGACCCAATTCCAGTCACAAAAGCGTCCCGCATAAGGAGGTCTGAGTGTTCAGTGGTCGTAACGGCCTGACAGTCACAGTCCCGGACGAGTGGGATTAGGGCCCGCCAGGAGTCTTCTGTGGACTCACCAGGGAGTTGAGAGCGAGTGGCGAGTACGTGCCTGGCGAAGAGCGGGTTCGGTTTCTGTGCGTCGTTGTCCTTGAGTCAAGTCATGGCTTCAGCGTAGTTCGGCGAATCTGCAGGGGGGGGTGAGGGGGGATCCTGCACCGGGGGGGGGGCCTGAAATGGGGTGTGGCCCGCGATCGGTGCCCACCGATCGTCGGTCCGTCCTCTCTGAAGGAGGACCTCCTTTCTTCCGCAGCCCCGCAAGATCCGTCTGCCATCTTCTTGCGGGGCGGACTCGGAGAGGATGGCAACCGCGCATGTGCGGATGACGCCAGTTATGCAGCGCTGGCCGCGTCATGTATGCGGTGCCGCCTTTACGCATTATGTGTAAATAACAGATGGCAGTGGTTGTGCTGGAGTGGCCCATACAGCAGATGGGTGGGCGAGGGCCAGAGGGCACCTCGGGGGGTGACCTGGGGGGCCACCTATACGACCTGTATAGTGGGATGTTAGCGGCTGCATGGCTGCCTTGCCAGCTGCAGTGAGGCCATGGAGGGATTTGAGAACAAGGAGGAGAATTTTTAAACTGAAGCATTGGTTAATGTAAACAAAGCATGGGCGAAATTCTCCAGAAACGGCGCGATGTCCGCCGACTGGCGCCCGAAACGGCGCCAATCAGACGGGCATCGCGCCGCCCCAAAGGTGCGGATCTTTGGGAGCCGAGCCCCAACATTGAGGGGCTAGGCCGACGCCGGAGGAATTTCCGCCCCGCCAGCTGGCGGAAATGACATCTCCGGGCGGCGCATGCGCGGGAGCGTCAGCGGCCGCCGACAGTTTCCCGCGCATGCGCAGTGGAGGGAGTCTCTTCTGCCTCCGCCATGGTGGAGACCGTGGCGGAGGCGGAAGGGAAAGAGTGCCCCCATGGCACAGGCCCGCCCGCGGATCGGTGGGCCCCGATCGCGGGCCAGGCCACCGTGGGGGCACCCCCCGGGGTCAGATCGCCCCGCGCCCCCCCCCCAGGACCCCGGAGCCCACCCGCGCCGCCTTGTCCCGTCGTTCAAAAGGTGATTTAATTTACGCCGGCGGGTCAGGCAATTTATCGGCGGGACATCGGCCCATCTGGGCCGGGGAATCGCGCGGGGGGGCCCGCCAACGCCCCCGCCGAATATCCGGTGCCGCAGACTTCGGCAACCGGCGGGGGATCGGAGAATGTCGCCCCTGGTTCAGCTTTGAAGAAGAATCAGATGGACTTGAAACGTTTACTCTGTTTATCTCTCCACAGATGCTGCCAGACACGCCGAGTTTTTCCAGCATTTCCTGTTTTTATTTCAGACTTTCTGCCTCTGCAGTATTTTGTTTTTATAACTGTGGAGGCCTCACATGTTTACAACATGGCTCCCCGACGTATTCTACCTGAGAAAGGACTCCACCCTCTGGAGTTCCCATCTCAGTCCGGAGCTGGATCCGCACTCAAGCGAGGCCAGAAAGGACTTCCAGCACTGGCTAGCTTGCTTCGAGGCGTTTATCAACGCGGCACCAACCCCTGTTCCCGAGGCTCAGAAGATTCAGATTTTATGGGCTGGGTTTCTCCGAAATGGAGGCAGAGTGTTCGCGCCGTCGTGAACGCCGTCGAGATTCACGATGGCGCAAAACGGCCCCTATCCCGACCGATTCAGGGCCCGATAATGGGCTAGGAGCGGCGCCGCGTCATTTACACGCGCCAGGCCTTGGCGCCGCATAACTGAGTGTGTGTGGGGAGTGTAATGTGTGTGTGGCTGGGATGAGTGTGTGTGGGGAGTGTAATGTGTGTGTACGGCTGGGATGAGTGTGTGTGGGGAGTGTAATGTGTATGTGCGGCTGGGACGAGTGTGTGTGGGGAGTGTAATGTGTGTGTGCGGCTGGGATGAGTGTGTGTGGGGAGTGTAATGTGTGTGTGCGGCTGGGATGAGTGTGTGTGGCGAGTGTAATGTGTGTGTGCGGCTGGGATAAGTGTGTGTGGGGAGTGCACTGTGTGTGCGGCTGGGATGAGTGTGTGTGGGGAGTGTAATGTGTGTGTGGCTGGGATGAGTGTGTGTGGGGAGTGTAATGTGTGTGTACGGCTGGGATGAGTGTGTGTGGGGAGTGTAATGTGTATGTGCGGCTGGGATGAGTGTGTGTGGGGAGTGTAATGTGTGTGTGCGGCTGGGATGAGTGTGTGTGGGGAGTGTACTGTGTGTGTGCGACTGGGATGAGTGTGTGTGGGGAGTGTAATGTGTGTGTGTGTCTGGGATGAGTGTGTGTGGGGAGTGTAATGTGTGTGCGCGGCTGGGATGAGTGTGTGTGGGGAGTGTAATGTGTGCGTGCGGCTGGGGTGAGTGTGTGTGTGGAGTGTAATGTGTGTGTGAGTATGGATGAGTGTGTGTGGGGAGTGTAATGTGTGTGTGCGGCTGGGATGAGTGTGTGTGGGAAGTGTAATGTTTGTGTGCGGCTGGGATGAGTGTGTGTGGGGAGTGTAATGTGTGTGTGTGGCTGGGATGAGTGTGTGGGGAGTGTAATGTATGTGTACGGCTGGGATGAGTGTGTGTGGGGAGTGTAATGTGTGTGTGTGGCTGGGATGAGTGTGTGTGGGGAGTGTAATGTGTATGTGCAGCTGGGATAAGTGTGTGTGGGGAGTGTAATGTGTGTGTGGCTGGGATGAGTGTGTGTGGGGGAGTGTAATGTATGAGTACGGCTGGGATGAGTGTGTGTGGGGAGTGCAATGTGTGTGTGGCTGGGATGAGTGTGTGTGGGGGAGTGTAATGTATGAGTACGGCTGGGATGAGTGTGTGTGGGGAGTGTAATGTGTGTGTGCGGCTGGGATGAGTGTGTGCGGGGAGTGTAATGTGTGTGTGCAGCTGGGATGAGTGTGTGTGGGGAGTGTAATGTGTGTGTGGCTGGGATGAGTGTGTGTGGGGGAGTGTAATGTATGAGTACGGCTGGGATGAGTGTGTGTGGGGAGTGTAATGTGTGTGTGCGGCTGGGATGAGTGTGTGCGGGGAGTGTAATGTGTGTGTGCAGCTGGGATGAGTGTGTGTGGGGACTGTAATGTGTGTGTGTGGCTGGGATGAGTGAGTGTGGGGAGTGTAATGTGTGTGTGTGGCTGGGATGAGAGTGTGTGGGGAGTGTAATGTGTATGTGCGGCTGGGATGAGTGTGTGTGGGGAGTGTAATGTGTGTGTGCGGCTGGGATGAGTGTGTGTGGGGAGTGTAATGTGTGTGTGCGGCTGGGATGAGTGTGTGTGGCGAGTGTAATGTGTGTGTGCGGCTGGGATAAGTGTGTGTGGGGAGTGCACTGTGTGTGCGGCTGGGATGAGTGTGTGTGGGGAGTGTAATGTGTGTGTGCGGCTGGGGTGAGTGTGTGTGGGGAGTGTAATGTGTGTGTACGGCTGGGATGAGTGTGTGTGGGGAGTGTAATGTGTATGTGCGGCTGGGATGAGTGTGTGTGGGGAGTGTAATGTGTGTGTGCGGCTGGGATGAGTGTGTGTGGGGAGTGTACTGTGTGTGTGCGACTGGGATGAGTGTGTGTGGGGAGTGTAATGTGTGTGTGTGTCTGGGATGAGTGTGTGTGGGGAGTGTAATGTGTGTGTGTGGCTGGGATGAGTGTGTGTGGGGAGTGTAATGTATGTGTACGGCTGGGATGAGTGTGTGTGGGGAGTGTAATGTGTGTGTGTGGCTGGGATGAGTGTGTGTGGGGAGTGTAATGTGTATGTGCAGCTGGGATAAGTGTGTGGGGAGTGTAATGTGTATGTGCGGCTGGGATGAGTGTGTGTGGGGAGTGTAATGTGTGTGTGCGGCTGGGATGAGTGTATGTGGGGAGTGTAATGTGTGTGTGTGGCTGGGATGAGTGTGTGTGGGGAGTTTAATGTGTATGTGCGGCTGGGATGAGTGTGTGTGGGGAGTTTAATGTGTATGTGCGGCTGGGATGAGTGTGTGTGGGGAGTGTAATGTGTGTGTGCGGCTGGGATAAGTGTGTGTGGTGAGTGCAGTGAGTGTGCGGCTGGGATGAGTGTGTATGGGGAGTGTAATGTGTATGTGCGGCTGGGATGAGTGTGCGTGGGGAGTGTAATGTGTGTGCGGCTGGGATGAGTGTGTGATGGGAGTGTAATGTGTGTCTGTGGCTGGGATGAGTGTGTGTGGGGAGTGTAATGTGTGTGTGCTGCTGAGATGAGTGTGTGTGGGGAGTGTAATCTGTGTGTTGGCTGGGATGAGTGTGTATGGGGAGTGTAATGTGTGTGTGGCTGGGATGAGTGTGTGTGGGGAGTGTAATGTGTGTGTACGGCTGGGATGGGTGTGTGTGGGGAGTGTAATGTGTATGTGCGGCTGGGATGAGTGTGTGTGGGGAGTGTAATGTGTGTGTGCGGCTGGGATGAGTGTGTGTGGGGAGTGTAATGTGTGTGTGCGGCTGGGAGGAGTGTGTGTGGGAAGTGTAATGTGTGTGTGCGGCTGGGATGTGTGTGTGTAGGGAGTATAATGTGTGTGTGCGGCTGGGATGAGTGTGTGTGGGCAGTGTAATGTGTGTGTGCGGCTGGGATGAGTGTGTGTGGGGAGTGGAATGTGTGTGTGGCTGGCATGAGTGTGTGTGGGGAGTGTAATGTATGTGTACGGCTGGGATGAGTGTGTGTGGGGAGTGTAATGTGTGTGTGTGGGTGGGATGAGTGTGTGTGGGGAGTGTAATGTGTATGTGCGGCTGGGATGAGTGTGTGTGGGGAGTGTAATGTGTATGTGCGGCTGGGATGAGTGTGTGTGGGGAGTGTAATGTGTGTGTGCGGCTGGGATGAGTGTGTGTGGGGACTGTAATGTGTGTGTGCGGCTGGGTTGAGTGTGTGTGGGAAGTGCAATGTGTGTGTGCGGCTGGGATGTGTGTGTGTAGGGAGTGTAATGTGTATGTGCGGCTGGAATGAGTGTGTGTGGGGACTGTAATGTGTGTGAGCGGCTGGGATGAGTGTGTGTGGGGAGTGTAATGTGTGCGTGCAGCTGGGGTGAGTATGTGTGTGGAGTGTAATGTGTGTGTGCGGCTGGGATGAGTGTGTGTGGGGAGTGTAATGTGTGTGTGGCTGGGATGAGAGTGTGTGGGGAGTGTAATGTGTGTGTACGGCTGGGATGGGTGTGTGTGGGGAGTGTAATGTGTATGTGCGGCTGGGATGAGTGTGTGTGGGGAGTGTAATGTGTGTGTACGGCTGGGATGAGTGTGTGTGGGGAGTGTAATGTGTATGTGCGGCTGGGATGAGTGTGTGTGGGGAGTGTAATTTGTGTGTGCGGCTGGGATGAGTGTGTGTGGGGAGTGTAATCTGTGTGTTGGCTGGGATGAGTGTGTGTGGGGAGTGTAATGTGTGTGTGGCTGGGATGAGTGTGTGTGGGGAGTGTAATGTGTGTGTACGGCTGGGATGGGTGTGTGTGGGGAGTGTAATGTGTATGTGCGGCTGGGATGAGTGTGTGTGGGGAGTGTAATGTGTGTGTGCGGCTGGGATGAGTGTGTGTGGGGAGTGTAATGTGTGTGTGCGGCTGGGATGAGTGTGTGTGGGAAGTGTAATGTGTGTGTGCGGCTGGGATGTGTGTGTGTAGGGAGTATAATGTGTGTGTGCGGCTGGGATGAGTGTGTGTGGGCAGTGTAATGTGTGTGTGCGGCTGGGATGAGTGTGTGTGGGGAGTGTAATGTGTGTGTGGCTGGCATGAGTGTGTGTGGGGGGTGTAATGTATGTGTGCGGCTGGGATGAGTGTGTGTGGGGAGTGTAATGTGTGTGTGTGGGTGGGATGAGTGTGTGTGGGGAGTGTAATGTGCATGTGCGGCTGGGATGAGTGTGTGTGGGGAGTGTAATGTGTATGTGCGGCTGGGATGAGTGTGTGTGGGGAGTGTAATGTGTGTGTGCGGCTGGGGTGAGTGTGTGTGGGGAGTGTAATGTGTACGTGCGGCTGGGATGAGTGTGTGTGGGGAGTTTAATGTGTATGTGCGGCTGGGATGAGTGTGTGTGGGGAGTGTAATGTGTGTGTGCGGCTGGGATAAGTGTGTGTGGGGAGTGCAGTGAGTGTGCGGCTGGGATGAGTGTGTGTGGGGAGTGTAATGTGTATGTGCGGCTGGGATGAGTGTGCGTGGGGAGTGTAATGTGTGTGCGGCTGGGATGAGTGTGTGAGGGGAGTGTAATGTGTGTCTGTGGCTGGGATGAGTGTGTGTGGGGAGTGTAATGTGTGTGTGCTGCTGAGATGAGTGTGTGTGGGGAGTGTAATCTGTGTGTTGGCTGGGATGAGTGTGTGTGGGGAGTGTAATGTGTGTGTGGCTGGGAAGAGTGTCTGTGGGGAGTGTAATGTGTGTGTACGGCTGGGATGAGTGTGTGTGGGGAGTGTAATGTGTATGTGCGGCTGGGATGAGTGTGTGTGGGGAGTGTAATGTGTGTGTGCGGCTGGGATGAGTGTGTGTGTGGAGTGTAATATGTGTGTGCGGCTGGGATGAGTGTGTGTGGGGACTGTAATGTGTGTGTGCGGCTGGGATGAGTGTGTGTGGGAAGTGTAATGTGTGTGTGCGGCTGGGATGTGTGTGTGTAGGGAGTGTAATGTGTGTGTGCGGCTGGAATGAGTGTGTGTGGGGACTGTAACGTGTGTGTGCGGCTGGGATGAGTGTGTGTGGGGAGTGTAATGTGTGCGTGCAGCTGGGGTGAGTATGTGTGTGGAGTGTAATGTGTGTGTGCGGCTGGGATGAGTGTGTGTGGGGAGTGTAATGTGTGTGTGGCTGGGATGAGTGTGTGTGGGGAGTGTAATGTGTGTGTACGGCTGGGATAGGTGTGTGTGGGGAGTGTAATGTGTATGTGCGGCTGGGATGAGTGTGTGTGGGGAGTGTAATGTGTGTGTACGGCTGCGATGAGTGTGTGTGGGGAGTGTAATGTATGTGTACGGCTGGGATGAGTGTGTGTGGGGAGTGTAATGTGTGTGTGTGGGTGGGATGAGTGTGTGTGGGGAGTGTAATGTGTATGTG
This sequence comes from Scyliorhinus torazame, assembly GCF_047496885.1. NCBI lineage: Eukaryota > Metazoa > Chordata > Chondrichthyes > Carcharhiniformes > Scyliorhinidae > Scyliorhinus > Scyliorhinus torazame. Next base: position 194,271,629 of record NC_092722.1, read on the forward strand.
CGGCTGGGATGAGTGTGTGTGGGGAGTGTAATGTGTATGTGCGGCTGGGATGAGTGTGTGTGGGGAGTGTAATGTGCGTGTGCGGCTGGGGTGAGTGTGTGTGGGGAGTGTAATGTGTATGTGCGGCTGGGATGAGTGTGTGTGGGGAGTTTAATGTGTATGTGCGGCTGGGATGAGTGTGTGTGGGGAGTGTAATGTGTGTGTGCGGCTGGGATAAGTGTGTGTGGGGAGTGCAGTGAGTGTGCGGCTGGGATGAGTGTGTGTGGGGAGTGTAATGTGTATGTGCGGCTGGGATGAGTGTGCGTGGGGAGTGTAATGTGTGTGCGGCTGGGATGAGTGTGTGAGGGGAGTGTAATGTGTGTCTGTGGCTGGGATGAGTGTGTGTGGGGAGTGTAATGTGTGTGTGCTGCTGAGATGAGTGTGTGTGGGGAGTGTAATCTGTGTGTTGGCTGGGATGAGTGTGTGTGGGGAGTGTAATGTGTGTGTGGCTGGGATGAGTGTCTGTGGGGAGTGTAATGTGTGTGTACGGCTGGGATGAGTGTGTGTGGGGAGTGTAATGTGTATGTGCGGCTGGGATGAGTGTGTGTGGGGAGTGTAATGTGTGTGTGCGGCTGGGATGAGTGTGTGTGTGGAGTGTAATATGTGTGTGCGGCTGGGATGAGTGTGTGTGGGGACTGTAATGTGTGTGTGCGGCTGGGATGAGTGTGTGTGGGAAGTGTAATGTGTGTGTGCGGCTGGGATGTGTGTGTGTAGGGAGTGTAATGTGTGTGTGCGGCTGGAATGAGTGTGTGTGGGGACTGTAACGTGTGTGTGCGGCTGGGATGAGTGTGTGTGGGGAGTGTAATGTGTGCGTGCAGCTGGGGTGAGTATGTGTGTGGAGTGTAATGTGTGTGTGCGGCTGGGATGAGTGTGTGTGGGGAGTGTAATGTGTGTGTGGCTGGGATGAGTGTGTGTGGGGAGTGTAATGTGTGTGTACGGCTGGGATAGGTGTGTGTGGGGAGTGTAATGTGTATGTGCGGCTGGGATGAGTGTGTGTGGGGAGTGTAATGTGTGTGTACGGCTGGGATGAGTGTGTGTGGGGAGTGTAATGTGTATGTGCGGCTGGGATGAGTGTGTGTGGGGAGTGTAATGTGTGTGTGCGGCTGGGATGAGTGTGTGTGGGGAGTGTACTGTGTGTGTCCGGCTGGGATGAGTGTGTGTGGGGAGTGTAATGTGTGTGCGGCTGGGATGAGTGTGTGAGGGGAGTGTAATGTGTGTCTGTGGCTGGGATGAGTGTGTGTGGGGAGTGTAATGGGTGTGTGCTGCTGAGATGAGTGTGTGTGGGGAGTGTAATCTGTGTGTGCGGCTGGGATGTGTGTGTGTAGTGAGTGTAATGTGTATGTGCGGCTGGAATGAGTGTGTGTGGGGACTGTAATGTGTGTGTGCGGCTGGGATGAGTGTGTGTGGGGAGTGTAATGTGTGCGTGCAGCTGGGGTGAGTATGTGTGTGGAGTGTAATGTGTGTGTGCGGCTGGGATGAGTGTGTGTGGGGAGTGTAATGTGTGTGTGGCTGGGATGAGTGTGTGTGGGGAGTGTAATGTGTGTGTACGGCTGGGATGGGTGTGTTTGGGGAGTGTAATGTGTATGTGCGGCTGGGATGAGTGTGTGTGGGGAGTGTAATGTGTGTGTGCGGCTGGGATGAGTGTGTGTGGGGAGCGTAATGTGTGTGTGGCTGGCATGAGTGTGTGTGGGGAGTGTAATGTATGTGTACGGATGGGATGAGTGTGTGTGGGGAGTGTAATGTGTGTGTGTGGGTGGGATGAGTGTGTGTGGGGAGTGTAATGTGTATGTGCGGCTGGGATGAGTGTGTGTGGGGAGTGTAATGTGTATGTGCGGCTGGGATGAGTGTGTGTGGGGAGTGTAATGTGTGTGTGCGGCTGGGGTGAGTGTGTGTGGGGAGTGTAATGTGTATGTGCAGCTGGGATGAGTGTGTGTGGGGAGTTTAATGTGTATGTGCGGCTGGGATGAGTGTGTGTGGGGAGTGTAATGTGTGTGTGCGGCTGGGATAAGTGTGTGTGGGGAGTGCAGTGAGTGTGCGGCTGGGATGAGTGTGTATGGGGAGTGTAATGTGTATGTGCGGCTGGGATGAGTGTGCGTGGGGAGTGTAATGTGTGTGCGGCTGGGATGAGTGTGTGAGGGGAGTGTAATGTGTGTCTGTGGCTGGGATGAGTGTGTGTGGGGAGTGTAATGTGTGTGTGCTGCTGAGATGAGTGTGTGTGGGGAGTGTAATCTGTGTGTTGGCTGGGATGAGTGTGTATGGGGAGTGTAATGTGTGTGTGGCTGGGATGAGTGTGTGTGGGGAGTGTAATGTGTGTGTACGGCTGGGATGGGTGTGTGTGGGGAGTGTAATGTGTATGTGCGGCTGGGATGAGTGTGTGTGGGGAGTGTAATGTGTGTGTGCGGCTGGGATGAGTGTGTGTGGGGAGTGTAATGTGTGTGTGCGGCTGGGATGAGTGTGTGTGGGAAGTGTAATGTGTGTGTGCGGCTGGGATGTGTGTGTGTAGGGAGTATAATGTGTGTGTGCGGCTGGGATGAGTGTGTGTGGGCAGTGTAATGTGTGCGTGCGGCTGGGATGAGTGTGTGTGGGGAGTGGAATGTGTGTGTGGCTGGCATGAGTGTGTGTGGGGAGTGTAATGTATGTGTACGGCTGGGATGAGTGTGTGTGGGGAGTGTAATGTGTATGTGCGGCTGGGATGAGTGTGTGTGGTGAGTGATAATGTGTATGTGCGGCTGGGATGAGTGTGTGTGGGGAGTGTAATGTGTGTGTGCGGCTGGGGTGAGTGTGTGTGGGGAGTGTAATGTGTATGTGCGGCTGGGATGAGTGTGTGTGGGGAGTTTAATGTGTATGTGCGGCTGGGATGAGTGTGTGTGGGGAGTGTAATGTGTGTGTGCGGCTGGGATAAGTGTGTGTGGGGAGTGCAGTGAGTGTGCGGCTGGGATGAGTGTGTGTGGGGAGTGTAATGTGTATGTGCGGCTGGGATGAGTGTGCGTGGGGAGTGTAATGTGTGTGCGGCTGGGATGAGTGTGTGAGGGGAGTGTAATGTGTGTCTGTGTCTGGGATGAGTGTGTGTGGGGAGTGTAATGTGTGTGTGCTGCTGAGATGAGTGTGTGTGGGGAGTGTAATCTGTGTGTTGGCTGGGATGAGTGTGTGTGGGGAGTGTAATGTGTGTGTGGCTGGGATGAGTGTCTGTGGGGAGTGTAATGTGTGTGTACGGCTGGGATGAGTGTGTGTGGGGAGTGTAATGTGTGTGTGCGGCTGGGATGAGTGTGTGTGTGGAGTGTAATGTGTGTGTGCGGCTGGGATGAGTGTGTGTGGGGACTGTAATGTGTGTGTGCGGCTGGGATGAGTGTGTGTGGGAAGTGTAATGTGTGTGTGCGGCTGGGATGTGTGTGTGTAGGGAGTGTAATGTGTATGTGCGGCTGGAATGAGTGTGTGTGGGGACTGTAATGTGTGTGTGCGGCTGGGATGAGTGTGTGTGGGGAGTGTAATGTGTGCGTGCAGCTGGGGTGAGTATGTGTGTGGAGTGTAATGTGTGTGTGCGGCTGGGATGAGTGTGTGTGGGGAGTGTAATGTGTGTGTGGCTGGGATGAGTGTGTGTGGGGAGTGTAATGTGTGTGTACGGCTGGGATGGGTGTGTTTGGGGAGTGTAATGTGTATGTGCGGCTGGGATGAGTGTGTGTGGGGAGTGTAATGTGTGTGTGCGGCTGGGATGAGTGTGTGTGGGGAGCGTAATGTGTGTGTGGCTGGCATGAGTGTGTGTGGGGAGTGTAATGTATGTGTACGGATGGGATGAGTGTGTGTGGGGAGTGTAATGTGTGTGTGTGGGTGGGATGAGTGTGTGTGGGGAGTGTAATGTGTATGTGCGGCTGGGATGAGTGTGTGTGGGGAGTGTAATGTGTATGTGCGGCTGGGATGAGTGTGTGTGGGGAGTGTAATGTGTGTGTGCGGCTGGGGTGAGTGTGTGTGGGGAGTGTAATGTGTATGTGCAGCTGGGATGAGTGTGTGTGGGGAGTTTAATGTGTATGTGCGGCTGGGATGAGTGTGTGTGGGGAGTGTAATGTGTGTGTGCGGCTGGGATAAGTGTGTGTGGGGAGTGCAGTGAGTGTGCGGCTGGGATGAGTGTGTATGGGGAGTGTAATGTGTATGTGCGGCTGGGATGAGTGTGCGTGGGGAGTGTAATGTGTGTGCGGCTGGGATGAGTGTGTGAGGGGAGTGTAATGTGTGTCTGTGGCTGGGATGAGTGTGTGTGGGGAGTGTAATGTGTGTGTGCTGCTGAGATGAGTGTGTGTGGGGAGTGTAATCTGTGTGTTGGCTGGGATGAGTGTGTATGGGGAGTGTAATGTGTGTGTGGCTGGGATGAGTGTGTGTGGGGAGTGTAATGTGTGTGTACGGCTGGGATGGGTGTGTGTGGGGAGTGTAATGTGTATGTGCGGCTGGGATGAGTGTGTGTGGGGAGTGTAATGTGTGTGTGCGGCTGGGATGAGTGTGTGTGGGGAGTGTAATGTGTGTGTGCGGCTGGGATGAGTGTGTGTGGGAAGTGTAATGTGTGTGTGCGGCTGGGATGTGTGTGTGTAGGGAGTATAATGTGTGTGTGCGGCTGGGATGAGTGTGTGTGGGCAGTGTAATGTGTGCGTGCGGCTGGGATGAGTGTGTGTGGGGAGTGGAATGTGTGTGTGGCTGGCATGAGTGTGTGTGGGGAGTGTAATGTATGTGTACGGCTGGGATGAGTGTGTGTGGGGAGTGTAATGTGTGTGTGTGGGTGGGATGAGTGTGTGTGGGGAGTGTAATGTGTATGTGCGGCTGGGATGAGTGTGTGTGGGGAGTGATAATGTGTATGTGCGGCTGGGATGAGTGTGTGTGGGGAGTGTAATGTGTGTGTGCGGCTGGGGTGAGTGTGTGTGGGGAGTGTAATGTGTATGTGCGGCTGGGATGAGTGTGTGTGGGGAGTTTAATGTGTATGTGCGGCTGGGATGAGTGTGTGTGGGGAGTGTAATGTGTGTGTGCGGCTGGGATAAGTGTGTGTGGGGAGTGCAGTGAGTGTGCGGCTGGGATGAGTGTGTGTGGGGAGTGTAATGTGTATGTGCGGCTGGGATGAGTGTGCGTGGGGAGTGTAATGTGTGTGCGGCTGGGATGAGTGTGTGAGGGGAGTGTAATGTGTGTCTGTGTCTGGGATGAGTGGGTGTGGGGAGTGTAATGTGTGTGTGCTGCTGAGATGAGTGTGTGTGGGGAGTGTAATCTGTGTGTTGGCTGGGATGAGTGTGTGTGGGGAGTGTAATGTGTGTGTGGCTGGGATGAGTGTCTGTGGGGAGTGTAATGTGTGTGTACGGCTGGGATGAGTGTGTGTGGGGAGTGTAATGTGTGTGTGCGGCTGGGATGAGTGTGTGTGTGGAGTGTAATGTGTGTGTGCGGCTGGGATGAGTGTGTGTGGGGACTGTAATGTGTGTGTGCGGCTGGGATGAGTGTGTGTGGGAAGTGTAATGTGTGTGTGCGGCTGGGATGTGTGTGTGTAGGGAGTGTAATGTGTATGTGCGGCTGGAATGAGTGTGTGTGGGGACTGTAATGTGTGTGTGCGGCTGGGATGAGTGTGTGTGGGGAGTGTAATGTGTGCGTGCAGCTGGGGTGCGTATGTGTGTGGAGTGTAATGTGTGTGTGCGGCTGGGATATGTGTGTGTAGGGAGTATAATGTGTGTGTGCGGCTGGGATGAGTGTGTGTGGGGAGTGTAATGTGTGTGTGCGGCAGGGATGAGTGTGTGTGGCGAGTGTAATGTGTGTGTGGCTGGGATGAGTGTGTGTGGGGAGTGTAATGTGTGTGTACGGCTGGGATGAGTGTGTGTGGGGTGTGTAATGTGTATGTGCGGCTGGGATGAGTGTGTGTGGGGAGTGTAATGTGTGTGTGCGGCTGGGATGAGTGTGTGTGGGGAGTGTACTGTGTGTGTCCGGCTGGGATGAGTGTGTGTGGGGAGTGTAATGTGTGTGTGTGTCTTGGATGAGTGTGTGTGGGGAGTGTAATGTGTGTGTGCGTCTGGGATGAGTGTGTGTGTGGAGTGTAATGTGGTGTACGGCTGGGATGAGTGTGTGTGGGGAGTGTAATGTGTATGTGCGGCTGGGATGAGTGTGTGTGGGGAGTGTAATGTGTGTGAGGCTGGGATGAGTGTGTGTGCGGGGTGTAATGTGTGTGTACGGCTGGGATGAGTGTGTGTGGGGAGTGTAATGTGTATGTGCGGCTGGGATGAGTCTGTGTGGGGAGAGTAATGTGTGTGTGCGGCTGGGATGAGTGTGTGTGGGGAGTGTACTGTGTGGGGAGTGTACTGTGTGTGTGCGGCTGGGATGAGTGTGTGTGGGGAGTGTATTGTGTGTGCGCGGCTGGGATGAGTGTGTGGGGGGGAGTGTAATGTGTGCGTACGGCTGGGATGAGTGTGTGTGGGGAGTGTAATGTGTGTGTGCGGCTGGGATGAGTGTGTGTGGGAAGGGTGATGTGTGTGTGTGGCTGGGATGAGTGTGTGTGGGGAGTGTAATGTGTGTGTGCGGCTGGGATACGTTTGTGGGGAGTGTAATGTGTGTGTGCGGCTGGGATGTGCGTGTGTAGGGTGTATAATGTGTGTGTGCGGCTGGGATGAGTGTGTGTGGGGAGTGTAATGTGTGTGCGCGGCTGGGATGAGTGTGTGTGGGGAGTGTAATGTGTGTGTGGCTGAGATGAGTGTGTGTGGGGAGTGTAATGTATGAGTACGGCTGGGATGAGTGTGTTTGGGGAGTGTAATGTGTGTGTGTGGCTGGTTTGAGTGGTGTGGGGAGTGTAATGTGTGTGTGCGGCTGGGGTGAGTGTGTGTGGGGAGTGTAATGTGTATGTGCGGCTGGGATGAGTGTGTGTGGGGAGTTTAATATGTATGTGCGGCTGGGATGAGTGTGTGTGGGGAGTGTAATGTGTGTGTGCGGCAGGGATAAGTGTGTGTGGGGAGTGCAGTGTGTGTGCGGCTGGGATGAGTGTGTGTGGGGAGTGAAATGTGTGTGTGGCTGGGATGAGCGTGTGTGGGGAGTGTAATGTGTGTGTACGGCTGGGATGGGTGTGTGTGGGGAGTGTAATGTGTATGTGCGGCTGGGATGAGTGTGTGTGGGGAGTGTAATGTGTGTGTGCGGCTGGGATGAGTGTGTGCGGGGAGTGTACTGTGTGGGGAGTGTACTGTGTGTGTGCGACTGGGATGAGTGTGTGTGGGGAGTGTAATGTGTGTGTGTGTCTGGGATGAGTTTGTGGGGAGTGTAATGTGTGTGTGCGGCTGGGATGTGTGTGTATAGGGAGTATAATGTGTGTGTGCGGCTGGGATGAGTGTGTGTGGGGAGTGTAATGTGTGTGTGCGGCTGGGATGAGTGTGCGTGGGGAGTGTAATGTGTGTGCGGCTGGGATGAGTGTGTGAGGGGAGTGTAATGTGTGTCTGTGGCTGGGATGAGTGTGTGTGGGGAGTGTAATGTGTGTGTGCTGCTGAGATGAGTGTGTGTGGGGAGTGTAATCTGTGTGTTGGCTGGGATGAGTGTGTATGGGGAGTGTAATGTGTGTGTGGCTGGGATGAGTGTGTGTGGGGAGTGTAATGTGTGTGTACGGCTGGGATGGGTGTGTGTGGGGAGTGTAATGTGTATGTGCGGCTGGGATGAGTGTGTGTGGGGAGTGTAATGTGTGTGTGCGGCTGGGATGAGTGTGTGTGGGGAGTGTAATGTGTGTGTGCGGCTGGGATGAGTGTGTGTGGGAAGTGTAATGTGTGTGTGCGGCTGGGATGTGTGTGTGTAGGGAGTATAATGTGTGTGTGCGGCTGGGATGAGTGTGTGTGGGCAGTGTAATGTGTGCGTGCGGCTGGGATGAGTGTGTGTGGGGAGTGGAATGTGTGTGTGGCTGGCATGAGTGTGTGTGGGGAGTGTAATGTATGTGTACGGCTGGGATGAGTGTGTGTGGGGAGTGTAATGTGTGTGTGTGGGTGGGATGAGTGTGTGTGGGGAGTGTAATGTGTATGTGCGGCTGGGATGAGTGTGTGTGGGGAGTGATAATGTGTATGTGCGGCTGGGATGAGTGTGTGTGGGGAGTGTAATGTGTGTGTGCGGCTGGGGTGAGTGTGTGTGGGGAGTGTAATGTGTATGTGCGGCTGGGATGAGTGTGTGTGGGGAGTTTAATGTGTATGTGCGGCTGGGATGAGTGTGTGTGGGGAGTGTAATGTGTGTGTGCGGCTGGGATAAGTGTGTGTGGGGAGTGCAGTGAGTGTGCGGCTGGGATGAGTGTGTGTGGGGAGTGTAATGTGTATGTGCGGCTGGGATGAGTGTGCGTGGGGAGTGTAATGTGTGTGCGGCTGGGATGAGTGTGTGAGGGGAGTGTAATGTGTGTCTGTGGCTGGGATGAGTGTGTGTGGGGAGTGTAATGTGTGTGTGCTGCTGAGATGAGTGTGTGTGGGGAGTGTAATCTGTGTGTTGGCTGGGATGAGTGTGTGTGGGGAGTGTAATGTGTGTGTGGCTGGGATGAGTGTCTGTGGGGAGTGTAATGTGTGTGTACGGCTGGGATGAGTGTGTGTGGGGAGTGTAATGTGTGTGTGCGGCTGGGATGAGTGTGTGTGTGGAGTGTAATGTGTGTGTGCGGCTGGGATGAGTGTGTGTGGGGACTGTAATGTGTGTGTGCGGCTGGGATGAGTGTGTGTGGGGAGTGTAATGTGTGCGTGCAGCTGGGGTGAGTATGTGTGTGGAGTGTAATGTGTGTGTGCGGCTGGGATATGTGTGTGTAGGGAGTATAATGTGTGTGTGCGGCTGGGATGAGTGTGTGTGGGGAGTGTAATGTGTGTGTGCGGCAGGGATGAGTGTGTGTGGCGAGTGTAATGTGTGTGTGGCTGGGATGAGTGTGTGTGGGGAGTGTAATGTGTGTGTACGGCTGGGATGAGTGTGTGTGGGGTGTGTAATGTGTATGTGCGGCTGGGATGAGTGTGTGTGGGGAGTGTAATGTGTGTGTGCGGCTGGGATGAGTGTGTGTGGGGAGTGTACTGTGTGTGTCCGGCTGGGATGAGTGTGTGTGGGGAGTGTAATGTGTGTGTGTGTCTTGGATGAGTGTGTGTGGGGAGTGTAATGTGTGTGTGCGGCTGGGATGAGTGTGTGTGTGGAGTGTAATGTGGTGTACGGCTGGGATGAGTGTGTGTGGGGAGTGTAATGTGTATGTGCGGCTGGGATGAGTGTGTGTGGGGAGTGTAATGTGTGTGAGGCTGGGATGAGTGTGTGTGCGGGGTGTAATGTGTGTGTACGGCTGGGATGAGTGTGTGTGGGGAGTGTAATGTGTATGTGCGGCTGGGATGAGTCTGTGTGGGGAGTGTAATGTGTGTGTGCGGCTGGGATGAGTGTGTGTGGGGAGTGTACTGTGTGGGGAGTGTACTGTGTGTGTGCGGCTGGGATGAGTGTGTGTGGGGAGTGTATTGTGTGTGCGCGGCTGGGATGAGTGTGTGGGGGGGAGTGTAATGTGTGCGTACGGCTGGGATGAGTGTGTGTGGGGAGTGTAATGTGTGTGTGCGGCTGGGATGAGTGTGTGTGGGAAGGGTGATGTGTGTGTGTGGCTGGGATGAGTGTGTGTGGGGAGTGTAATGTGTGTGTGCGGCTGGGATACGTTTGTGGGGAGTGTAATGTGTGTGTGCGGCTGGGATGTGCGTGTGTAGGGTGTATAATGTGTGTGTGCGGCTGGGATGAGTGTGTGTGGGGAGTGTAATGTGTGTGCGCGGCTGGGATGAGTGTGTGTGGGGAGTGTAATGTGTGTGTGGCTGAGATGAGTGTGTGTGGAGAGTGTAATGTATGAGTACGGCTGGGATGAGTGTGTTTGGGGAGTGTAATGTGTGTGTGTGGCTGGTTTGAGTGGTGTGGGGAGTGTAATGTGTGTGTGCGGCTGGGGTGAGTGTGTGTGGGGAGTGTAATGTGTATGTGCGGCTGGGATGAGTGTGTGTGGGGAGTTTAATATGTATGTGCGGCTGGGATGAGTGTGTGTGGGGAGTGTAATGTGTGTGTGCGGCAGGGATAAGTGTGTGTGGGGAGTGCAGTGTGTGTGCGGCTGGGATGAGTGTGTGTGGGGAGTGTAATGTGTGTGTGGCTGGGATGAGCGTGTGTGGGGAGTGTAATGTGTGTGTACGGCTGGGATGGGTGTGTGTGGGGAGTGTAATGTGTATGTGCGGCTGGGATGAGTGTGTGTGGGGAGTGTAATGTGTGTGTGCGGCTGGGATGAGTGTGTGCGGGGAGTGTACTGTGTGGGGAGTGTACTGTGTGTGTGCGACTGGGATGAGTGTGTGTGGGGAGTGTAATGTGTGTGTGTGTCTGGGATGAGTTTGTGGGGAGTGTAATGTGTGTGTGCGGCTGGGATGTGTGTGTATAGGGAGTATAATGTGTGTGTGCGGCTGGGATGAGTGTGTGTGGGGAGTGTAATGTGTGTGTGCGGCTGGGATGAGTGTGGTGGGGAGTGTAATGTGTGTGTGGCTGGGATGAGTGTGTGTGGGGAATGTAATGTATGTGTACGGCTGGGATGAGTGTGTGTGGGGAGTGTAATGTGTGTGTGTGGTGTGATGAGTGTGTGTGGGGAGTGTAATGTGTATGTGCGGCTGGGATGAGTGTGTGTGGGGAGTTTAATGTGTATGTGCGGCTGGGATGAGTGTGTGTGGGGAGTGTAATGTGTGTGTGCGGCTGGGATAAGTGTGTTTGGGGAGTGTAATGTGTGTGTGCGGCTGGGATGAGTGTGTGTGGGCAGTGTAATGTGCGTTTGCGGCTGGGGTGAGTGTGTGTGGGGAGTGTAATGTGTGTGTGCGGCTGGGATGAGTGTGTGTGGGGAGTGTAATGTGTGCGTGCAGCTGGGGTGAGTATGTGTGTGGAGTGTAATGTGTGTGTGCGGCTGGGATGTGTGTGTGTAGGGAGTATAATGTGTGTGTGCGGCTGGGATGAGTGTGTGTGGGGAGTGTAATGTGTGTGTGCGGCAGGGATGAGTGTGTGTGGCGAGTGTAATGTGTGTGTGGCTGGGATGAGTGTGTGTGGGGAGTGTAATGTGTGTGTACGGCTGGGATGAGTGTGTGTGGGGTGTGTAATGTGTATGTGCGGCTGGGATGAGTGTGTGTGGGGAGTGTAATGTGTGTGTGCGGCTGGGATGAGTGTGTGTGGGGAGTGTACTGTGTGTGTCCGGCTGGGATGAGTGTGTGTGGGGAGTGTAATGTGTGTGTGTGTCTTGGATGAGTGTGTGTGGGGAGTGTAATGTGTGTGTGCGGCTGGGATGAGTGTGTGTGTGGAGTGTAATGTGTGTGTCCGGCTGGGATGAGTGTGTGTGGGGAGTGTAATGTGTATGTGCGGCTGGGATGAGTGTGTGTGGGGAGTGTAATGTGTGGGGAGTGTACTGTGTGTGTGCGGCTGGGATGAGTGTGTGTGGGGAGTGTACTGTGTGGGGAGTGTACTGTGTGTGTGCGGCTGGGATGAGTGTGTGTGGGGAGTGTATTGTGTGCGTACGGCTGGGATGAGTGTGTGTGGGGAGTGTAATGTGTGTGTGCGGCTGGGATGAGTGTGTGTGGGAAGGGTGATGTGTGTGTGTGGCTGGGATGAGTGTGTGTGGGGAGTGTAATGTGTGTGTGCGGCTGGGATACGTTTGTGGGGAGTGTAATGTGTGTGTGCGGCTGGGATGTGCATGTGTAGGGAGTATAATGTGTGTGTGCGGCTGGGATGAGTGTGTGTGGGGAGTGTAATGTGTGTGCGCGGCTGGGATGAGTGTGTGTGGGGAGTGTAATGTGTGTGTGGCTGGGATGAGTGTGTGTGGGGAGTGTAATGTATGAGTACGGCTGGGATGAGTGTGTTTGGGGAGTGTAATGTGTGTGTGTGGCTGGTTTGAGTGGTGTGGGGAGTGTAATGTGTGTGTGCGGCTGGGGTGAGTGTGTGTGGGAGTGTAATGTGTATGTGCGGCTGGGATGAGTGTGTGTGGGGAGTTTAATATGTATGTGCGGCTGGGATGAGTGTGTGTGGGGAGTGTAATGTGTGTGTGCGGCTGGGATAAGTGTGTGTGGGGAGTGCAGTGTGTGTGCGGCTGGGATGAGTGTGTGTGGGGAGTGTAATGTGTGTGTGGCTGGGATGAGTGTGTGTGGGGAGTGTAATGTGTGTGTACGGCTGGGATGGGTGTGTGTGGGGAGTGTAATGTGTATGTGCGGCTGGGATGAGTGTGTGTGGGGAGTGAAATGTGTGTGTGCGGCTGGGATGAGTGTGTGCAGGGAGTGTACTGTGTGGGGAGTGTACTATGTGTGTGCGACTGGGATGAGTGTGTGTGGGGAGTGTAATGTGTGTGTGTGTCTGGGATGAGTTTGTGGGGAGTGTAATGTGTGTGTGCGGCTGGGATGTGTGTGTGTAGGGAGTATAATGTGTGTGTGTGGCTGGGATGAGTGTGTGTGGGGAGTGTAATGTGTGTGTGCGGCTGGGATGAGTGTGGTGGGGAGTGTAATGTGTGTGTGGCTGGGATGAGTGTGTGTGGGGAATGTAATGTATGTGTACGGCTGGGATGAGTGTGTGTGGGGAGTGTAATGTGTGTGTGTGGTGGGATGAGTGTGTGTGGGGAGTGTAATGTGTATGTGCGGCTGGGATGAGTGTGTGTGGGGAGTTTAATGTGTATGTGCGGCTGGGATGAGTGTGTGTGGGGAGTGTAATGTGTGTGTGCGGCTGGGATAAGTGTGTTTGGGGAGTGTAATGTGTATGTGCGGCTGGGATGAGTGTGTGTGGGGAGTGTAATGTGTGTGTGCGGCTGGGATAAGTGTGTTTGTGGAGTGTAATGTGTGTGTGCGGCTGGGATGAGTGTGTGTGGGCAGTGTAATGTGCGTTTGCGGCTGGGGTGAGTGTGTGTGGGGAGTGTAATGTGTGTGTGCTGCTGACATGAGTGTGTGTGGGGAGTGTAATGAGTGTGTGTGGGGCTTGGATGAGTGTGTGTGGGGAGTGTAATGTGTGTGTGCGGCTGGGATGAGTGTGTGTGGGGAGTGTAATGTGTGTGTGCGGCTGGGATGAGTGTGTGTGTGGAGTGTAATGTGTGTGTGGCTGGGATGAGTGTCTGTGGGGAGTGTAATGTGTGTGTGGCTGGGATGAGTGTGTGTGGGGAGTGTAATGTGTGTGTGGCTGGGATGAGTGTCTGTGGGGAGTGTAATGTGTGTGTGTGGCTGGGATGAGTGTGTGTGGGGAGTGTAATGTGTGTGTGCGGCTGGGATGAGTGTGTGTGGGGAGTGTAATGTGTGTGTGCGGCTGGGATGCGTGTGTGTGGGGAGTGTAATGTGTGTGTGTGGCTGGGATGAGTGTGTGTGGGGAGTGTAATGTGTGTGTGCGGCTGGGATGAGTGTGTGTGGGGAGTGTAATGTGTGTGTACGGCTGGGATGAACGTGTGTGGGGAGTGTAATGTGTGTGTGCGGCTGGGATGAGTGTGTGTGGGGAGTGTAATGTGTATGTGCGGCTGGGATGCGTGTGTGTGGGGAGTGTAATGTGTGTGTGCGGCTAGGATGAGTGTGTGTGTGGAGTGTAATGTGTGTGTGCGGCTGGGATGAGTGTGTGTGGGGAGTGTAATGTGTGTGTGCGGCTGGGATGATTGTGTGTGGGAAGTGTAATGTGTGTGTGCGGCTGGGATGTGTGTGTGTAGGGAGTATAATGTGTGTGTGCGGCTGGGATGAGTGTGTGTGGGCAGTGTAATGTGTGTGTGCGGCTGGGATGAGTGTGTGTGGGGAGTGTAATGTGTGTGTGGCTGGCATGAGTGTGTGTGGGGAGTGTAATGTATGTGTACGGCTGGGATGAGTGTGTGTGGGGAGTGTAATGTGTGTGTGTGGGTGGGATGAGTGTGTGTGGGGAGTGTAATGTGTATGTGCGGCTGGGATGAGTGTGTGTGGGGAGTGTAATGTGTATGTGCGGCTGGGATGAGTGTGTGTGGGGAGTGTAATGTGTGTGTGCAGCTGGGGTGAGTGTGTGTGGGGAGTGTAATGTGTATGTGCGGCTGGGATGAGTGTGTGTGGGGAGTTTAATGTGTATGTGCGGCTGGGATGAGTGTGTGTGGGGAGTGTAATGTGTGTGTGCGGCTGGGATAAGTGTGTGTGGGGAGTGCAGTGTGTGTGCGGCTGGGATGAGTGTGTGAGGGGAGTGTAATGTGTGTCTGTGGCTGGGATGAGTGTGTGTGGGGAGTGTAATGTGCGTGTGCGGCTGGGATGAGTGTGTGTGGGGAGTGTAATGTGTGTGTGCGGCTGGGATGAGTGTGTGTGGGGAGTGTAATGTGTGTGTGCGGCTGGGATGAGTGTGTGTGGGGAGTGTAATGTGTGTGTGGCTGGGATGAGTGTGTGTGGGGAGTGTAATGTATGTGTACGGCTGGGATGAGTGTGTGTGGGGAGTGTAATGCGTGTGTGTGGGTGGGATGAGTGTGTGTGGGGTGTGTAATGTGTGTGTGGCTGGGATGAGTGTCTGTGGGGAGTGTAATGTGTGTGTACGGCTGGGATGAATGTGTGTGGGGAGTGTAATGTGTATGTGCGGCTGGGATGAGTGTGTGTGGGGAGTGTAATGTGTGTGTGCGGCTGGGATGAGTGTGTGTGGGGAGTGTAATGTGTGTGTGCGGCTGGGATGAGTGTGTGTGGGAAGTGTAATGTGTGTGTGCGGCTGGGATGTGTGTGTTTAGGGAGTATAATGTGTGTGTGTGGCTGGGATGAGTGTGTGTGGGGAGTGTAATGTGTGTGTGCGGCTGGGATGAGTGTGGGTGGGGAGTGTAATGTGTGTGTGGCTGGGATGAGTGTGTGAGGGGAGTGTAATGTATGTGTACGGCTGGGATGAGTGTGTGTGGGGAGTGTAATGTGTGTGTGTGGCTGGGATGTGTGTGTGTGGGGAGTGTAATGTGTATGTGCGGCTGGGATGAGTGTGTGTGGGGAGTGTAATGTGTATGTGCGGCTGGGATGAGTGTGTGTGGGGAGTGTAATGTGTGTGTGCGGCTGGGGGGAGTGTGTGTGGGGAGTGTAATGTGTATGTGCGGCTGGGATGAGTGTGTGTGGGGATTTTAATGTGTATGTGCGGCTGGGATGAGTGTGCGTGGGGAGTGTAATGTGTGTGCGGCTGGGATGAGTATGTGAGGGGAGTGTAATGTGTATGTGCGGCTGGGATGAGTGTATGTGGGGAGTGTAATGTGTATGTGCGGCTGGGATGAGTGTGTGTGGGGAGTGTAATGTGTGTGTGCGGCTGGGGTGAGTATGTGAGGGGAGTGTAATGTGTATGTGCGGCTGGGATGAGTGTATGTGGGGAGTGTAATGTGTATGTGCGGCTGGGATGAGTGTGTGTGGGGAGTGTAATGTGTGTGTGCGGCTGGGGTGAGTGTGTGTGGGGAGTGTAATGTGTATGTGCGGCTGGGATGAGTGTGTGTGGGGAGTGTAATGTGTGTGTGCGGCTAGGATGAGTGTGTGTGTGAAGTGTAATGTGTGTGTATGGCTGGGATGAGTGTGTGTGGGGAATGTAATGTGTGTGCGCGGCTGGGATGAGTGTGTGTGGGAAGTGTAATGTGTGTGTGCGGCTGGGATGTGTGTGTGTAGGGAGTATAATGTGTGTGTGCGGCTGGGATGAGTGTGTGTGGGCAGTGTAATGTGTGTGTGCGACTGGGATGAGTGTGTGTGGGGAGTGTAATGTGTGTGTGGCTGGGATGAGTGTGTGTGGGGAGTGTAATGTATGTGTACGGCTGGGATGAGTGTGTGTGGTGAGTGTAATGTGTGTGTGTGGGTGGGATGAGTGTGTGTGGGGAGTGTAATGTGTATGTGCGGCTGGGATGAGTGTGTGTGGGGAGTGTAATGTGTATGTGCGGCTGGGATGAGTGTGTGTGGGGAGTGTAATGTGTGTGTGCGGCTGGGGTTAGTGTGTGTGGGGAGTGTAATGTGTATGTGCGGCTGGGATGAGTGTGTGTGGGGAGTTTAATGTGTATGTGCGGCTGGGATGAGTGTGTGTGGGGAGTGTAATGTGTGTGTGCGGCTGGGATGAGTGTGTGTGGGGAGTGCAGTGTGTGTGCGGCTGGGATGAGTGTGTGTGGGGAGTGTAATGTGTATGTGCGGCTGGGATGAGTGTGCGTGGGGAGTGTAATGTGTGTGCGGCTGGGATGAGTGTGTGAGGGGAGTGTAATGTGTGTCTGTGGCTGGGATGAGTGTGTGTGGGGAGTGTACTGTGTGTGTGCGGCTGGGATGAGTGTGTGTGGGGAGTGTAATGTGTGTGTGCGGCTGGGATGAGTGTGTGTGGGGAGTGTAATGTGTGTGTGGCTGGGATGAGTGTGTGTGGGGAGTGTAATGTATGTGTACGGCAGGGATGAGTGTGTGTGGGGAGTGTAATGTGTGTGTGTGGGTGGGATGAGTGTGTGTGGGGAGTGGAATGTGTGTGTGGCTGGGATGATTGTGTGGGGGGAGTGTAATGTGTGTGTGCGACTGGGATGAGTGTGTGTGTGGAGTGTAATGTGTCTGTGCGACTGGGATGAGTGTGTGTGGGGAGTGTAATGTGTGTGTGCGGCTGGGATGAGTGTGTGTGGGAAGTTTAATGTGTGTGTGCGGTTGGGATGTGTGTGTGTAGGGAGTATAATGTGTGTGTGCGGCTGGGATGAGTGTGTGTGGGGAGTGTAATGTGTGTGTGCGGGTGGGATGAGTGTGGGTGGGGAGTGTAATGTGTGTGTGGCTGGGATGAGTGTGTGTGGGGAGTGTAATGTATGTGTACGGCTGGGATGTGCGTGTGTAGGGAGTATAATGTGTGTGTGCGGCTGGGATGAGTGTGTGTGGGGAGTGTAATGTGTGTGCGCGGCTGGGATGAGTGTGTGTGGGGAGTGTAATGTGTATGTGCGGCTGGGATGAGTGTGTGTGGGGAGTGTAATGTATGAGTACGGCTGGGATGAGTGTGTTTGGGGAGTGTAATGTGTGTGTGTGGCTGGTTTGAGTGGTGTGGGGAATGTAATGTGTGTGTGCGGCTGGGGTGAGTGTGTGTGGGAGTGTAATGTGTATGTGCGGCTGGGATGAGTGTGTGTGGGGAGTTTAATATGTATGTGCGGCTGGGATGAGTGTGTGTGGGGAGTGTAATGTGTGTGTGCGGCTGGGATAAGTGTGTGTGGGGAGTGCAGTGTGTGTGCGGCTGGGATGAGTGTGTGTGGGGAGTGTAATGTGTGTGTGGCTGGGATGAGTGTGTGTGGGGAGTGTAATGTGTGTGTACGGCTGGGATGGGTGTGTGTGGGGAGTGTAATGTGTATGTGCGGCTGGGATGAGTGTGTGTGGGGAGTGAAATGTGTGTGTGCGGCTGGGATGAGTGTGTGCGGGGAGTGTACTGTGTGGGGAGTGTACTGTGTGTGTGCGACTGGGATGAGTGTGTGTGGGGAGTGTAATGTGTGTGTGTGTCTGGGATGAGTTTGTGGGGAGTGTAATGTGTGTGTGCGGCTGGGATGTGTGTGTGTAGGGAGTATAATGTGTGTGTGCGGCTGGGATGAGTGTGTGTGGGGAGTGTAATGTGTGTGTGCGGCTGGGATGAATGTGGTGGGGAGTGTAATGTGTGTGTGGCTGGGATGAGTGTGTGTGGGGAATGTAATGTATGTGTACGGCTGGGATGAGTGTGTGTGGGGAGTGTAATGTGTGTGTGTGGTGGGATGAGTGTGTGTGGGGAGTGTAATGGGTAAGTGCGGCTGGGATGAGTGTATGTGGGGAGTGTAATGTGTATGTGCGGCTGGGATGAGTGTGTGTGGGGAGTTTAATGTGTATGTGCGGCTGGGATGAGTGTGTGTGGGGAGTGTAATGTGTGTGTGCGGCTGGGATAAGTGTGTTTGGGGAGTGTAATGTGTGTGTGCGGCTGGGATGAGTGTGTGTGGGCAGTGTAATGTGCGTTTGCGGCTGGGGTGAGTGTGTGTGGGGAGTGTAATGTGTGTGTGCTGCTGACATGAGTGTGTGTGGGGAGTGTAATGAGTGTGTGTGGGGCTGGGATGAGTGTGTGTGGGGAGTGTAATGTGTGTGTGCGGCTGGGATGAGTGTGTGTGGGGAGTGTAATGTGTGTGTGCGGCTGGGATGAGTGTGTGTGTGGAGTGTAATGTGTGTGTGGCTGGGATGAGTGTGTGTGGGGAGTGTCATGTGTGTGTGTACGGCTGGGATGAACGTGTGTGGGGAGTGTAATGTGTATGTGCGGCTGGGATGCGTGTGTGTGGGGAGTGTAATGTGTGTGTGCGGCTAGGATGAGTGTGTGTGTGGAGTGTAATGTGTGTGTGCGGCTGGGATGAGTGTGTGTGGGGAGTGTAATGTGTGTGTGCGGCTGGGATGATTGTGTGTGGGAAGTGTAATGTGTGTGTGCGGCTGGGATGTGTGTGTGTAGGGAGTATAATGTGTGTGTGCGGCTGGGATGAGTGTGTGTGGGCAGTGTAATGTGTGTGCGCGGCTGGGATGAGTGTGTGTGGGGAGTGTAATGTGTGTGTGGCTGGCATGAGTGTGTGTGGGGAGTGTAATGTATGTGTACGGCTGGGATGAGTGTGTGTGGGGAGTGTAATGTGTGTGTGTGGGTGGGATGAGTGTGTGTGGGGTGTGTAATGTGTATGTGCGGCTGGGATGAGTGTGTGTGGGGAGTGTAATGTGTATGTGCGGCTGGAATGAGTGTGTGTGGGGAGTGTAATGTGTGTGTGCAGCTGGGGTGAGTGTGTGTGGGGAGTGTAATGTGTATGTGCGGCTGGGATGAGTGTGTGTGGGGAGTTTAATGTGTATGTGCGGCTGGGATGAGTGTGTGTGGGGAGTGTAATGTGTGTGTGCGGCTGGGATAAGTGTGTGTGGGGAGTGCAGTGAGTGTGCGGCTGGGATGAGTGTGTGTGGGGAGTGTAATGTGTATGTGCGGCTGGGATGAGTGTGCGTGGGAAGTGTAATGTGTGGTCGGCTGGGATGAGTGTGTGAGGGGAGTGTAATGTGTGTCTGTGGCTGGGATGAGTGTGTGTGGGGAGTGTAATGTGCGTGTGCGGCTGGGATGAGTGTGTGTGGGGAGTGTAATGTGTGTGTGCGGCTGGGATGAGTGTGTGTGGGGAGTGTAATGTGTGTGTGCGGCTGGGATGAGTGTGTGTGGGGAGTGTAATGTGTGTGTGGCTGGGATGAGTGTGTGTGGGGAGTGTAATGTATGTGTACGGCTGGGATGAGTGTGTGTGGGGAGTGTAATGCGTGTGTGTGGGTGGGATGAGTGTGTGTGGGGTGTGTAATGTGTGTGTGGCTGGGATGAGTGTGTGTGGGGAGTGTAATGTGTGTGTGCGGCTGGGATGAGTGTCTGTGGGGAGTGTAATGTGTGTGTACGGCTGGGATGAGTGTGTGTGGGGAGTGTAATGTGTATGTGCGGCTGGGATGAGTGTGTGTGGGGAGTGTAATGTGTGTGTGCGGCTGGGATGAGTGTGTGTGGGGAGTGTAATGTGTGTGTGCGGCTGGGTTGAGTGTGTGTGGGGAGTGTAATGTGTATGTGCGGCTGGGATGAGTGTGTGTGGGGAGTGTAATGTGTGTGTGCGGCTGGGATGAGTGTGTGTGGGGAGTGTAATGTGTGTGTGCGGCTGGGATGAGTGTGTGTGGGAAGTGTAATGTGTGTGTGCGGCTGGGATGTGTGTGTTTAGGGAGTATAATGTGTGTGTGTGGCTGGGATGAGTGTGTGTGGGGAGTGTAATGTGTGTGTGCGGCTGGGATGAGTGTGGGTGGGGAGTGTAATGTGTGTGTGGCTGGGATGAGTGTGTGAGGGGAGTGTAATGTATGTGTACAGCTGGGATGAGTGTGTGTGGGGAGTGTAATGTGTGTGTGTGGCTGGGATGTGTGTGTGTGGGGAGTGTAATGTGTATGTGCGGCTGGGATGAGTGTGTGTGGGGAGTGTAATGTGTATGTGCGGCTGGGATGAGTGTGTGTGGGGAGTGTAATGTGTGTGTGCGGCTGGGGGGAGTGTGTGTGGGGAGTGTAATGTGTATGTGCGGCTGGGATGAGTGTGTGTGGGGATTTTAATGTGTATGTGCGGCTGGGATGAGTGTGCGTGGGGAGTGTAATGTGTGTGCGGCTGGGATGAGTATGTGAGGGGAGTGTAATGTGTATGTGCGGCTGGGATGAGTGTATGTGGGGAGTGTAATGTGTATGTGCGGCTGGGATGAGTGTGTGTGGGGAGTGTAATGTGTGTGTGCGGCTGGGGTGAGTATGTGAGGGGAGTGTAATGTGTATGTGCGGCTGGGATGAGTGTATGTGGGGAGTGTAATGTGTATGTGCGGCTGGGATGAGTGTGTGTGGGGAGTGTAATGTGTGTGTGCGGCTGGGGTGAGTGTGTGTGGGGAGTGTAATGTGTATGTGCGGCTGGGATGAGTGTGTGTGGGGAGTGTAATGTGTGTGTGCGGCTAGGATGAGTGTGTGTGTGAAGTGTAATGTGTGTGTATGGCTGGGATGAGTGTGTGTGGGGAATGTAATGTGTGTGCGCGGCTGGGATGAGTGTGTGTGGGAAGTGTAATGTGTGTGTGCGGCTGGGATGTGTGTGTAGGGAGTATAATGTGTGTGTGCGGCTGGGATGAGTGTGTGTGGGCAGTGTAATGTGTGTGTGCGACTGGGATGAGTGTGTGTGGGGAGTGTAATGTGTGTGTGGCTGGGATGAGTGTGTGTGGGGAGTGTAATGTATGTGTACGGCTGGGATGAGTGTGTGTGGTGAGTGTAATGTGTGTGTGTGGGTGGGATGAGTGTGTGTGGGGAGTGTAATGTGTATGTGCGGCTGGGATGAGTGTGTGTGGGGAGTGTAATGTGTATGTGCGGCTGGGATGAGTGTGTGTGGGGAGTATAATGTGTGTGTGCGGCTGGGGTTAGTGTGTGTGGGGAGTGTAATGTGTATGTGCGGCTGGGATGAGTGTGTGTGGGGAGTTTAATGTGTATGTGCGGCTGGGATGAGTGTGTGTGGGGAGTGTAATGTGTGTGTGCGGCTGGGATGAGTGTGTGTGGGGAGTGCAGTTTGTGTGCGGCTGGGATGAGTGTGTGTGGGGAGTGTAATGTGTATGTGCGGCTGGGATGAGTGTGCGTGGGGAGTGTAATGTGTGTGCGGCTGGGATGAGTGTGTGAGGGGAGTGTAATGTGTGTCTGTGGCTGGGATGAGTGTGTGTGGGGAGTGTAATGGGCGTGTGCGGCTGGGCTGAGTGTGTGTGGGGAGTGTACTGTGTGTGTGCGGCTGGGATGAGTGTGTGTGGGGAGTGTAATGTGTGTGTGCGGCTGGGATGAGTGTGTGTGGGGAGTGTAATGTGTGTGTGGCTGGGATGAGTGTGTGTGGGGAGTGTAATGTATGTGTACGGCAGGGATGAGTGTGTGTGGGGAGTGTAATGTGTGTGTGTGGGTGGGATGAGTGTGTGTGGGGAGTGGAATGTGTGTGTGGCTGGGATGAGTGTGTGTGGGGAGTGTAATGTGTATGTGCGGCTGGGATGATTGTGTGGGGGGAGTGTAATGTGTGTGTGCGACTGGGATGAGTGTGTGTGTGGAGTGTAATGTGTCTGTGCGGCTGGGATGAGTGTGTGTGGGGAGTGTAATGTGTATGTGCGGCTGGGATGATTGTGTGGGGGGAGTGTAATGTGTGTGTGCGACTGGGATGAGTGTGTGTGTGGAGTGTAATGTGTCTGTGCGGCTGGGATGAGTGTGTGTGGGGAGTGTAATGTGTGTGTGCGGCTGGGATGTGTGTGTGTAGGGAGTATAATGTGTGTGTGCGGCTGGGATGAGTGTGTGTGGGGAGTGTAATGTGTGTGTGCGGCTGGGATGAGTGTGGGTGGGGAGTGTAATGTGTGTGTGGCTGGGATGAGTGTGTGTGGGGAGTGTAATGGATGTGTACGGCTGGGATGAGTGTGTGTGGGGAGTGTAATGTGTGTGTGTGGCTGGGATGAGTGTGTGTGGGGAGTGTAATGTGTATGTGCGGCTGGGATGAGTGTGTGTGGGGAGTGTAATAAGTATGTGCGGCTGGGATGAGTGTGTGTGGGGAGTGTAATGTGTGTGTGCGGCTGGGGTGAGTGTGTGTGGGGAGTGTAATGTGTATGTGCGGCTGGGATGAGTGTGTGTGGGGTGTTTAATGTGTATGTGCGGCTGGGATGAGTGTGTGTGGGGAGTGTAATGTGTGTGTGCGGCTGGGATAAGTGTGTGTGGGGAGTGCAGTGTGTGTGCGGCTGGGATGAGTGTGTGTGGGGAGTGTAATGTGTGTGCGGCTGGGATGAGTGTGTGAGGGGAGTGTAATGTGTGTCTGTGGCTGGGATGAGTGTGTGTGGGGAGTGTAATGTGCGTGTGCGGCTGGGATGAGTGCGTGTGGGGAGTGTAATGTGTCTGTGCGGCTGGGATGAGTGTGTGTGGGGAGTGTAATGTGTGTGTGCGGCTGGGATGAGTGTGTGTGGGGAGTGTAATGTGTGTGTGGCTGGGATGAGTGTGTGTGGCGAGTGTAATGTATGTGCACGGCTGGGATGAGTGTGTGTGGGGAGTGTAATGTGTGTGTGTAGGTGGGATGAGTGTGTGTGGGGAGTGTAATGTGTATGTGCGGCTGGGATGAGTGTATGTGGGGAGTGTAATGTGTATGTGCGGCTGGGATGAGTGTGTGTGGGGAGTGTAATGTGTGTGTGGCTGGGGTGAGTGTGTGTGGGGAGTGTAATGTGTACGTGAGGCTGGGATGAGTGTGTGTGGGGAGTGTAATGTGTGTGTGCGGCTGGGATGAGTGTGTGTGGGGAGTGTAATGTGTGTGTGGCTGGGATGAGTGTGTGTGGGGAGTGTAATGTGTGTGCGGCTGGGATGAGTGTGTGTGGGGAGTGTAATGTGTGTGTGTGGGTGGGATGAGTGTGTGTGGGGAGAGTAATGTGTGTGTACGGCTGGGATGATTGTGTGGGGGGAGTGTAATGTGTGTGTGCGACTGGGATGAGTGTGTGTGTGGAGTGTAATGTGTCTGTGCGGCTGGGATGATTGTGTGGGGGGAGTGTAATGTGTATGTGCGGCTGGGATGAGTGTGTGTGTGGAGTGTAATGTGTCTGTGCGGCTGGGATGAGTGTGTGTGGGGAGTGTAATGTGTGTGTGCGGCTGGGATGTGTGTGTGTAGGGAGTATAATGTGTGTGTGCGGCTGGGATGAGTGTGTGTGGGGAGTGTAATGTGTGTGTGCGGCTGGGATGAGTGTGTGTGTGGAGTGTAATGTGTCTGTGCGGCTGGGATGAGTGTGTGTGGGGAGTGTAATGTGTGTGTGCGGCTGGGATGTGTGTGTGTAGGGAGTATAATGTGTGTGTGCGGCTGGGATGAGTGTGTGTGGGGAGTGTAATGTGTGTGTGCGGCTGGGATGAGTGTGGGTGGGGAGTGTAATGTGTGTGCGGCTGGGATGAGTGTGTGTGGGGAGTGTAATGTGTGTGTGCGGCTGGGGTGAGTGTGTGTGGGGAGTGTAATGTGTATGTGCGGCTGGGATGAGTGTGTGTGGGGTGTTTAATGTGTGTGTGCGGCTGGGATGAGTGTGTGTGGGGAGTGTAATGTGTGTGTGCGGCTGGGATAAGTGTGTGTGGGGAGTGCAGTGTGTGTGCGGCTGGGATGAGTGTGTGTGGGGAGTGTAATGTGTGTGCGGCTGGGATGAGTGTGTGAGGGGAGTGTAATGTGTGTCTGTGGCTGGGATGAGTGTGTGTGGGGAGTGTAATGTGCGTGTGCGGCTGGGATGAGTGCGTGTGGGGAGTGTAATGTGTCTGTGCGGCTGGGATGAGTGTGTGTGGGGAGTGTAATGTGTGTGTGCGGCTGGGATGAGTGTGTGTGGGGAGTGTAATGTGTGTGTGGCTGGGATGAGTGTGTGTGGGGAGTGTAATGTATGTGTACGGCTGGGATGAGTGTGTGTGGGGAGTGTAATGTGTGTGTGTAGGTGGGATGAGTGTGTGTGGGGAGTGTAATGTGTGTGTGTGGCTGGGGTGAGTGTGTGGGGAGTGTAATGTGTATGTGCGGCTGGGATGAGTGTATGTGGGGAGTGTAACGTGTATGTGCGGCTGGGATGAGTGTGTGTGTGGAGTGTAATGTGTGTGTGCGGCTGGGATAAGTGTGTGTGGGGAGTGGAGTGTGTGTGCGGCTGGGATGAGTGTGTGTGGGGAGTGTAATGTGTGTGTGTGGCTGGGATGAGTGTGTGTGGGGAGTGTAATGTGTATGTGCTGCTGGGGTGAGTGTGTGTGGGGAGTGTAATGTGTGTGTGCGGCTGGGATAAGTGTGTGTGGGGAGTGGAGTGTGTGTGCGGCTGGGATGAGTGTGTGTGGGGAGTGTAATGTGCGTGTGCGGCTGGGGTGAGTGTGTGTGGGGAGTGTAATGTGTACGTGAGGCTGGGATGAGTGTGTGTGGGGAGTGTAATGTGTACGTGAGGCTGGGATGAGTGTGTGTGGGGAGTGTAATGTGTGTGTGCGGCTGGGATGAGAGTGTGTGGGGAGTGTAATGTGTGTGTGCGGCTGGGATAAGTGTGTGTGGGGAGTGGAGTGTGTGTGCGGCTGGGATGAGTGTGTGTGGGGAGTGTAATGTGCGTGTGCGGCTGGGGTGAGTGTGTGTGGGGAGTGTAATGTGTGTGTGCGGCTGAGATGAGTGTGTGTGGGGAGTGTAATATGTGTGTGTGGGGCTGGGATGAGTGTGTGTGGGGAGTGTAATGTGTGTGTGCGGCTGGGATGAATGTGTGTGGGTAGTGTAATGTGTGTGTGCGGCTGGGATGAGTATGTCTGTGGAGTGTAATGTGTGTGTTGGCTGGGATGAGTGTGTGTGGGGAGTGTAATGTGTCTGTGCGGCTGGGATGAGTGTGTGTGGGGAGTGTAATGTGTGTGTGCGGCTGGGATGAGTGTGTGTAGGGAGTGTAATGTGTGTGTTGGCTGGGATGAGTGTGTGTGGGGAGTGTAATGTGTGTGTCGGTGGGATGAGTGTGTGTGGGGAGTGTAATGTGTGTGTACTGCTGGGATGAGTGTGTGTGGGGAGTGTAATGTGTATGTGCGGCTGGGATGAGTGTGTGTGGGGAGTGTAATGTGTGTGTGCGGCTGGGATGAGTGTGTGTGTGGAGTATAATGTGTGTGTGCGGCTGGGATGAGTGTGTGTGGCGAGTGTAATTTGTGTGTGCGGCTGGAATGAGTGTGTCTGGGAAGTGTAATGTGTGTGTGGCTGGGATGAGTGTGTGTGGGGAGTGTAATGTGTGTGTGGCTGGGATTAGTGTGTGTGGGGAGTGTAATGTGTGTGTGAGGCTGGGATGAGTTTGTGGGGAGTGTAATGTGTGTGTGGCTGGGATGTGTGTGTAGGGAGTATAATGTGTGTGTGCGGCTGGGATGAGTGTGTGTGGGGAGTGTAATGTGTGTGTGCGGCTGGGGTGAGTGTGTGTGGGGAGTGTAATGTGTGTGTGGCTGGGATGAGTGTGTGTGGGTAGTGTAATGTATGTGTATGGCTGGGATGAGTGTGTGTGGGGAGTGTAATGTGTGTGTGTGGCTGGGATGAGTGTGTGTGGGGAGTGTAATGTGTATGTGCGGCTGGGATGAGTGTGTGTGGGGAGTGTAATGTGTATGTGCGGCTGGGATGAGTGTGTGTGGGGAGTGTAATGTGTGTGTTGGCTGGGATGAGTGTGTGTGGGGAGTGTAATGTGTGTGTGCGGCTGGGATGAGTGTGTGTGCGGAGTGTAATGTGTGTGTGGCAGGGATGAGTGTCTGTGGGGAGTGTAATGTGTGTGTACGTCTGGGATGAGTGTGTGTGGGGAGTGTAATGTGTGTGTGTGGCTGGGATGAGTGTTTGTGGGGAGTGTAATGTGTGTGTGCGGCTAGGATGAGTGTGTGTGGGGAGTGCAATGTGTGTATGGCTGGGATGAGTGTGTGTGGGGAGTGTAATGTGTGTGTGCGGCTGGGATGTGTGTGTGTCGGGAGTATAATGTGTGTGTGCGGCTGGGATGAGTGTGTGTGGGGAGTGTAATGTGAGTGTGCGGCTGGGATGAGTGTGTGTGGGGAGTGTAATGTGTGTGTGCGGCTGGGATGAGTGTGTGTGGGGAGTGTAATGTGTATGTGCGGCTGGGATCAGTGTGTGTGGGGAGTGTAATGTGTGTGTGCGGCTGGGGTGAGTGTGTGTGGGGAGTGTAATGTGTATGTGCGGCTGGGATGAGTGTGTGTGGGGAGTGTAATGTGTGTGTGCGGCTGGGATAAGTGTGTGTGGGGAGTGCAGTGTGTGTGTGGGAAGTGTAATGTGTGTGTGCGGCTGGGATGTGTGTGTGTGGGGAGTGTAATGTGTGTGTGCGGCTGGGATGAGTGTGTGTGGGGAGTGTAATGTGTATGTGCGGCTGGGATGAGTGTGTGTGGGGAGTGTAATGTGTGTGCGGCTGGGATGAGTGTGTGAGGGGAGTGTAATGTGTGTGTGCGGCTGGGATGAGTGTGTGTGGGGAGTGTAATGTGTGTGTGCGGCTGGGATGAGTGTGTCTGTCAAGTGTAATGTGTGTGTGCGGCTGGGATGAGTGTATGTGGGGAGTGTAATGTGTGTGTGCGGCTGGGATGAGTGTGTCTGGGAAGTGTAGTGTGTGTGTGTGTGGCTGGGATGAGTGTGTGTGGGGAGTGTAATGTGTGTGTGCGGCTGAGATGAGTGTGTGTGGGGAGTGTAATGTGTAAGTGTGGGGCTGGGATGAGTGTGTGTGGGGAGTGTAATGTGTCTGTGGCTGGGATGAGAGTCTGTGGGGAGAGTAATGTGTGTGAACGGCTGGGATGAGTGTGTGGGGAGTGTAATGTGTATGTGCGGCTGGGATGTGTGTGTGTGGGGAGTGTAATGCGTGTGTGCGGCTGGGATGAGTGTGTGTGTGGAGTGTAATGTGTGTGTGCGGCTGGGATGAGTGTGTGTGGGGAGTGTAATGTGTGTGTGCGGCTGGGATGAGTGTGTCTGGGAAGTGTAATGTGTGTGTGTGGCTGGGATGAGTGTGTGTAGGGAGTGTAATGTGCGTGTGCGGCTGGGATGAGTTTGTGGGGAGTGTAATGTGTGTGTGCGGCTGGAATGAGTGTGTGTGGGGAGTGTAATGTGTGTGTGCGGCTAGGATGAGTGTGTGTGGGGAGTGTAATGTGTGTGTGGCTGGGATGAGTGTGTGTGGGGAGTGTAATGTATGTGTACGGCTGGGATGAGTGTGTGTGGGGAGTGTAATGTGTGTGTGTGGGGAGTGTAATGTGTAGGTGCGGCTGGGATGAGTGTGTGTGGGGAGTGTAATGTGTGTGTGCGGCTGGGATGAGTGTGTGTGGGGAGTGTAATGTGTGTGTGCGGCTGGGATGAGTGTGTGTGGGGAGTGTAATGTGCGTGTGCGGCTGGGGTGAGTGTGTGTGGGGAGTGTAATGTGTGTGTACGGCTGGGATGAGTGTGTGTGGGGAGTGTAATGTGTATGTGCGGCTGGGATGAGTGTGTGTGGGGAGTGTAATGTGTGTGTGCGGCTGGGATGAGTGTGTGTGTGGAGTATAATGTGTGTGTGCGGCTGGGATGAGTGTGTGTGGGGAGTGTAATTTGTGTGTGCGGCTGGAATGAGTGTGTCTGGGAAGTGTAATGTGTGTGTGGCTGGGATGAGTGTGTGTGGGGAGTGTAATGTGTGTGTGAGGTTGGGATGAGTTTGTGGGGAGTGTAATGTGTGTGTGGCTGGGATGTGTGTGTAGGGAGTATAATGTGTGTGTGCGGCTGGGATGAGTGTGTGTGGGGAGTGTAATGTGTGTGTGCGGCTGGGATGAGTGTGTGTGGGGAGTGTAATGTGTGTGTGGCTGGGATGAGTGTGTGTGGGGAGAGTAATGTATGTGTACGGCTGGGATGAGTGTGTGTGGGGAGTGTAATGTGTGTGTGTGGCTGGGATGAGTGTGTGTGGGGAGTGTAATGTGTATGTGCGGCTGGGATGAGTGTGTGTGGGGAGTGTAATGTGTATGTGCGGCTGGGATGAGTGTGTGTGGGGAGTGTAATGTGTGTGTTGGCTGGGATGAGTGTGTGTGGGGAGTGTAATGTGTGTGTGCGGCTGGGATGAGTGTGTGTGCGGAGTGTAATGTGTGTGTGGCAGGGATGAGTGTCTGTGGGGAGTGTAATGTGTGTGTGCGGCTGGGGTGAGTGTGTGTGGGGAGTGTAATGTGTATGTGCGGCTGGGATGAGTGTGTGTGGGGAGTTTAATGTGTATATGCGGCTGGGATGAGTGTGTGTGGGGAGTGCAATGTGTGTGTGCGGCTGGGATAAGTGTGTGTGGGGAGTGCAGTGTGTGTGCGGCTGGGATGAGTGTGTGTGGGGAGTGTAATGTGTATGTGAGGCTGGGATGAGTGTGTGTGTGGGGAGTGTAATGTGTTTGTGGCTGGGATGAGTGTGTGAGGGGAGTGTAATGTGTGTGTGCGGCTGGGATGAGTGTGTGTGGGGAGTGTAATGTGTGTGTGCGGCTGGGATGAGTCTGTGTGGGGAGTGTAATGTGTGTGTGCGGCTAGGATGATTGTGTGTGGGGAGTGTAAAGTGCGTGTGCGGCTGGGGTGAGTGTGTGTGGGGAGTGTAATGTGTGTGTACGGCTGGGATGAGTGTGTGTGGGGAGTGTAATGTGTATGTGCGGCTGGGATGAGTGTGTGTGTGGAGTGTAATGTGTGTGTGCGGCTGGGATGAGTGTGTGTGTGGAGTATAATGTGTGTGTGCGGCTGGGATGAGTGTGTGTGGGGAGTGTAATTTGTGTGTGCGGCTGGAATGAGTGTGTCTGGGAAGTGTAATGTGTGTGTGGCTGGGATGAGTGTGTGTGGGGAGTGTAATGTGTGTGTGAGGCTGGGATGAGTTTGTGGGGAGTGTAATGTGTGTGTGGCTGGGATGTGTGTGTAGGGAGTATAATGTGTGTGTGCGGCTGGGATGAGTGTGTGTGGGGAGTGTAATGTGTGTGTGCGGCTGGGATGAGTGTGTGTGGGGAGTGTAATGTGTGTGTGGCTGGGATGAGTGTGTGTGGGGAGAGTAATGTGTGTGTAATGCTGGGATGAGTGTGTGTGGGGAATGTAATGTGTGTGTGTGGCTGGGATGAGTGTGTGTGGGGAGTGTAATGTGTGTGTGCGGCTGGGATGAGTGTGTGTGGGGAGTGTAATGTGTGTGTGGCTGGGATGAGTGTGTGTGGGGAGAGTAATGTGTGTGTAATGCTGGGATGAGTGTGTGTGGGGAATGTAATGTGTGTGTGTGGGGCTGGGATGAGTGTGTGTGGGAAGTGTAATGTGTTTGCGGCTGGGATGAGTGTCTGTGGGGAGTGTAATGTGTGTGTACGTCTGGGATGAGTGTGTGTGGGGAGTGTAATGTGTATGTGCGGCTGGGATGAGTGTGTGTCGGGAGTGTAATGTGTGTGTGGCTGGGATGAGTATGTGTGGGGAGTGTAATGTGTGTGTGGCTGGGATGAGTGTGTGTGGGGAGTGTAATGTGTGTGTGCGGCTTGGATGAGAGTGTGTGTGGAGTGTAATGTATGTGTGCGGCTGGGATGAGTGTGTGTGGTAGTGTAATGTGTGTGTGCGGCTGGGATGAGTGTGTGTGGGAAGTGTAATGTGTGTGTGTGGCTGGGATGAGTGTTTGTGGGGAGTGTAATGTGTGTATGGCTGGGATGAGTGTGTGTGGGGAGTGTAATGTGTGTATGGCTGGGATGGGTGTGTGTGGGGAGTGTAATGTGTACGTGCGGCTGGGATGAGTGTGTGTGGGGAGTGCAATGTGTGTGTGCGGCTGGGATGAGTGTGAGTGGGGAGTGTAATGTGTGTGTGCGGCTGGGATGAGTGTGTGTGGGGAGTGTAATGTGTGTGTGCGGCTGGGATGAGTGTGTGTGGGGAGTGTAATGTGTGTGTGCGGCTGGGATGAGTGTGAGTGGGGAGTGTAATGTGTGTGTGCGGCTGGGATGAGTGTGTGTGGGGAGTGTAATGTGTGTGTGCGGCTGGGATGAGTGTGTGTGCGGAGTGTAATGTGTGTGTGCGGCTGGGATGTGTGTGTGTCGGGAGTATAATGTGTGTGTGCGGCTGGAATGAGTGTGTGTGGGGAGTGTAATGTGTGTGTGCGGCTAGGATGAGTGTGTGTGGGGAGTGTAATGTGTGTGTGGCTGGGATGAGTGTGTGTGGGGAGTGTAATGTGTGTGTGCGGCTGGAATGAGTGTGTGTGGGGAGTGTAATGTGTGTGTGCGGCTAGGATGAGTGTGTGTGGGGAGTGTAATGTGTGTGTGGCTGGGATGAGTGTGTGTGGGGAGTGCAATGTGTGTATGGCTGGGATGAGTGTGTGTGGGGAGTGTAATGTGTGTGTGCGGCTGGGATGAGTGTGTGTGGGGAGTGTAATGTGTATGTGCGGCTGGGATCAGTGTGTGTGGGGAGTGTAATGTGTGTGTGCGGCTGGGGTGAGTGTGTGTGGGGAGTGTAATGTGTATGTGCGGCTGGGATGAGTGTGTGTGGGGAGTGTAATGTGTGTGTGCGGCTGGGATAAGTGTGTGTAGGGAGTGCAGTGTGTGTGTGGGAAGTGTAATGTGTGTGTGCGGCTGGGATGTGTGTGTGTGGGGAGTGTAATGTGTGTGTGCGGCTGGGATGAGTGTGTGTGGGGAGTGTAATGTGTATGTGCGGCTGGGATGAGTGTGTGTGGGGAGTGTAATGTGTGTGCGGCTGGGATGAGTGTGTGAGGGGAGTGTAATGTGTGTGTGCGGCTGGGATGAGTGTGTGTGGGGAGTGTAATGTGTGTGTGCGGCTGGGATGAGTGTGTCTGTGGAGTGTAATGTGTGTGTGCGGCTGGGATGAGTGTGTGTGGGGAGTGTAATGTGTGTGTGCGGCTGGGATGAGTGTGTCTGGGAAGTGTAGTGTGTGTGTGTGTGGCTGGGATGAGTGTGTGTGGGGAGTGTAATGTGTGTGTGCGGCTGAGATGAGTGTGTGTGGGGAGTGTAATGTGTAAGTGTGGGGCTGGGATGAGTGTGTGTGGGGAGTGTAATGTGTCTGTGGCTGGGATGAGAGTCTGTGGGGAGAGTAATGTGTGTGAACGGCTGGGATGAGTGTGTGTGGGGAGTGTAATGTGTATGTGCGGCTGGGATGTGTGTGTGTGGGGAGTGTAATGTGTGTGTGCGGCTGGGATGAGTGTGTGTGTGGAGTGTAATGTGTGTGTGCGGCTGGGATGAGTGTGTGTGGGGAGTGTAATGTGTGTGTGCGGCTGGGATGAGTGTGTCTGGGAAGTGTAATGTGTGTGTGTGGCTGGGATGAGTGTGTGTGGGGAGTGTAATGTGCGTGTGCGGCTGGGATGAGTTTGTGGGGAGTGTAATGTGTGTGTGCGGCTGGGATGTGTGTGTGTAGGGAGTATAATGTGTGTGTGCGGCTGGGATGAGTGTGTATGGGGAGTGTAATGTGTGTGTGCGGCTGGGATGAGTGTGTGTGGGGAGTGTAATGTGTGTGTGGCTGGGATGAGTGTGTGTGGGGAGTGTAATGTATGTGTACGGCTGGGATGAGTGTGTGTGGGGAGTGTAATGTGTGTGTGTGGGGAGTGTAATGTGTAGGTGCGGCTGGGATGAGTGTGTGTGGGGCGTGTAATGTGTATGTGCGGCTGGGATGAGTGTGTGTGGGGAGTGTAATGTGTGTGTGCGGCTGGGGTGAGTGTGTGTGGGGAGTGTAATGTGTATGTGCGGCTGGGATGAGTGTGTGTGGGGAGTTTAATGTGTATATGCGGCTGGGATGAGTGTGTGTGGGGAGTGCAATATGTGTGTGCGGCTGGGATAAGTGTGTGGGGAGTGTAATGTGCGTGTGCGGCTGGGGTGAGTGTGTGTGGGGAGTGTAATGTGTGTGTGCTGCTGAGATGAGTGTGTGTGGGGAGTGTAATGTGTGTGTGGGGCTGGGATGAGTGTGTGTGGGGAGTGTAATGTGTGTGTGCGGCTGGGATGAGTGTGTGTGGGGAGTGTAATGTGTGTGTGCGCCTGGGATGATTGTGTGTGGGGAGTGTAATGTGTGTGTTGGCTGGGATGAGTGTGTGTGGGGAGTGTAATGTGTGTGTGGCTGGGATGAGTGTCTGTGGGGAGTGTAATGTGTGTGTACGGCTGGGATGAGTGTGTGTGGGGAGTGTACTGTGTATGTGCGGCTGGGATGAGTGTGTGTGGGGAGTGTAATGTGTGTGTGCGGCTGGGATGAGTGTGTGTGTGGAGTGTAATGTATGTGTGGGGCTGGGATGAGTGTGTGTGGGGAGTGTAATGTGTGTGTGTGGCTGGGATGAGTCTGTGTGGGGAGTGTAATGTGTGTGTGCGGCTGGGATGAGTGTGTGTGGGAAGTGTAATGTGTGTGTGTGGCTGGGATGAGTGTATGTGTGGAGTGTAATGTGTGTGTGCGGCTGGGATGAGTTTGTTGGGAGTGTAATGTGTGTGTGCGGCTGGGATGTGTGTGTATCGGGAGTATAATGTGTCTGTGCGGCTGGGATGAGTGTTTGTGGGTAGTGTAATGTGTGTGTGCGGCTAGGATGAGTGTGTGTGGGGAGTGTAATGTGTGTGTGGCTGGGATGAGTGTGTGTGGGGAGTGTAATGTGTATGTGCGGCTGGGATGAGTGTGTGTGGGGAGTGTAATGTGTATGTGCGGCTGCGATGAGTGTGTGTGGAGTGTAATGTGTGTGTGCAGCTGGGGTGAGTTTGTCTGGGGAGTGTAATGTGTGTGTGCGGCTGGGTTAAGTGTGTGTGGGCAGTGCAGTGTGTGTGCGGCTGGGATGAGTGTGTGTGGGGAGTGTAATGTGTATGTGCGGCTGGGATGAGTGTGTGTGGGGAGTGTAATGTGTCTGCGGCTGGGATGAGTGTGTGAGGGGAGTGTAATGTGTGTGTGCGGCTGGGATGAGTGTGTGTGGGGAGTGTAATGTGTGTGTGCGGCTGGAATGAGTGTGTGTGGGGAGTGTAATGTGCGTATGCGGCTGGGTGAGTGTGTGTGGGGAGTGTAATGTGTGTGTGCGGCTGAGATGAGTGTGTGTGGGGAGTGTAATGTGTATGTGTGGGGCTGGGATGAGTGTGTGTGGGGAGTGTAATGTGTGTGTGCGGCTGGGATGAGTGTGTGTGGGGAGTGTAATGTGTGTGTGCGGCTGGGATGAGTGTGTGTGGGGAGTGTAATGTGTGTGTGTGGCTGGGGTGAGTGTGTGTGGGGAGTGTAATGTGTATGTGCGGCTGGGATGTGTGTGTGTGGGGAGTGTAATGTGTGTGTGCGGCTGGGATGAGTTTGTGTGGGGAGTGTAATGTGTGTGCGGCTGGGATGTGTGTGTGTAGGGAGTATAATGTGTGTGTGCGGCTGGGATGAGTGTGTGTGCGGCTGGGATGAGTGTGTGTGGGGAGTGTAAT
Organism: Scyliorhinus torazame; assembly: GCF_047496885.1. Classification (NCBI taxonomy): domain Eukaryota; kingdom Metazoa; phylum Chordata; class Chondrichthyes; order Carcharhiniformes; family Scyliorhinidae; genus Scyliorhinus; species Scyliorhinus torazame. The sequence continues at coordinate 194,304,891 of NC_092722.1, forward strand.
GTGTGTGTGTGGCTGGGATGAGTGTGTGTGGGGAGGGTAATGTATGTGTACGTCTGGGATGAGTGTGTGAAGGGAGTGTAATGTGTGTGTGCGGCTGGGATGAGTGTGTGTGGGGAGTGTAATGTGTATGTGCGGCTGGAATGAGTGTGTGTGGGGAGTGTAATGTGTATGTGCGGTTGGGATGAGTGCGTGTGGGGAGTGTAATGTGTGTGTGCGGCTGGGGTGAGTGCGTGTGGGGAGTGTAACGTGTATGTCCGGCTGGGATGAGTGTGCGTGGGGAGTGTAATGTGGATGTGCGGCTGGTATGAGTGTGTGTGGGGAGCGTAATCTGTGCGTGCGGCTGAGATAAGTGTGTGTGTGGAGTGCAGTGTGTGTCCGGCTGGGATGAGTATGTGTGGGGAGTGTAAAGTGTGGGTGCGGCTGGGATGAGTGTGTGTGGGGAGTGTAATGTGTATGTGCGGCTGAGATGAGTGTGTGTGGGGAGTGTAATGTGTGTGTGCGGCTGGGGTGAGTGTGTGTGGGGAGTGTAATGTGTATGTGCGGCTGGGATGAGTGTGTGTGGGGAGTTTAATGTGTATATGCGTCTGGGATGAGTGTGTGTGGGGAGTGTAATGTGTGTGTGCGGCTGGGATAAGTGTGTGTGGGGAGTGCAGTGTGTGTGCGGCTGGGATGAGTGTGTGTGGGGAGTGTAATGTGTATGTGAGGCTGGGATGAGTGTGTGTGGGGAGTGTAATGTGTTTGCGGCTGGGATGAGTGTGTCAGGGGAGTGTAATGTGTGTGTGCGGCTGGGATGAGTGTGTGTGGGGAGTGTAATGTGTGTGTGCGGCTGGGATGAGTCTGTGTGGGGAGTGTAATGTGTGTGTGCGGCTGGGATAAGTGTGTGTGGGGAGTGTAATGTGTGTGTGCGGCTGGGATGATTGAGTGTGGGGAGTGTAATGTGCGTGTGCGGCTGGGGTGAGTGTGTGTGGGGAGTGTAATGTGTGTGTGCTGCTGAGATGAGTGTGTGTGGAGTGTGTAATGTGTGTGTGGGGCTGGGATGAGTGTGTGTGGGGAGTGTAATGTGTGTGTGCGGCTGGGATGAGTGTGTGTGGGGAGTGTAATGTGTGTGTGCGCCTGGGATGAGTGTGTGTGGGGAGTGTAATGTGTGTGTTGGCTGGGATGAGTGTGTGTGGGGAGTGTAATGTGTGTGTGGCTGGGATGAGTGTCTGTGGGGAGTGTAATGTGTGTGTACGGCTGGGATGAGTGTGTGTGGGGAGTGTAATGTGTATGTGCGGCTGGGATGAGTGTGTGTGGGGAGTGTAATGTGTGTGTGCGGCTGGGATGAGTGTGTGTGTGGAGTGTAATGTATGTGTGCGGCTGGGATGAGTGTGTGTGGGGAGTGTAATGTGTGTGTGTGGCTGGGATGACTCTGTGTGGGGAGTGTAATGTGTGTGTCTGGGATGAGTGTGTGTGGGGAGTGTAATGTGTGTGTGCGGCTGGGATGAGTGTGTGTGGGAAGTGTAATGTGTGTGTGTGGCTGGGATGAGTGTATGTGTGGAGTGTAATGTGTGTGTGCGGCTGGGATGAGTTTGTTGGGAGTGTAATGTGTGTGTGCGGCTGGGATGAGTGTGTGTGGGGAGTGTAATGTGTGTGTGCGGCTGGGATGAGTGTGTGTGGGGAGTGTAATGTGTGTGTGTGGCTGGGGTGAGTGTGTGTGGGGAGTGTAATGTGTATGTGCGGCTGGGATGTGTGTGTGTGGGGAGTGTAATGTGTGTGTGCGGCTGGGATGAGTGTGTGTGGGGAGTGTAATGTGTGTGTGCGGCTGGGTTAAGTGTGTCTGGGGAGTGTAATGTGTGTGTGCGGCTGAGATGAGTGTGTGTGGGGAGTGTAATCTGTGTGTGGGGCTGGGCTGAGTGTGTGTGGGGAGTGTAATGTGTGTGTGCGGCTGGGATGAGTGTGTGCAGGGAGTGTAATGTGTGTGTGCGGCTGGGGTGAGTGTGTGTGGGGAGTGTAATGTGTGTGTGGCTGGGATGAGTGTCTGTGGGGAGTGTAATGTGTGTGTGCGGCTGGGATGAGTGTGTGTGGGGAGTGTAATGTGTGTGCGGCTGGGATGAGTGTGTGTGGGGAGTGTAATGTGTGTGCGGCTGGGATGTGTGTGTGTAGGGAGTATAATGTGTGTGTGCGGCTGGGATGAGTGTGTGTGCGGCTGGGATGAGTGTGTGAGGGGAGTGTATGTGTGTGTGGCTGGGATGAGTGTGTGTGGGGAGGGTAATGTATGTGTACGTCTGGGATGAGTGTGTGTGGGGAGTGTAATGTGTGTGTGCGGCTGGGATGAGTGTGTCAGGGGAGTGTAATGTGTGTGTGCGGCTGGGATGAGTGTGTGTGGGGAGTGTAATGTGTGTGTGCGGCTGGGATGAGTCTGTGTGGGGAGTGTAATGTGTGTGTGCGGCTGGGATAAGTGTGTGTGGGGAGTGTAATGTGTGTGTGCGGCTGGGATGATTGAGTGTGGGGAGTGTAATGTGCGTGTGCGGCTGGGGTGAGTGTGTGTGGGGAGTGTAATGTGTGTGTGCTGCTGAGATGAGTGTGTGTGGAGTGTGTAATGTGTGTGTGGGGCTGGGATGAGTGTGTGTGGGGAGTGTAATGTGTGTGTGCGGCTGGGATGAGTGTGTGTGGGGAGTGTAATGTGTGTGTGCGCCTGGGATGAGTGTGTGTGGGGAGTGTAATGTGTGTGTTGGCTGGGATGAGTGTGTGTGGGGAGTGTAATGTGTGTGTGGCTGGGATGAGTGTCTGTGGGGAGTGTAATGTGTGTGTACGGCTGGGATGAGTGTGTGTGGGGAGTGTAATGTGTATGTGCGGCTGGGATGAGTGTGTGTGGGGAGTGTAATGTGTGTGTGCGGCTGGGATGAGTGTGTGTGTGGAGTGTAATGTATGTGTGCGGCTGGGATGAGTGTGTGTGGGGAGTGTAATGTGTGTGTGTGGCTGGGATGACTCTGTGTGGGGAGTATAATGTGTGTGTCTGGGATGAGTGTGTGTGGGGAGTGTAATGTGTGTGTGCGGCTGGGATGAGTGTGTGTGGGAAGTGTAATGTGTGTGTGTGGCTGGGATGAGTGTATGTGTGGAGTGTAATGTGTGTGTGCGGCTGGGATGAGTTTGTTGGGAGTGTAATGTGTGTGTGCGGCTGGGATGAGTGTGTGTGGGGAGTGTAATGTGTGTGTGCGGCTGGGATGAGTGTGTGTGGGGAGTGTAATGTGTGTGTGTGGCTGGGGTGAGTGTGTGTGGGGAGTGTAATGTGTATGTGCGGCTGGGATGTGTGTGTGTGGGGAGTGTAATGTGTGTGTGCGGCTGGGATGAGTGTGTGTGGGGAGTGTAATGTGTGTGTGCGGCTGGGTTAAGTGTGTCTGGGGAGTGTAATGTGTGTGTGCGGCTGAGATGAGTGTGTGTGGGGAGTGTAATCTGTGTGTGGGGCTGGGATGAGTGTCTGTGGGGAGTGTAATGTGTGTGTACGGCTGGGATGAGTGTGTGTGGGGAGTGTAATGTGTGTGCGCGGCTGGGATGAGTGTGTGTGGGGAGTGTAATGTGTGTGTACGGCTGGGATGAGTGTGTGTGGGGAGTGTACTGTGTGTGTGCGGCTGGGATGAGTGTGTGCAGGGAGTGTAATGTGTGTGTGCGGCTGGGGTGAGTGTGTGTGGGGAGTGTAATGTGTGTGTACGGCTGGGATGAGTGTGTGTGGGGAGTGTACTGTGTGTGTGCGGCTGGGATGAGTGTGTGTGGGGAGTGTAATGTGTGTGTGGCTGGGATGAGTGTCTGTGGGGAGTGTAATGTGTGTGTACGGCTGGGATGAGTGTGTGTGGGGAGTGTAATGTGTGTGTACGGCTGGGATGAGTGTGTGTGGGGAGTGTACTGTGTGTGTGCGGCTGGGATGAGTGTGTGTGGGGAGTGTAATGTGTGTGCGGCTGGGATGTGTGTGTGTAGGGAGTATAATGTGTGTGTGCGGCTGGGATGAGTGTGTGTGCGGCTGGGATGAGTGTGTGAGGGGAGTGTATGTGTGTGTGGCTGGGATGAGTGTGTGTGGGGAGGGTAATGTATGTGTACGTCTGGGATGAGTGTGTGTGGGGAGTGTAATGTGTGTGTGCGGCTGGGATGAGTGTGTGTGGGGAGTGTAATGTGTATGTGCGGCTGGAATGAGTGTGTGTGGGGAGTGTAATGTGTGTGTGCGGCTGGGGTGAGTGTGTGTGGGGAGTGTAACGTGTATGTCCGGCAGGGATGAGTGTGCGTGGGGAGTGTAATGTGGACGTGCGGCTGGTATGAGTGTGTGTGGGGAGCGTAATGTGTGCGTGCGGCTGGGATAAGTGTGTGTGTGGAGTGCAGTGTGTGTCCGGCTGGGATGAGTGTGTGTGGGGAGTGTAATGTGTGTGTGCGGCTGGGATGAGTGTGTGTGGGGAGTGTAATGTGTATGTGCGGCTGGGATGAGTGTGTGTGGGGAGTGTAATGTGTGTGTTGGCTGGGATGAGTGTGTGTGGGGAGTGTAATGTGTGTGTGGCTGGGATGAGTGTCTGTGGGGAGTGTAATGTGTGTGTACGGCTGGGATGAGTGTGTGTGGGGAGTGTAATGTGTATGTGCGGCTGGGATGAGTGTGTGTGGGGAGTGTAATGTGTGTGTGCGGCTGGGATGAGTGTGTGTGTGGAGTGTAATGTGTGTGTGTGGCTGGGATGACTCTGTGTGGGGAGTGTAATGTGTGTGTCTGGGATGAGTGTGTGTGGGGAGTGTAATGTGTGTGTGCGGCTGGGATGAGTGTGTGTGGGAAGTTTAATGTGTGTGTGTGGCTGGGATGAGTGTGTGTGTGGAGTGTAATGTGTGTGTGCGGCTGGGATGAGTGTGTGTGGGGAGTGTAATGTGTGTGTGCGGCTGGGATGAGTGTGTGTGGGGAGTGTAATGTGTGTGTGCGGCTGGGATGAGTGTGTGTGGGGAGTGTAATGTGTGTGTGTGGCTGGGGTGAGTGTGTGTGGGGAGTGTAATGTGTATGTGCGGCTGGGATGTGTGTGTGTGGGGAGTGTAATGTGTGTGTGCGGCTGGGATGAGTGTGTGTGGGGAGTGTAATGTGTGTGTGCGGCTGGGCTGAGTGTGTGTGGGGAGTGTAATGTGTGTGTGTGGCTGAGATGAGTGTGTGTGGGGAGTGTAATGTGTGTGCGGCTGGGATGAGTGTGTGTGGGGAGTGTAATGTGTGTGTGTGGCTGAGATGAGTGTGTGTGGGGAGTGTAATCTGTGTGTGGGGCTGGGATGAGTGTGTGTGGGGAGTGTAATGTGTGTGTGCGGCTGAGATGAGTGTGTGTGGGGAGTGTAATCTGTGTGTGGGGCTGGGATGAGTGTCTGTGGGGAGTGTAATGTGCGTGTGGCTGGGATGAGTGTGTGCAGGGAGTGTAATGTGTGTGTGCGGCTGGGGTGAGTGTGTGTGGGGAGTGTAATGTGTGTGTGGCTGGGATGAGTGTCTGTGGGGAGTGTAATGTGTGTGTACGGCTGGGATGAGTGTGTGTGGGGAGTGTAATGTGTGTGTACGACTGGGATGAGTGTGTGTGGGGAGTGTACTGTGTGTGTGCGGCTGGGATGAGTGTGTGTGGGGAGTGTAATGTGTATGTGCGGCTGCGATGAGTGTGTGTGGAGTGTAATGTGTGTGTGCAGCTGGGGTGAGTTTGTCTGGGGAGTGTAATGTGTGTGTGCGGCTGGGTTAAGTGTGTGTGGGCAGTGCAGTGTGTGTGCGGCTGGGATGAGTGTGTGTGGGGAGTGTAATGTGTATGTGCGGCTGGGATGAGTGTGTGTGGGGAGTGTAATGTGTCTGCGGCTGGGATGAGTGTGTGAGGGGAGTGTAATGTGTGTGTGCGGCTGGGATGAGTGTGTGTGGGGAGTGTAATGTGTGTGTGCGGCTGGAATGAGTGTGTGTGGGGAGTGTAATGTGCGTATGCGGCTGGGTGAGTGTGTGTGGGGAGTGTAATGTGTGTGTGCGGCTGAGATGAGTGTGTGTGGGGAGTGTAATGTGTATGTGTGGGGCTGGGATGAGTGTGTGTGGGGAGTGTAATGTGTGTGTGCGGCTGGGATGAGTGTGTGTGGGGAGTGTAATGTGTGTGTGCGGCTGGGATGAGTGTGTGTGGGGAGTGTAATGTGTGTGTGTGGCTGGGGTGAGTGTGTGTGGGGAGTGTAATGTGTATGTGCGGCTGGGATGTGTGTGTGTGGGGAGTGTAATGTGTGTGTGCGGCTGGGATGAGTTTGTGTGGGGAGTGTAATGTGTGTGCGGCTGGGATGTGTGTGTGTAGGGAGTATAATGTGTGTGTGCGGCTGGGATGAGTGTGTGTGCGGCTGGGATGAGTGTGTGTGGGGAGTGTAATGTGTGTGTGTGGCTGGGATGAGTGTGTGTGGGGAGGGTAATGTATGTGTACGTCTGGGATGAGTGTGTGAAGGGAGTGTAATGTGTGTGTGCGGCTGGGATGAGTGTGTGTGGGGAGTGTAATGTGTATGTGCGGCTGGAATGAGTGTGTGTGGGGAGTGTAATGTGTATGTGCGGTTGGGATGAGTGCGTGTGGGGAGTGTAATGTGTGTGTGCGGCTGGGGTGAGTGCGTGTGGGGAGTGTAACGTGTATGTCCGGCTGGGATGAGTGTGCGTGGGGAGTGTAATGTGGATGTGCGGCTGGTATGAGTGTGTGTGGGGAGCGTAATCTGTGCGTGCGGCTGAGATAAGTGTGTGTGTGGAGTGCAGTGTGTGTCCGGCTGGGATGAGTATGTGTGGGGAGTGTAAAGTGTGGGTGCGGCTGGGATGAGTGTGTGTGGGGAGTGTAATGTGTATGTGCGGCTGAGATGAGTGTGTGTGGGGAGTGTAATGTGTGTGTGCGGCTGGGCTGAGTGTGTGTGGGGAGTGTAATGTGTATGTGCGGCTGGGATGAGTGTGTGTGGGGAGTTTAATGTGTATATGCGTCTGGGATGAGTGTGTGTGGGGAGTGTAATGTGTGTGTGCGGCTGGGATAAGTGTGTGTGGGGAGTGCAGTGTGTGTGCGGCTGGGATGAGTGTGTGTGGGGAGTGTAATGTGTATGTGAGGCTGGGATGAGTGTGTGTGGGGAGTGTAATGTGTTTGCGGCTGGGATGAGTGTGTCAGGGGAGTGTAATGTGTGTGTGCGGCTGGGATGAGTGTGTGTGGGGAGTGTAATGTGTGTGTGCGGCTGGGATGAGTCTGTGTGGGGAGTGTAATGTGTGTGTGCGGCTGGGATAAGTGTGTGTGGGGAGTGTAATGTGTGTGTGCGGCTGGGATGATTGAGTGTGGGGAGTGTAATGTGCGTGTGCGGCTGGGGTGAGTGTGTGTGGGGAGTGTAATGTGTGTGTGCTGCTGAGATGAGTGTGTGTGGAGTGTGTAATGTGTGTGTGGGGCTGGGATGAGTGTGTGTGGGGAGTGTAATGTGTGTGTGCGGCTGGGATGAGTGTGTGTGGGGAGTGTAATGTGTGTGTGCGCCTGGGATGAGTGTGTGTGGGGAGTGTAATGTGTGTGTTGGCTGGGATGAGTGTGTGTGGGGAGTGTAATGTGTGTGTGGCTGGGATGAGTGTCTGTGGGGAGTGTAATGTGTGTGTACGGCTGGGATGAGTGTGTGTGGGGAGTGTAATGTGTATGTGCGGCTGGGATGAGTGTGTGTGGGGAGTGTAATGTGTGTGTGCGGCTGGGATGAGTGTGTGTGTGGAGTGTAATGTATGTGTGCGGCTGGGATGAGTGTGTGTGGGGAGTGTAATGTGTGTGTGTGGCTGGGATGACTCTGTGTGGGGAGTGTAATGTGTGTGTCTGGGATGAGTGTGTGTGGGGAGTGTAATGTGTGTGTGCGGCTGGGATGAGTGTGTGTGGGAAGTGTAATGTGTGTGTGTGGCTGGGATGAGTGTATGTGTGGAGTGTAATGTGTGTGTGCGGCTGGGATGAGTTTGTTGGGAGTGTAATGTGTGTGTGCGGCTGGGATGAGTGTGTGTGGGGAGTGTAATGTGTGTGTGCGGCTGGGATGAGTGTGTGTGGGGAGTGTAATGTGTGTGTGTGGCTGGGGTGAGTGTGTGTGGGGAGTGTAATGTGTATGTGCGGCTGGGATGTGTGTGTGTGGGGAGTGTAATGTGTGTGTGCGGCTGGGATGAGTGTGTGTGGGGAGTGTAATGTGTGTGTGCGGCTGGGTTAAGTGTGTCTGGGGAGTGTAATGTGTGTGTGCGGCTGAGATGAGTGTGTGCGGGGAGTGCAGTGTGTGTGGGGAGTGCAGTGTGTGCGGGGAGTGCAGTGTGTGCGGCTGAGATGAGTGTGTGTGGGGAGTGTAATGTGTGTGTGCGGCTGGGATGAGTGTGTGTGGGGAGTGTAATCTGTGTGTGGGGCTGGGATGAGTGTCTGTGGGGAGTGTAATGTGTGTGTACGGCTGGGATGAGTGTGTGTGGGGAGTGTAATGTGTGTGTACGGCTGGGATGAGTGTGTGTGGGGAGTGTACTGTGTGTGTGCGGCTGGGATGAGTGTGTGCAGGGAGTGTAATGTGTGTGTGCGGCTGGGGTGAGTGTGTGTGGGGAGTGTAATGTGTGTGTGGCTGGGATGAGTGTCTGTGGGGAGTGTAATGTGTGTGTACGGCTGGGATGAGTGTGTGTGGGGAGTGTAATGTGTGTGTACGGCTGGGATGAGTGTGTGTGGGGAGTGTACTGTGTGTGTGCGGCTGGGATGAGTGTGTGTGGGGAGTGTAATGTGTGTGCGGCTGGGATGTGTGTGTGTAGGGAGTATAATGTGTGTGTGCGGCTGGGATGAGTGTGTGTGCGGCTGGGATGAGTGTGTGAGGGGAGTGTATGTGTGTGTGGCTGGGATGAGTGTGTGTGGGGAGGGTAATGTATGTGTACGTCTGGGATGAGTGTGTGTGGGGAGTGTAATGTGTGTGTGCGGCTGGGATGAGTGTGTGTGGGGAGTGTAATGTGTATGTGCGGCTGGAATGAGTGTGTGTGGGGAGTGTAATGTGTGTGTGCGGCTGGGGTGAGTGTGTGTGGGGAGTGTAACGTGTATGTCCGGCAGGGATGAGTGTGCGTGGGGAGTGTAATGTGGACGTGCGGCTGGTATGAGTGTGTGTGGGGAGCGTAATGTGTGCGTGCGGCTGGGATAAGTGTGTGTGTGGAGTGCAGTGTGTGTCCGGCTGGGATGAGTGTGTGTGGGGAGTGTAATGTGTGTGTGCGGCTGGGATGAGTGTGTGTGGGGAGTGTAATGTGTATGTGCGGCTGGGATGAGTGTGTGTGGGGAGTGTAATGTGTGTGTTGGCTGGGATGAGTGTGTGTGGGGAGTGTAATGTGTGTGTGGCTGGGATGAGTGTCTGTGGGGAGTGTAATGTGTGTGTACGGCTGGGATGAGTGTGTGTGGGGAGTGTAATGTGTATGTGCGGCTGGGATGAGTGTGTGTGGGGAGTGTAATGTGTGTGTGCGGCTGGGATGAGTGTGTGTGTGGAGTGTAATGTGTGTGTGTGGCTGGGATGACTCTGTGTGGGGAGTGTAATGTGTGTGTCTGGGATGAGTGTGTGTGGGGAGTGTAATGTGTGTGTGCGGCTGGGATGAGTGTGTGTGGGAAGTGTAATGTGTGTGTGTGGCTGGGATGAGTGTGTGTGTGGAGTGTAATGTGTGTGTGCGGCTGGGATGAGTTTGTTGGGAGTGTAATGTGTGTGTGCGGCTGGGATGAGTGTGTGTGGGGAGTGTAATGTGTGTGTGCGGCTGGGATGAGTGTGTGTGGGGAGTGTAATGTGTGTGTGTGGCTGGGGTGAGTGTGTGTGGGGAGTGTAATGTGTGTGTGCGGCTGGGCTGAGTGTGTGTGGGGAGTGTAATGTGTGTGTGCGGCTGGGATGAGTGTGTGTGGGGAGTGTAATGTGTGTGCGGCTGGGATGAGTGTGTGTGGGGAGTGTAATGTGTATGTGCGGCTGGGATGTGTGTGTGTGGGGAGTGTAATGTGTGTGTGCGGCTGGGATGAGTGTGTGTGGGGAGTGTAATGTGTGTGTGCGGCTGGGCTGAGTGTGTCTGGGGAATGTAATGTGTGTGTGTGGCTGGGATGCGTGTGTGTGGGGAGTGTAATGTGTGTGTGCGGCTGGGATGAGTGTGTGTGGGGAGTGTAATGTGTGTGTGCGGCTGGGCTGAGTGTGTCTGGGGAATGTAATGTGTGTGTGTGGCTGGGGTGAGTGTGTGTGGGGAGTGTAATGTGTGTGTGCGGCTGGGCTGAGTGTGTCTGGGGAATGTAATGTGTGTTTGCGGCTGGGATGAGTGTGTGTGGGGAATGTAATGTGTGTGTGTGGCTGGGATGCGTGTGTGTGGGGAGTGTAATGTGTGTGTGCGGCTGGGGTGAGTGTCTGTGGGGAGTGTAATGTGTGTGTGCGCTGGGATGAGTGTGTGTGGGGAGTGTAATGTGTGTGTGCGGCTGGGATGTGTGTGTGTGGGCAGTGTAATGTGTGTGTGCGGCTGGGGTGAGTGTGTGTGGGGAGTGTAATGTGTGTGTGCGGCTGAGATGAGTGTGTGTGGGGAGTGTACTGTGTGTGTGCGGCTGGGATGAGTGTGTGTGGGGAGTGTAATGTGTGTGTGCGGCTGGGATGAGTGTGTGCGGGGAGTGTAATGTGTGTGCGGCTGGGATGAGTGTGTGTGGGGAATGTAATCTGTGTGTGCGGCTGGGATGAGTGTGTGTGGGGAATGTAATCTGTGTGTGGGGCTGGGATGAGTGTCTGTGGGGAGTGTAATGTGCGTGTGGCTGGGATGAGTGTGTGTGGGGAGTGTAATGTGTGTGTGCGGCTGGGATGAGTGTGTGTGGGCAGTGTAATGTGTGTGTGCGGCTGGGATGAGTGTGTGTGGGGAGTGTAATGTGTGTGTTGCTGGGATGAGTGTGTGTGGGGAGTGTAATGTGTGTGTGCGCTGGGATGAGTGTGTGTGGGGAGTGTAATGTGTGTGTGCGGCTGGGATGAGTGTGTGTGGGGAGTGTAATGTGTGTGTTGCTGGGATGAGTGTGTGTGGGGAGTGTAATGTGTGTGTGCGCTGGGATGAGTGTGTGTGGGGAGTGTAATGTGTGTGTGCGGCTGGGATGAGTGTCTGTGGGGAGTGTAATGTGTGTGTGCGGCTGGGATGAGTGTGTGTGGGGAGTGTAATGTGTGTGTTGCTGGGATGAGTGTGTGTGGGGAGTGTAATGTGTGTGTGCGCTGGGATGAGTGTGTGTGGGGAGTGTAATGTGTGTGTGCGGCTGGGATGAGTGTGTGTGGGGAGTGTAATGTGTGTGTGCGGCTGAGATGAGTGTGTGTGGGGAGTGTAATGTGCGTGTGGCTGGGATGAGTGTGTGTGGGGAGTGTAATGTGTGTGTGCGGCTGGGGTGAGTGTGTGTGGGGAGTGTAATGTGTGTGTGGCTGGGATGAGTGTCTGTGGGGAGTGTAACGTGTGTGTACGGCTGGGATGAGTGTGTGTGGGGAGTGTAATGTGTGTGTACGACTGGGATGAGTGTGTGTGGGGAGTGTACTGTGTGTGTGCGGCTGGGATGAGTGTGTGTGGGGAGTATAATGTGTGTGTGCGGCTGGGATGAGTGTGTGTGGGGAGTGTAATGTGTGTGCGGCTGGGATGTGTGTGTGTAGGGAGTATAATGTGTGTGTGCGGCTGGGATGAGTGTGTGTGCGGCTGGGATGAGTGTGTGAGGGGAGTGTATGTGTGTGTGGCTGGGATGAGTGTGTGTGGGGAGGGTAATGTATGTGTACGTCTGGGATGAGTGTGTGTGGGGAGTGTAATGTGTGTGTGCGGCTGGGATGAGTGTGTGTGGGGAGTGTAATGTGTGTGTGCGGCTGGGTTGAGTGTGTGTGGGGAGTGTAACGTGTATGTCCGGCAGGGATGAGTGTGCGTGGGGAGTGTAATGTGGGCGTGCGGCTGGTATGAGTGTGTGTGGGGAGCGTAATGTGTGCGTGCGGCTAGGATAAGTGTGTGTGTGGAGTGCAGTGTGTGTCCGGCTGGGATGAGTGTGTGTGGGGAGTGTAATGTGTGTGTGCGGCTGGGATGAGTGTGTGTGGGGAGTGTAATGTGTATGTGCGGCTGGGATGAGTGTGTGTGGGGAGTGTAATGTGTGTGTGCGGCTGGGGTGAGTGTGTGTGGGGAGTGTAATGTGTATGTGCGGCTGGGATGAGTGTGTGTGGGGAGTTTAATGTGTATATGCGGTTGGGATGAGTGTGTGTCGGGAGTGTAATGTGTGTGTGCGGCTGGGATAAGTGTGTGTGGGGAGTGCAGTGTGTGTGCGGCTGGGATGAGTGTGTGTGGGGAGTGTAATGTGTATGTGTGGCTGGGATGAGTGTGTGTGGGGAGTGTAATGTGTTTGCGGCTGGGATGAGTGTGTGAGGGGAGTGTAATGTGTGTGTGCGGCTGGGATGAGTGTTTGTGGGGAGTGTAATGTGTGTGTGCGGCTGGGATGAGTCTGTGTGGGGAGTGTAATGTGTGTGTGCGGCTGGGATAAGTGTGTGTGGTGAGTGTAATGTGTGTGTGCGGCTGGGATGTGTGTGTGAGGGGAGTGTAATGTGTGTGTGTGGCTGGGATGAGTGTGTGTGGGGAGTGTAATGTGTGTGTGCGGCTGGAATGAGTTGTGTGGGGAGTGTAATGTGCGTATGCGGCTGGGTGAGTGTGTGTGGGGAGTGTAATGTGTGTGTGCGGCTGAGATGAGTATGTGTGGGGAGTGTAATGTGTATGTGTGGGGCTGGGATGAGTGTGTGTGGGGAGTGTAATGTGTGTGTGCGACTGGGATGAGTGTGTGTGGGGAGTGTAATGTGTGTGTGCGGCTGAGATGAGTGTGTGTGGGGAGTGTAATGTGTGTGTGTGGCTGGGGTGAGTGTGTGTAGGGAGTATAATGTGTGTGTGCGGCTGGGATGAGTGTGTGTAGGGAGTATAATGTGTGTGTGCGGCTGGGATGAGTGTGTGTGCGGCTGGGATGAGTGTGTGTGGGGAGTGTATGTGTGTGTGGCTGGGATGAGTGTGTGTGGGGAGGGTAATGTATGTGTACGTCTGGGATGAGTGTGTGTGGGGAGTGTAATGTGTGTGTGAGGCTGAGATGAGTGTGTGTGGGGAGTGTAATGTGTGTGTACGGCTGGGATGAGTGTGTGTGGGGAGTGTACTGTGTGTGTGCGGCTGGGATGAGTGTCTGTGGGGTGTGTAATGTGTGTGCGGCTGGGATGTGTGTGTGTAGGGAGTATAATGTGTGTGTGCGGCTGGGATGAGTGTGTGTGCGGCTGGGATGAGTGTGTGTGGGGAGTGTATGTGTGTGTGGCTGGGATGAGTGTGTGTGGGGAGGGTAATGTATGTGTACGTCTGGGATGAGTGTGTGTGGGGAGTGTAATGTGTGTGTGCGGCTGGGATGAGTGTGTGTGGGGAGTGTAATGTGTATGTGCGGCTGGAATGAGTGTGTGTGGGGAGTGTAATGTGTATGTGCGGTTGGGATGAGTGCGTGTGGGGAGTGTAATGTGTGTGTGCGGCTGGGGTGAGTGTGTGTGGGGAGTGTAACGTGTATGTCCGGCTGGGATGAGTGTGCGTGGGGAGTGTAATGTGGACGTGCGGCTGGTATGAGTGTGTGTGGGGAGTGTAATGTGTGTGTGCAGCTGGGATAAGTGTGTGTGTGGAGTGCAGTGTGTGTCCGGCTGGGATGAGTGTGTGTGGGGAGCGTAATGTGTGCGTGCGGCTAGGATAAGTGTGTGTGTGGAGTGCAGTGTGTGTCCGGCTGGGATGAGTGTGTGTGGGGAGTGTAATGTGTGTGTGCGGCTGGGATGAGTGTGTGTGGGGAGTGTAATGTGTATGTGCGGCTGGGATGAGTGTGTGTGGGGAGTGTAATGTGTGTGTGCGGCTGGGGTGAGTGTGTGTGGGGAGTGTAATGTGTATGTGCGGCTGGGATGAGTGTGTGTGGGGAGTTTAATGTGTATATGCGGCTGGGATGAGTGTGTGTGGGGAGTGTAATGTGTGTGTGTGGCTGGGATAAGTGTGTGTGGGGAGTGCAGTGTGTGTGCGGCTGGGATGAGTGTGTGTGGGGAGTGTAATGTGTATGTGTGGCTGGGATGAGTGTGTGTGGGGAGTGTAATGTGTTTGTGGCTGGGATGAGTGTGTGAGGGGAGTGTAATGTGTGTGTGCGGCTGGGATGAGTGTTTGTGGGGAGTGTAATGTGTGTGTGCGGCTGGGATGAGTCTGTTTGGGGAGTATAATGTGTGTGTGCGGCTGGGATAAGTGTGTGTGGTGAGTGTAATGTGTGTGTGCGGCTGGGATGATTGTGTGTGGGGAGTGTATTGTGCGTGTGCGGCTGGGGTGAGTGTGTGTGGGGAGTGTAATGTGTGTGTGCTGCTGAGATGAGTGTGTGTGGGGAGTGTAATGTGTGTGTGGGGCTGGGATGAGTGTGTGTGGGGAGTGTAATGTGTGTGTGCGCCTGGGATGAGTGTGTGTGGGGAGTGTAATGTGTGTGCGGCTGGGATGAGTGTATGTGGGGAGTGTAATGTGTGTGTGCGGCTGGGAGGAGTGTGTGTGGGGAGTGTAATGTGTGTGTGCGCCTGGGATGAGTGTGTGTGGGGAGTGTAATGTGTGTGTTGGCTGGGATGAGTGTGTGTGGGGAGTGTAATGTGTGTGAGGCTGGGATGAGTGTCTGTGGGGAGTGTAATGTGTATGTGCGGCTGGGATGAGTGTGTGTGCGGAGTGTAATGTGTGTGTGCGGCTGGGATGAGTGTGTGTGTGGAGTGTAATGTATGTGTGCGGCTGGGATGAGTGTGTGTGGGGAGTGTAATGTGTGTGTGTGGCTGGGATGAGTCTGTGTGTGGGGTGTAATGTGTGTGTCTGGGATGAGTGTGTGTGGGGAGTGTAATGTGTGTGTGCGGCTGGGATGAGTGTGTGTGGGAAGTGTAATGTGTGTGTGTGGCTGGGATGAGTGTGTGTGTGGAGTGTAATGTGATTGTGCGGCTGGGATGAGTTTGTTGGGAGAGTAATGTGTGTGTGCGGCTGGGATGTGTGTGTGTAGGGAGTATAATGTGTCTGTGCGGCTAGGATGAGTGTGTGTAGGTAGTGTAATGTGTGTGTGCGGCTAGGATGAGTGTGTGTGGGGAGTGTAATGTGTGTGTGCGGCTGGGATAAGTGTGTGTGGGGAGTGCAGTGTGTGTGCGGCTGCGATGAGTGTGTGTGGGGAGTGTAATGTGTATGTGTGGCTGGGATGAGTGTGTGTGGGGAGTGTAATGTGTTTGCGGCTGGGATGAGTGTGTGAGGGGAGTGTAATGTGTGTGTGCGGCTGGGATGAGTGTTTGTGGGGAATGTAATGTGTGTGTGCGGCTGGGATGAGTCTGTGTGGGGAGTGTAATGTGTGTGTGCGGCTGGGATAAGTGTGTGTGGTGAGTGTAATGTGTGCGTGCGGCTGGGATGATTGTGTGTGGGGAGTGTAATGTGCGTGTGCGGCTGGGGTGAGTGTGTGTGGGGAGAGTAATGTGTGTGTGCTGCTGAGATGAGTGTGTGTGGGGAGTGTAATGTGTGTGTGGGGCTGGGATGAGTGTGTGTGGGGAGTGTAATGTGTGTGTGCGGCTGGGATGAGTGTGTGTCGGGAGTGTAATGTGTGTGTGCGCCTGGGATGAGTGTGTGTGGGGAGTGTAATGTGTGTGTTGGCTGGGATGAGTGTGTGTGGGGAGTGTAATGTGTGTGAGGCTGGGATGAGTGTCTGTGGGTAGTGTAATGTGTGTGTACGGCTGGGATGAGTGTGTGTGGGGAGTGTAATGTGTATGTGCGGCTGGGATGAGTGTGTGTGGGGAGTCTAATGTGTGTGTGCGGCTGGGATGAGTGTGTGTGTGGAGTGTAATGTATGTGTGCGGCTGGGATGAGTGTGTGTGGGGAATGTAATGTGTGTGTGTGGCTGGGATGAGTCTGTGTGGGGAGTGTAATGTGTGTGTCTGGGATGAGTGTGTGTGGGGAGTGTAATGTGTGTGTGCGGCTGGGATGAGTGTGTGTGGGAAGTGTAATGTGTGTGTGTGGCTGGGATGAGTGTGTGTGTGGAGTGTAATGTGTGTGTGCGGCTGGGATGAGTTTGTTGGGAGTGTAATGTGTGTGTGCGGCTGGGATGTGTGTGTGTAGGGAGTATAATGTGTCTGTGCGGCTAGGATGAGTGTGTGTGGGTAGTGTAATGTGTGTGTGCGGCTAGGATGAGTGTGTGTGGGGAGTGTAATGTGTGTGTGGCTGGGATGAGTGTGTGTGGGGAGCGTAATGTATGTGGACGGCTGGGCTGAGTGTGTGTGGGGAGTGTAATGTGTGTGTGTGGCTGGGATGAGTGTGTGTGGGGAGTGTAATGTGTATGTGCGGCTGGGATGAGTGTGTGTGGGGAGTGTAATGTGTATGTGCGGCTGGGATGAGTGTGTGTGGAGTGTAATGTGTGTGTGCAGCTGGGGTGAGTTTGTGTGGGGAGTGTAATGTGTATGTGCGGCTGGGATGAGTGTGTCTGGGGAGTGTAATGTGTGTGTGCGGCTGGGTTAAGTGTGTGTGGGCAGTGCAGTGTGTGTGCGGCTTGGATGAGTGTGTGTGGGGAGTGTAATGTCTATGTGCGGCTGGGATGAGTGTGTGTGGGGAGTGTAATGTGTGTGCGGCTGGGATGAGTGTGTGAGGGGAGTGTAATGTGTGTGTGCGGCTGGGATGAGTGTGTGTGGGGAGTGTAATGTGTATGTGCGGCTGGGATGAGTGTGTGTGCGGCTGGGATGAGTGTGTGTGGGGAGTGTATGTGTGTGTGGCTGGGATGAGTGTGTGTGGGGAGGGTGTTGTATGTGTACGTCTGGGATGAGTGTGTGTGGGGAGTGTAATGTGTGTGTGAGGCTGGGATGAGTGTGTGTGGGGTGTGTAATGTGTGTGTGCAGCTGGGATGTGTCTGTGTAGGGAGGATAATGTGTGTGTGCGGCTGGGATGAGTGTGTGTGGGGAGTGTAATGTGTGTGTGCGGCTGGGATGAGTGTGTGTGGGGAATGTAATGTGTGTGTGGCTGGGATGAGTGTGTGTGGGGAGTGTAATGTGTGTGTGGCTGGGATGAGTGTGTGTGGGGAGTGTAATGTGTGTGTGCGGCTGGGGTGAGTGTGTGTGGGGAGTGTAATGTGTGTGTGCGGCTGGGGTGAGTGTGTGTGGGGAGTGTAATGTGTGTGTGCGGCTGGGGTGAGTGTTTGTGGGGAGTGTAACGTGTATATCCGGCTGGGATGAGTGTGCGTGGGGAGTGTAATGTGGACGTGCGGCTGGTATGAGTGTGTGTGGGGAGCGTAATGTGTGCGTGCGGCTGGGATAAGTGTGTGTGTGGAGTGCAGTGTGTGTCCGGCTGGGATGAGTGTGTGTGGGGAGTGTAATATGTATGTGCGGCTCGGATGTGTGTGTGTGGGGAGTGTAATGTGTGTGTGCAGCTGGGATGAGTGTGTGTGGGGAGTGTAATGTGTGTGTGCGGCTGGGATGAGTGTGTGTGGGGAGTGTAATGTGTGTGTGCGGCTGGGATGAGTGTGTGTGGGGAGTGTAATGTGTGTGTGCGGCTGAGATGAGTGTGTGTGGGGAGTGTAATGTGTGTGTGTGTGGCTGGGATGAGTGTGTGTGGGGAGTGTAATGTGTGTGTGCGGCTGGGATGAGTGTGTGTGGGGAGCATAATGTGTGTGCGGCTGGGATGAGCGTGAGTGGGGAGTGTAATGTGTGTGTGCGGCTGGGATGAGTGTGTGTGGGGAGTATAATGTATGTGTGCGGCTGAGATGAGTGTGTGGGGAGTATAATGTGTGTGTGTTGCGGGGATGAGTGTGTGTGGGGAGTGTAATGTGTGTGCGGCTGTGATGAGTGTGTGTGGGGAGTGAAATGTGTGTGGCTGGGATGAGTGTCTGTGGGGAGTGTAATGTGTGTGTGCGGCTGGGATGAGTGTGTGTGGGGAGTGTAATGTGAGTGTGCGGCTGGGATGAGTGTGTGTGGGGAGTGTAATGTGTGTGTGCGGCTGGGATGAGTGTGTGTGGGGAGTGTAATGTGAGTGTGCGGCTGGGATGAGTGTGTGTGGGGAGTTTAATGTGTGTGTGCGGCTGGGATGAGTATGTGTGGGGAGTGTAATGTGTGTGTGCGGCTGTGATGAGTGTGTGTGGGGAGTGAAATGTGTGTGGCTGGGATGAGTGTCTGTGGGGAGTGTAATGTGAGTGTGCGGCTGGGATGAGTGTGTGTGGGGAGTTTAATGTGTATATGCGGCTGGGATGAGTGTGTGTGGGGAGTGTAATGTGTGTGTGTGGCTGGGATAAGTGTGTGTGGGGAGTGCAGTGTGTGTGCGGCTGGGATGAGTGTGTGTGGGGAGTGTAATGTGTATGTGTGGCTGGGATGAGTGTGTGTGGGGAGTGTAATGTGTTTGTGGCTGGGATGAGTGTGTGAGGGGAGTGTAATGTGTGTGTGCGGCTGGGATGAGTGTTTGTGGGGAGTGTAATGTGTGTGTGCGGCTGGGATGAGTCTGTTTGGGGAGTATAATGTGTGTGTGCGGCTGGGATAAGTGTGTGTGGTGAGTGTAATGTGTGTGTGCGGCTGGGATGATTGTGTGTGGGGAGTGTATTGTGCGTGTGCGGCTGGGGTGAGTGTGTGTGGGGAGTGTAATGTGTGTGTGCTGCTGAGATGAGTGTGTGTGGGGAGTGTAATGTGTGTGTTGGCTGGGATGAGTGTGTGTGGGGAGTGTAATGTGTGTGTGAGGCTGGGATGAGTGTGTTTGGGGAGTGTAATGTGTGTGTGCGGCTGAGATGAGTGTGTCTGGGGAGTGTAATGTGTGTGTGCGGCTGGGATGAGTGTGTCTGGGGAGTTCAGTGTGTGTGCGGCTGTGTTGAGTGTGTGTGGGGAGTGTAATGTGTGTGTGGGGCTGGGATGAGTGTGTGTGAGGAGTGTAATGTGTGTGTGCGGCTGGGATGTGTGTGTGTGGGGAGTGTAATGTGTGTGTGGGGCTGGGATGAGTGTGTGTGAGGAGTGTAATGTGTGTGTGCGGCTGGGATGTGTGTGTGTGGGGAGTGTAATGTGTGTGTGCGGCTGGGATGAGTGTGTGTGGGGAGTGTAATGTGTGTGTGCGGCTGGGTTGAGTGTGTCTGGGGAGTGTAATGTGTGTGTGCGGCTGAGATGAGTGTGTGTGGGGAGTGTAATGTGTGTGTGCGGCTGGGGTGAGTGTGTGTGTGGAGTGTAATGTGTGTGTGGCTGGGATGAGTGTGTGTGAGGAGTGTAATGTGTGTGTGCGGCTGGGATGAGTGTGTGTGAGGAGTGTAATGTGTGTGTGCGGCTGGGATGTGTGTGTGTGGGGAGTGTAATGTGTGTGTGCGGCTGGGATGAGTGTGTGTGGGGAGTGTAATGTGTGTGTGCGGCTGGGATGTGTGTGTGTGGGGAGTGTAATGTGTGTGTGGGGCTGGGATGAGTGTGTGTGAGGAGTGTAATGTGTGTGTGCGGCTGGGATGTGTGTGTGTGGGGAGTGTAATGTGTGTGTGCGGCTGGGATGAGTGTGTGTGGGGAGTGTAATGTGTGTGTGCGGCTGGGTTGAGTGTGTCTGGGGAGTGTAATGTGTGTGTGCGGCTGAGATGAGTGTGTGTGGGGAGTGTAATGTGTGTGTGCGGCTGGGGTGAGTGTGTGTGTGGAGTGTAATGTGTGTGTGGCTGGGATGAGTGTGTGTGAGGAGTGTAATGTGTGTGTGCGGCTGGGATGAGTGTGTGTGAGGAGTGTAATGTGTGTGTGCGGCTGGGATGAGTGTGTGTGGGGAGTGTAATGTGTGTGTGCGGCTGGGATGAGTGTGTGTGGGGAGTGTAATGTGTGTGTGTGGCTGGGATGAGTGTGTGTGGGGAGTGTAATGTGTGTGTGCGGCTGGGATGAGTGTGTGTGAGGAGTGTAATGTGTGTGTGCGGCTGGGATGTGTGTGTGTGGGGAGTGTAATGTGTGTGTGAGGCTGTGATGAGTGTGTCTGGGAAGTGTAATGTGTGTGTGCGGCTGGGATGAGTGTGTGTGGGGAGTGTACTGTGTGTGTGCGGCTGGGATGAGTGTCTGTGGGGAGTGTAATGTGTGTGTGTGGCTGGGATGAGTGTGTGTGGGGAGTGTAATGTGTGTGTGTGGCTGGGATGAGTGTGTGTGGGGAGTGTAATGTGTGTGTGTGGCTGGGATGAGTGTGTGTGGGGAGTATAATGTGTGTGTGCGGCTGGGATGAGTGTGTGTGGGGAGTGTACTGTGTGTGTGCGGCTGGGATGAGTGTCTGTGGGGAGTGTAATGTGTGTGTGCGGCTGGGATGAGTGTGTGTGGGGAGTGTAATGTGTGAGTGAGGCTGGGATGAGTGGGTGTGGGGAGTGTAATGTGTGTGTGTGGCTGGGATGAGTGTGTGTGGGGAGTGTAATGTGTGTGTGTGGCTGGGATGAGTGTGTGTGGGGAGTATAATGTGTGTGTGCGGCTGGGATGAGTGTGTGTGGGGAGTGTAATGTGTGTGTACGGCTGGGATGTGTGTGTGTGGGGAGTATAATGTGTGTGTGCGGCTGGGATGAGTGTGTGTGCGGCTGGGATGAGTGTGTGTGGGGAGTGTAATGTGTGTGCGGCTGGGATGTGTGTGTGTGGGGAGTATAATGTGTGTGTGCGGCTGGGATGAGTGTGTGTGCGGCTGGGATGAGTGTGTGTGGGGAGTGTATGTGTGTGTGGCTGGGATGAGTGTGTGTGGGGAGGGTAATGTATGTGTACGTCTGGGATGAGTGTGTGTGGGGAGTGTAATGTGTGTGTGCGGCTGGGATGAGTGTGTGTGGGGAGTGTAATGTGTATGTGCGGCTGGAATGAGTGTGTGTGGGGAGTGTAATGTGTATGTGCGGTTGGGATGAGTGCGTGTGCGGAGTGTTATGTGTGTGTGCGGCTGGGGTGAGTGTGTGTGGGGAGTGTAACGTGTATGTCCGGCTGGGATGAGTGTGCGTGGGGAGTGTAATGTGGACGTGCGGCTGGTATGAGTGTGTGTGGGGAGTGTAATGTGTGTGTGCAGCTGGGATAAGTGTGTGTGTGGAGTGCAGTGTGTGTCCGGCTGGGATGAGTGTGTTTGGGGAGCGTAATGTGTGCGTGCGGCTGGGATAAGTGTGTGTGTGGAGTGCAGTGTGTGTCCGGCTGGGATGAGTGTGTGTGGGGAGTGTAATGTGTGTGTGCGGCTGGGATGAGTGTGTGTGGGGAGTGTAATGTTTATGTGCGGCTGGGATGAGTGTGTGTGGGGAGTGTAATGTGTGTGTGCGGCTGGGGTGAGTGTGTGTGGGGAGTGTAATGTGTATGTGCGGCTCGGATGAGTGTGTGTGGGGAGTTTAATGTGTATATGCGGCTGGGATGAGTGTGTGTGGGGAGTGTAATGTGTGTGTGCGGCTGGGATAAGTGTGTGTGGGGAGTGCAGTGTGTGTGCAGCTGGGATGAGTGTGTGTGGGGAGTGTAATGTGTATGTGTGACTGGGATGAGTGTGTGTGGGGAGTGTAATGTGTTTGTGGCTGGGATGAGTGTGTGAGGGGAGTGTAATGTGTGTGTGCGGCTGGGATGAGTGTTTGTGGGGAGTGTAATGTGTGTGTGCGGCTGGGATGAGTCTGTGTGGGGAGTGTAATGTGTGTGCGGCTGGGATAAGTGTGTGTGGTGAGTGTAATGTGTGTGTGCGGCTGGGATGATTGTGTGTGGGGAGTGTATTGTGCGTGTGCGGCTGGGGTGAGTGTGTGTGGGGAGTGTAATGTGTGTGTGCTGCTGAGATGAGTGTGTGTGGGGAGTGTAATGTGTGTGTGGGGCTGGGATGAGTGTGTGTGGGGAGTGTAATGTGTGTGTGCGCCTGGGATGAGTGTGTGTGGGGAGTGTAATGTGTGTGTGCGGCTGGGATGAGTGTATGTGGGGAGTGTAATGTGTGTGTGCGGCTGGGAGGAGTGTGTGTGGGAAGTGTAATGTGTGTGCGCCTGGGATGAGTGTGTGTGGGGGGTGTAATGTGTGTGTTGGCTGGGATGAGTGTGTGTGGGGAGTGTAATGTGTGTGAGGCTGGGATGAGTGTCTGTGGGGAGTGTAATGTGTATGTGCGGCTGGGATGAGTGTGTGTGGGGAGTGTAATGTGTGTGTGCGGCTGGGATGAGTGTGTGTGTGGAGTGTAATGTATGTGTGCGGCTGGGATGAGTGTGTGTGGGGAGTGTAATGTGTGTGTGTGGCTGGGATGAGTCTGTGTGGGGAGTGTAATGTGTGTGTCTGGGATGAGTGTGTGTGGGGAGTGTAATGTGTGTGTGCGGCTGGGATGAGTGTGTGTGGGAAGTGTAATGTGTGTGTGTGGCTGGGATGAGTGTGTGTGTGGAGTGTAATGTGTGTGTGCGGCTGGGATGAGTTTGTTGGGAGAGTAATGTGTGTGTGCGGCTGGGATGTGTGTGTGTAGGGAGTATAATGTGTCTGTGCGGCTAGGATGAGTGTGTGTAGGTAGTGTAATGTGTGTGTGCGGCTAGGATGAGTGTGTGTGGGGAGTGTAATGTGTGTGTGCGGCTGGGATAAGTGTGTGTGGGGAGTGCAGTGTGTG
Source organism: Scyliorhinus torazame (assembly GCF_047496885.1). Lineage (NCBI taxonomy): Eukaryota > Metazoa > Chordata > Chondrichthyes > Carcharhiniformes > Scyliorhinidae > Scyliorhinus > Scyliorhinus torazame. The sequence goes on from NC_092722.1 coordinate 194,327,374, forward strand.
TGCGGCTGGGATGAGTGTGTGTGGGGAGTGTAATGTGTATGTGTGGCTGGGATGAGTGTGTGTGGGGAGTGTAATGTGTTTGCGGCTGGGATGAGTGTGTGAGGGGAGTGTAATGAGTGTGTGCGGCTGGGATGAGTGTTTGTGGGGAGTGTAATGTGTGTGTGCGGCTGGGATGAGTCTGTGTGGGGAGTGTAATGTGTGTGTGCGGCTGGGATAAGTGTGTGTGGTGAGTGTAATTTGTGCGTGCGGCTGGGATGATTGTGTGTGGGGAGTGTAATGTGCGTGTGCGGCTGGGGTGAGTGTGTGTGGGGAGTGTAATGTGTGTGTGCTGCTGAGATGAGTGTGTGTGGGGAGTGTAATGTGTGTGTGGGGCTGGGATGAGTGTGTGTGGGGAGTGTAATGTGTGTGTGCGGCTGGGATGAGTGTGTGTCGGGAGTGTAATGTGTGTGTGCGCCTGGGATGAGTGTGTGTGGGGAGTGTAATGTGTGTGTTGGCTGGGATGAGTGTGTGTGGGGAGTGTAATGTGTGTGAGGCTGGGATGAGTGTCTGTGGGGAGTGTAATGTGTGTGTACGGCTGGGATGAGTGTGTGTGGGGAGTGTAATGTGTATGTGCGGCTGGGATGAGTGTGTGTGGGGAGTCTAATGTGTGTGTGCGGCTGGGATGAGTGTGTGTGTGGAGTGTAATGTATGTGTGCGGCTGGGATGAGTGTGTGTGGGGAATGTAATGTGTGTGTGTGTCTGGGATGAGTCTGTGTGGGGAGTGTAATGTGTGTGTCTGGGATGAGTGTGTGTGGGGAGTGTAATGTGTGTGTGCGGCTGGGATGAGTGTGTGTGGGAAGTGTAATGTGTGTGTGCGGCTGGGATGAGTGTGTGTGGGGAGTGTAATGTGTGTGCGGCTGGGATGAGTGTGTGAGGGGATTGTAATGTGTGTGTGCGGCTGGGATGAGTGTGTGTGGGGAGTGTAATGTGTGTGTGCGGCTTGAATGAGTGTGTGTGGGGAGTGTAATGTGTGTGCGGCTGGGATGTGTGTGTGTAGGGAGTATAATGTGTATGTGCGGCTGGTATGAGTGTGTGTGCGGCTGGGATGAGTGTGTGTGGGGAGTGTATGTGTGTGTGGCTGGGATGAGTGTGTGTGGGGAGGGTGTTGTATGTGTACGTCTGGGATGAGTGTGTGTGGGGAGTGTAATGTGTGTGTGAGGCTGGGATGAGTGTGTGTGAGGAGTGTAATGTGTGTGTGTGGCTGGGATTAGTGTGTGTGGGGTGTGTAATGTGTGTGTGCAGCTGGGATGTGTCTGTGTAGGGAGGATAATGTGTGTGTGCGGCTGGGATGAGTGTGTGTGGGGAGTGTAATGTGTGTGTGCGGCTGGGATGAGTGTGTGTGGGGAATGTAATGTGTGTGTGGCTGGGATGAGTGTGTGTGGGGAGTGTAATGTGTGTGTGGCTGGGATGAGTGTGTGTGGGGAGTGTAATGTGTGTGTGCGGCTGGGGTGAGTGTGTGTGGGGAGTGTAATGTGTGTGTGCGGCTGGGGTGAGTGTGTGTGGGGAGTGTAATGTGTGTGTGCGGCTGGGGTGAGTGTTTGTGGGGAGTGTAACGTGTATATCCGGCTGGGATGAGTGTGCGTGGGGAGTGTAATGTGGACGTGCGGCTGGTATGAGTGTGTGTGGGGAGCGTAATGTGTGCGTGCGGCTGGGATAAGTGTGTGTGTGGAGTGCAGTGTGTGTCCGGCTGGGATGAGTGTGTGTGGGGAGTGTAATATGTATGTGCGGCTCGGATGTGTGTGTGTGGGGAGTGTAATGTGTGTGTGCAGCTGGGATGAGTGTGTGTGGGGAGTGTAATGTGTGTGTGCGGCTGGGATGAGTGTGTGTGGGGAGTGTAATGTGTGTGTGCGGCTGGGATGAGTGTGTGTGGGGAGTGTAATGTGTGTGTGCGGCTGAGATGAGTGTGTGTGGGGAGTGTAATGTGTGTGTGTGGGGCTGGGATGAGTGTGTGTGGGGAGTGTAATGTGTGTGTGTGGCTGGGATGAGTGTGTGTGGGGAGTGTAACGTGTGTGTGCGGCTGGGATGAGTGTGTGTGGGGAGTGTAATGTGTGTGTTGGCTGGGATGAGTGTGTGTGGGGAGTGTAATGTGTGTGTGCGGCTGGGATGAGTGTGTGTGGGGAGCATAATGTGTGTGTGCGGCTGGGATGAGCGTGAGTGGGGAGTGTAATGTGTGTGTGCGGCTGGGATGAGTGTGTGTGGGGAGTATAATGTATGTGTGCGGCTGAGATGAGTGTGTGGGGAGTATAATGTGTGTGTGTTGCGGGGATGAGTGTGTGTGGGGAGTGTAATGTGTGTGTGAGGCTGTGATGAGTGTGTGTGGGGAGTGAAATGTGTGTGTACGGCTGGGATGAGTTTGTGTGGGGAGTGTAATATGTGTGTTGGCTGGGATGAGTGTGTGTGGGGAGTGTAATGTGTTTGTGCAGCTGGGATAAGTGTGTGTGGGGAGTGTAATGTGTGTGTGAGGCTGGGATGAGTGTGTTTGGGGAGTGTAATGTGTGTGTGCGGCTGGGATGAGTATGTGTGGGGAGTGTAATGTGTGTGTGCGGCTGGGATGAGTGTGTCTGGGGAGTTCAGTGTGTGTGCGGCTGTGTTGAGTGTGTGTGGGGAGTGTAATGTGTGTGTCCGGCTGGGATGAGTGTGTGTGAGGAGTGTAATGTGTGTGTGCGGCTGGGATGAGTGTGTGTGGGGAGTGTAATGTGTGTGCGGCTAGGATGAGTGTGTGTGGGGAGTGTAATCTGTGTGTGTGGCTGGGATGAGTGTGTGTGGGGCGTGTAATGTGTGTGTGCGGCTGGGATGAGTGTGTGTGGGGAGTGTAATGAGTGTGTGCGGCTGGGATGAGTGTGTGTGGGGCGTTTAATGTGTGTGTGCGGCTGGGATGAGTGTGTGTGGTGAGTGTAATGCGTGTGCGGCTGGGATGAGTGTGTGTGGGGAGTGTAATGTGTGTGTGCGGCTGGGATGAGTGTGTGTGGGGAGTGTAATGTGTGTGTGAGGCTGTGATGAGTGTGTGTGGAGAGTGGAATGTGTGTGTGCGGCTGGGATGAGTGTGTGTGGGGAGTGTAATGGGTGTGTGAGGCTGTGATGAGTGTGTGTGGGGAGTGTAATGTGTGTGTGCGGCTGGGGTGAGTGTGTGTTGGGAGTGTAATGTGTGTGTGAGGCTGTGATGAGTGTGTGCGGGGAGTGTAATGTGTGTGTGCGGCTGGGATGAGTGTGTGCGGGGAGGGTAATGTGTTTGCGGCTTGGATGAGTGTGTGTGGGGAGTGTAATGTGTGTGTGCGGCTGGGGTGAGAGTGTGTGGGGAGTGTAATGTGTGTGTGAGGCTGTGATGAGTGTGTGCGGGGAGTGCAATGTGTGTGTGCCGCTGGGATGAGTGTTTGCGGGGAATGTAATGTGTGTGCGGCTGGGATGAGTGTGTGTGGGGAGTGTAATGTGTGTGTGAGGCTGGGATGAGTGTGTGTGTGGAGTGTAATGTGTGTGTGCGGCTGGGATGAGTGTGTGAGGGGAGTGTAATGTGTGTGTGCGGCTGGGAGGAGTGTGTGTGGGAAGTGTAATGTGTGTGTGCAGCTGGGATGTGTGTGTGTAGGGAGTATAATGTGTGTGTGCGGCTGGGATGAGTGTGTGTGGGGAGTGTAATGTGTGTGTGCGGCTGGGATGAGTGTGTGTGGGGAGTGTAATGTGTGTGCGGCTGGGATGAGTGTGTGTGGGGAGTGTAATGTGTGTGTGCGGCTGGGATGAGTGTGTGTGGGGAGTGTAATGTGTGTGTGAGTCTGTGATGAGTGTGTGTGGGGAGTGGAATGTGTGTGTGCGGCTGGGATGAGTGTGTGTAGGGAGTGTAATGGGTGTGTGAGGCTGTGATGAGTGTGTGTGGGGAGTGTAATGTGTGTGTGCGGCTGGGGTGAGTGTGTGTGGGGAGTGTAATGTGTGTGTGAGGCTGTGATGAGTGTGTGCGGGGAGTGTAATGTGTGTGTGCGGCTGGGATGAGTGTGTGCGGGGAGTGTAATGTGTTTGCGGCTGGGATGAGTGTGTGTGGGGAGTGTAATGTGTGTGTGCGGCTGGGGTGAGAGTGTGTGGGGAGTGTAATGTGTGTGTGAGGCTGTGATGAGTGTGTGCGGGGAGTGCAATGTGTGTGTGCCGCTGGGATGAGTGTTTGCGGGGAATGTAATGTGTGTGCGGCTGGGTTGAGTGTGTGTGGGGAGTGTAATGTGTGTGTGAGGCTGGGATGAGTGTGTGTGTGGAGTGTAATGTGTGTGTGCGGCTGGGATGAGTGTGTGTGGGGAGTGTAATGTGTGTGTGCGGCTGGGAGGAGTGTGTGTGGGAAGTGTAATGTGTGTGTGCAGCTGGGATGTGTGTGTGTAGGGAGTATAATGTGTGTGTGCGGCTGGGATGAGTGTGTGTGGGGAGTGTAATGTGTGTGTTCGGCTGGGATGAGTGTGTGTGGGGAATGTAATGTGTGTGTGACTGTGATGAGTGTGTGTGGGGAGTGTAATGTATGTGTACGGCTGGGATGAGTGTGTGTGGGGAGTGTAATGTGTGTGTGGCTGGGATGAGTGTGTGTGGGGAGTGTAATGTGTGTGTGCGGCTGGGGTGAGTGTGTGTGGGGAGGGTAATATGTATGTGCGGCTGGGATGATTGTGTGTGGGGAGTTTAATGTGTATGTGCGGCTGGGATGAGTGTGTGTGGGGAGTGTAATGTGTGTGTGCGGCTGGGATAAGTGTGTGTGGGGAGTGCAGTGTGTGTGCGGCTGGGATGAGTGTGTGTGGGCAGGGTAATGTGTATGTGCGGCTGGGATGAGTGAGCGTGGGGAGTGTAATGTGTGTGCGGCTGGGATGAGTGTGTGAGGGGAGTGTAATGTGTGTGTGCGGCTGGGATTAGTGTGTGTGGGGAGTGTAATGTGTGTGTGCGGCTGGGATGAGTTTGTTGGGAGAGTAATGTGTGTGTGCGGCTGGGATGTGTGTGTGTAGGGAGTATAATGTGTCTGTGCGGCTAGGATGAGTGTGTGTAGGTAGTGTAATGTGTGTGTGCGGCTAGGATGAGTGTGTGTGGGGAGTGTAATGTGTGTGTGCGGCTGGGATAAGTGTGTGTGGGGAGTGCAGTGTGTGTGCGGCTGGGATGAGTGTGTGTGGGGAGTGTAATGTGTATGTGTGGCTGGGATGAGTGTGTGTGGGGAGTGTAATGTGTTTGCGGCTGGGATGAGTGTGTGAGGGGAGTGTAATGTGTGTGTGCGGCTGGGATGAGTGTTTGTGGGGAGTGTAATGTGTGTGTGCGGCTGGGATGAGTCTGTGTGGGGAGTGTAATGTGTGTGTGAGGCTGGGATGAGTGTGTGTGTGGAGTGTAATGTGTGTGTGCGGCTGGGATGAGTGTGTGTGGGGAGTGTAATGTGTGTGTGCGGCTGGGAGGAGTGTGTGTGGGAAGTGTAATGTGTGTGTGCAGCTGGGATGTGTGTGTGTAGGGAGTATAATGTGTGTGTGCGGCTGGGATGAGTGTGTGTGGGGAGTGTAATGTGTGTGTGCGGCTGGGATGAGTGTGTGTGGGGAGTGTAATGTGTGTGCGGCTAGGATGAGTGTGTGTGGGGAGTGTAATCTGTGTGTGTGGCTGGGATGAGTGTGTGTGGGGCGTGTAATGTGTGTGTGCGGCTGGGATGAGTGTGTGTGGGGAGTGTAATGTGTGTGTGCGGCTGGGATGAGTGTGTGTGGGGCGTTTAATGTGTGTGTGCGGCTGGGATGAGTGTGTGTGGTGAGTGTAATGTGTGTGCGGCTGGGATGAGTGTGTGTGGGGAGTGTAATGTGTGTGTGCGGCTGGGATGAGTGTGTGTGGGGAGTGTAATGTGTGTGTGAGTCTGTGATGAGTGTGTGTGGGGAGTGGAATGTGTGTGTGCGGCTGGGATGAGTGTGTGTAGGGAGTGTAATGGGTGTGTGAGGCTGTGATGAGTGTGTGTGGGGAGTGTAATGTGTGTGTGCGGCTGGGGTGAGTGTGTGTGGGGAGTGTAATGTGTGTGTGAGGCTGTGATGAGTGTGTGCGGGGAGTGTAATGTGTGTGTGCGGCTGGGATGAGTGTGTGCGGGGAGTGTAATGTGTTTGCGGCTGGGATGAGTGTGTGTGGGGAGTGTAATGTGTGTGTGCGGCTGGGGTGAGAGTGTGTGGGGAGTGTAATGTGTGTATGAGGCTGTGATGAGTGTGTGCGGGGAGTGCAATGTGTGTGTGCCGCTGGGATGAGTGTTTGCGGGGAATGTAATGTGTGTGCGGCTGGGTTGAGTGAGTGTGGGGAGTGTAATGTGTGTGTGAGGCTGGGATGAGTGTGTGTGTGGAGTGTAATGTGTGTGCGCGGCTGGGATGAGTGTGTGTGGGGAGTGTAATGTGTGTGTGCGGCTGGGAGGAGTGTGTGTGGGAAGTGTAATGTGTGTGTGCAGCTGGGATGTGTGTGTGTAGGGAGTATAATGTGTGTGTGCGGCTGGGATGAGTGTGTGTGGGGAGTGTAATGTGTGTGTTCGGCTGGGATGAGTGTGTGTGGGGAATGTAATGTGTGTGTGACTGTGATGAGTGTGTGTGGGGAGTGTAATGTATGTGTACGGCTGGGATGAGTGTGTGTGGGGAGTGTAATGTGTGTGTGGCTGGGATGAGTGTGTGTGGGGAGTGTAATGTGTGTGTGCGGCTGGGGTGAGTGTGTGTGGGGAGGGTAATATGTATGTGCGGCTGGGATGATTGTGTGTGGGGAGTTTAATGTGTATGTGCGGCTGGGATGAGTGTGTGTGGGGAGTGTAATGTGTGTGTGCGGCTGGGATAAGTGTGTGTGGGGAGTGCAGTGTGTGTGCGGCTGGGATGAGTGTGTGTGGGCAGGGTAATGTGTATGTGCGGCTGGGATGAGTGAGCGTGGGGAGTGTAATGTGTGTGCGGCTGGGATGAGTGTGTGAGGGGAGTGTAATGTGTGTGTGCGGCTGGGATTAGTGTGTGTGGGGAGTGTAATGTGTGTGTGCGGCTGGGATGAGTTTGTTGGGAGAGTAATGTGTGTGTGCGGCTGGGATGTGTGTGTGTAGGGAGTATAATGTGTCTGTGCGGCTAGGATGAGTGTGTGTAGGTAGTGTAATGTGTGTGTGCGGCTAGGATGAGTGTGTGTGGGGAGTGTAATGTGTGTGTGCGGCTGGGATAAGTGTGTGTGGGGAGTGCAGTGTGTGTGCGGCTGGGATGAGTGTGTGTGGGGAGTGTAATGTGTATGTGTGGCTGGGATGAGTGTGTGTGGGGAGTGTAATGTGTTTGCGGCTGGGATGAGTGTGTGTGGGGAGTGTAATGTGTGTGTGCGGCTGGGATGAGTGTGTGTCGGGAGTGTAATGTGTGTGTGCGCCTGGGATGAGTGTGTGTGGGGAGTGTAATGTGTGTGTTGGCTGGGATGAGTGTGTGTGGGGAGTGTAATGTGTGTGAGGCTGGGATGAGTGTCTGTGGGGAGTGTAATGTGTGTGTACGGCTGGGATGAGTGTGTGTGGGGAGTGTAATGTGTATGTGCGGCTGGGATGAGTGTGTGTGGGGAGTCTAATGTGTGTGTGCGGCTGGGATGAGTGTGTGTGTGGAGTGTAATGTATGTGTGCGGCTGGGATGAGTGTGTGTGGGGAATGTAATGTGTGTGTGTGGCTGGGATGAGTCTGTGTGGGGAGTGTAATGTGTGTGTCTGGGATGAGTGTGTGTGGGGAGTGTAATGTGTGTGTGCGGCTGGGATGAGTGTGTGTGGGAAGTGTAATGTGTGTGTGTGGCTGGGATGAGTGTGTGTGTGGAGTGTAATGTGTGTGTGCGGCTGGGATGAGTTTGTTGGGAGTGTAATGTGTGTGCGGCTGGGATGTGTGTGTGTAGGGAGTATAATGTGTCTGTGCGGCTAGGATGAGTGTGTGTGGGTAGTGTAATGTGTGTGTGCGGCTAGGATGAGTGTGTGTGGGGAGTGTAATGTGTGTGTGGCTGGGATGAGTGTGTGTGGGGAGCGTAATGTATGTGGACGGCTGGGCTGAGTGTGTGTGGGGAGTGTAATGTGTGTGTGTGGCTGGGATGAGTGTGTGTGGGGAGTGTAATGTGTATGTGCGGCTGGGATGAGTGTGTGTGGAGTGTAATGTGTGTGTGCAGCTGGGGTGAGTTTGTGTGGGGAGTGTAATGTGTGTGTGCGGCTGGGATAAGTGTGTGTGGGCAGTGCAGTGTGTGTGCGGCTTGGATGAGTGTGTGTGGGGAGTGTAATGTGTATGTGTGGCTGGGATGAGTGTGTGTGGGGAGTGTAATGTGTGTGCGGCTGGGATGAGTGTGTGAGGGGAGTGTAATGTGTGTGTGCGGCTGGGATGAGTGTGTGTGGGGAGTGTAATGTGTGTGTGCGGCTGGAATGAGTGTGTGTGGGGAGTGTAATGTGTGTGCGGCTGGGATGTGTGTGTGTAGGGAGTATAATGTGTATGTGCGGCTGGTATGAGTGTGTGTGCGGCTGGGATGAGTGTGTGTGGGGAGTGTATGTGTGTGTGGCTGGGATGAGTGTGTGTGGGGAGGGTGTTGTATGTGTACGTCTGGGATGAGTGTGTGTGGGGAGTGTAATGTGTGTGTGAGGCTGGGATGAGTGTGTGTGGGGTGTGTAATGTGTGTGTGCAGCTGGGATGTGTCTGTGTAGGGAGGATAATGTGTGTGTGCGGCTGGGATGAGTGTGTGTGGGGAGTGTAATGTGTGTGTGGCTGGGATGAGTGTGTGTGGGGAATGTAATGTGTGTGTGGCTGGGATGAGTGTGTGTGGGGAGTGTAATGTGTGTGTGGCTGGGATGAGTGTGTGTGGGGAGTGTAATGTGTGTGTGGCTGGGATGAGTGTGTGTGGGGAGTGTAATGTGTGTGTGCGGCTGGGGTGAGTGTGTGTGGGGAGTGTAATGTGTGTGTGCGGCTGGGGTGAGTGTGTGTGGGGAGTGTAATGTGTGTGTGCGGCTGGGGTGAGTGTTTGTGGGGAGTGTAACGTGTATATCCGGCTGGGATGAGTGTGCGTGGGGAGTGTAATGTGGACGTGCGGCTGGTATGAGTGTGTGTGGGGAGCGTAATGTGTGCGTGCGGCTGGGATAAGTGTGTGTGTGGAGTGCAGTGTGTGTCCGGCTGGGATGAGTGTGTGTGGGGAGTGTAATATGTATGTGCGGCTCGGATGTGTGTGTGTGGGGAGTGTAATGTGTGTGTGCAGCTGGGATGAGTGTGTGTGGGGAGTGTAATGTGTGTGTGCGGCTGGGATGAGTGTGTGTGGGGAGTGTAATGTGTGTGTGCGGCTGGGATGAGTGTGTGTGGGGAGTGTAATGTGTGTGTGTGGCTGAGATGAGTGTGTGTGGGGAGTGTAATGTGTGTGTGTGGGGCTGGGATGAGTGTGTGTGGGGAGTGTAATGTGTGTGTGTGGCTGGGATGAGTGTGTGTGGGGAGTGTAACGTGTGTGTGCGGCTGGGATGAGTGTGTGTGGGGACTGTAATGTGTGTGTTGGCTGGGATGAGTGTGTGTGGGGAGTGTAATGTGTGTGTGCGGCTGGGATGAGTGTGTGTGGGGAGCATAATGTGTGTGTGCGGCTGGGATGAGCGTGAGTGGGGAGTGTAATGTGTGTGTGCGGCTGGGATGAGTGTGTGTGGGGAGTGTAATGTGTGTGTGGCTGGGATGAGTGTGTGTGGGGAGTGTAATGTGTGTGTGTGGCTGGGGTGAGTGTGTGTGGGGAGTATAATGTATGTGTGCGGCTGAGATGAGTGTGTGGGGAGTATAATGTGTGTGTGTTGCGGGGATGAGTGTGTGTGGGGAGTGTAATGTGTGTGTGTGGCTGGGATGAGTGTGTGTGGGGAGTGTAATGTGTGTGTGAGGCTGTGATGAGTGTGTGTGGGGAGTGAAATGTGTGTGTGGCTGGGATGAGTGTCTGTGTGGGGAGTGTAATATGTGTGTTGGCTGGGATGAGTGTGTGTGGGGAGTGTAATGTGTTTGTGCAGCTGGGATGAGTGTGTGTGGGGAGTGTAATGTGTGTGTGCGGCTAGGATGAGTGTGTGTGGGGAGTGAATTGTGTGTGCGGCTAGGATGAGTGTGTGTGGGGAGTGTAATCTGTGTGTGTGGCTGGGATGAGTGTGTGTGGGGCGTGTAATGTGTGTGTGCGGCTGGGATGATTGTGTGTGGGGAGTGTAATGTGTGTGTGCGGCTGGGAGGAGTGTGTGTGGGAAGTGTAATGTGTGTGTGCAGCTGGGATGTGTGTGTGTAGGGAGTATAATGTGTGTGTGCGGCTGGGATGAGTGTGTGTGGGGAGTGTAATGTGTGTGTTCGGCTGGGATGAGTGTGTGTGGGGAATGTAATGTGTGTGTGACTGTGATGAGTGTGTGTGGGGAGTGTAATGTATGTGTACGGCTGGGATGAGTGTGTGTGGGGAGTGTAATGTGTGTGTGGCTGGGATGAGTGTGTGTGGGGAGTGTAATGTGTGTGTGCGGCTGGGGTGAGTGTGTGTGGGGAGGGTAATATGTATGTGCGGCTGGGATGATTGTGTGTGGGGAGTTTAATGTGTATGTGCGGCTGGGATGAGTGTGTGTGGGGAGTGTAATGTGTGTGTGCGGCTGGGATAAGTGTGTGTGGGGAGTGCAGTGTGTGTGCGGCTGGGATGAGTGTGTGTGGGCAGGGTAATGTGTATGTGCGGCTGGGATGAGTGAGCGTGGGGAGTGTAATGTGTGTGCGGCTGGGATGAGTGTGTGAGGGGAGTGTAATGTGTGTGTGCGGCTGGGATTAGTGTGTGTGGGGAGTGTAATGTGTGTGTGCGGCTGGGATGAGTTTGTTGGGAGAGTAATGTGTGTGTGCGGCTGGGATGTGTGTGTGTAGGGAGTATAATGTGTCTGTGCGGCTAGGATGAGTGTGTGTAGGTAGTGTAATGTGTGTGTGCGGCTAGGATGAGTGTGTGTGGGGAGTGTAATGTGTGTGTGCGGCTGGGATAAGTGTGTGTGGGGAGTGCAGTGTGTGTGCGGCTGGGATGAGTGTGTGTGGGGAGTGTAATGTGTATGTGTGGCTGGGATGAGTGTGTGTGGGGAGTGTAATGTGTTTGCGGCTGGGATGAGTGTGTGAGGGGAGTGTAATGTGTGTGTGCGGCTGGGATGAGTGTTTGTGGGGAGTGTAATGTGTGTGTGCGGCTGGGATGAGTCTGTGTGGGGAGTGTAATGTGTGTGTGCGGCTGGGATAAGTGTGTGTGGTGAGTGTAATTTGTGCGTGCGGCTGGGATGATTGTGTGTGGGGAGTGTAATGTGCGTGTGCGGCTGGGGTGAGTGTGTGTGGGGAGTGTAATGTGTGTGTGCTGCTGAGATGAGTGTGTGTGGGGAGTGTAATGTGTGTGTGGGGCTGGGATGAGTGTGTGTGGGGAGTGTAATGTGTGTGTGCGGCTGGGATGAGTGTGTGTCGGGAGTGTAATGTGTGTGTGCGCCTGGGATGAGTGTGTGTGGGGAGTGTAATGTGTGTGTTGGCTGGGATGAGTGTGTGTGGGGAGTGTAATGTGTGTGAGGCTGGGATGAGTGTCTGTGGGGAGTGTAATGTGTGTGCGGCTGGGATGAGTGTGTGTGGGGAGTGTAATGTGTGTGTACGGCTGGGATGAGTGTGTGTGGGGAGTGTAATGTGTATGTGCGGCTGGGATGAGTGTGTGTGGTGAGTCTAATGTGTGTGTGCGGCTGGGATGAGTGTGTCTGTGGAGTGTAATGTATGTGTGCGGCTGGGATGAGTGTGTGTGGGGAATGTAATGTGTGTGTGTGGCTGGGATGAGTCTGTGTGGGGAGTGTAATGTGTGTGTCTGGGATGAGTGTGTGTGGGGAGTGTAATGTGTGTGTGCGGCTGGGATGAGTGTGTGTGGGAAGTGTAATGTGTGTGTGTGGCTGGGATGAGTGTGTGTGTGGAGTGTAATGTGTGTGCGGCTGGGATGAGTGTGTGTGGGGAGCGTAATGTATGTGGACGGCTGGGCTGAGTGTGTGTGGGGAGTGTAATGTGTGTGTGTGGCTGGGATGAGTGTGTGTGGGGAGTGTAATGTGTATGTGCGGCTGGGATGAGTGTGTGTGGGGAGTGTAATGTGTATGTGCGGCTGGGATGAGTGTGTGTGGAGTGTAATGTGTGTGTGCAGCTGGGGTGAGTTTGTGTGGGGAGTGTAATGTGTATGTGCGGCTGGGATGAGTGTGTCTGGGGAGTGTAATGTGTGTGTGCGGCTGGGTAAAGTGTGTGTGGGCAGTGCAGTGTGTGTGCGGCTTGGATGAGTGTGTGTGGGGAGTGTAATGTGTATGTGCGGCTGGGATGAGTGTGTGTGGGGAGTGTAATGTGTGTGCGGCTGGGATGAGTGTGTGAGGGGAGTGTAATGTGTGTGTGCGGCTGGGATGAGTGTGTGTGGGGAGTGTAATGTGTGTGTGCGGCTGGAATGAGTGTGTGTGGGGAGTGTAATGTGTGTGCGGCTGGGATGTGTGTGTGTAGGGAGTATAATGTGTATGTGCGGCTGGTATGAGTGTGTGTGCGGCTGGGATGAGTGTGTGTGGGGAGTGTATGTGTGTGTGGCTGGGATGAGTGTGTGTGGGGAGGGTGTTGTATGTGTACGTCTGGGATGAGTGTGTGTGGGGAGTGTAATGTGTGTGTGCGGCTGGGATGAGTGTGTGTGGGGAGTGTAATGTGTGTGTGTGGCTGGGATTAGTGTGTGTGGGGAGTGTAATGTGTGTGTGCAGCTGGGATGTGTCTGTGTAGGGAGGATAATGTGTGTGTGCGGCTGGGATGAGTGTGTGTGGGGAGTGTAATGTGTGTGTGCGGCTGGGATGAGTGTGTGTGGGGAATGTAATGTGTGTGTGGCTGGGATGAGTGTGTGTGGGGAGTGTAATGTGTGTGTGGCTGGGATGAGTGTGTGTGGGGAGTGTAATGTGTGTGTGCGGCTGGGGTGAGTGTGTGTGGGGAGTGTAATGTGTGTGTGCGGCTGGGGTGAGTGTGTGTGGGGAGTGTAATGTGTGTGTGCGGCTGGGGTGAGTGTTTGTGGGGAGTGTAACGTGTATATCCGGCTGGGATGAGTGTGCGTGGGGAGTGTAATGTGGACGTGCGGCTGGTATGAGTGTGTGTGGGGAGCGTAATGTGTGCGTGCGGCTGGGATAACTGTGTGTGTGGAGTGCAGTGTGTGTCCGGCTGGGATGAGTGTGTGTGGGGAGTGTAATATGTATGTGCGGCTCGGATGTGTGTGTGTGGGGAGTGTAATGTGTGTGTGCAGCTGGGATGAGTGTGTGTGGGGAGTGTAATGTGTGTGTGCGGCTGGGATGAGTGTGTGTGGGGAGTGTAATGTGTGTGTGGCTGGGATGAGTGTGTGTGGGGAGTGTAATGTATGTGTACGGCTGGGATGAGTGTGTGTGGGGAGTGTAATGTGTGTGTGTGGCTGGGATGAGTGTGTGCGGGGAGTGTAATGTGTTTGCGGCTGGGATGAGTGTGTGTGGGGAGTGTAATGTGTGTGTGCGGCTGGGGTGAGAGTGTGTGGGGAGTGTAATGTGTGTGTGAGGCTGTGATGAGTGTGTGCGGGGAGTGCAATGTGTGTGTGCCGCTGGGATGAGTGTTTGCGGGGAATGTAATGTGTGTGCGGCTGGGTTGAGTGTGTGTGGGGAGTGTAATGTGTGTGTGAGGCTGGGATGAGTGTGTGTGTGGAGTGTAATGTGTGTGTGCGGCTGGGATGAGTTTGTGTGGGGAGTGTAATGTGTGTGTGCGGCTGGGAGGAGTGTGTGTGGGAAGTGTAATGTGTGTGTGCAGCTGGGATGTGTGTGTGTAGGGAGTATAATGTGTGTGTGCGGCTGGGATGAGTGTGTGTGGGGAGTGTAATGTGTGTGTTCGGCTGGGATGAGTGTGTGTGGGGAATGTAATGTGTGTGTGACTGTGATGAGTGTGTGTGGGGAGTGTAATGTATGTGTACGGCTGGGATGAGTGTGTGTGGGGAGTGTAATGTGTGTGTGGCTGGGATGAGTGTGTGTGGTGAGTGTAATGTGTGTGTGCGGCTGGGGTGAGTGTGTGTGGGGAGGGTAATATGTATGTGCGGCTGGGATGATTGTGTGTGGGGAGTTTAATGTGTATGTGCGGCTGGGATGAGTGTGTGTGGGGAGTGTAATGTGTGTGTGCGGCTGGGATAAGTGTGTGTGGGGAGTGCAGTGTGTGTGCGGCTGGGATGAGTGTGTGTGGGCAGGGTAATGTGTATGTGCGGCTGGGATGAGTGAGCGTGGGGAGTGTAATGTGTGTGCGGCTGGGATGAGTGTGTGAGGGGAGTGTAATGTGTGTGTGCGGCTGGGATTAGTGTGTGTGGGGAGTGTAATGTGTGTGTGCGGCTGGGATGAGTTTGTTGGGAGAGTAATGTGTGTGTGCGGCTGGGATGTGTGTGTGTAGGGAGTATAATGTGTCTGTGCGGCTAGGATGAGTGTGTGTAGGTAGTGTAATGTGTGTGTGCGGCTAGGATGAGTGTGTGTGGGGAGTGTAATGTGTGTGTGCGGCTGGGATAAGTGTGTGTGGGGAGTGCAGTGTGTGTGCGGCTGGGATGAGTGTGTGTGGGGAGTGTAATGTGTATGTGTGGCTGGGATGAGTGTGTGTGGGGAGTGTAATGTGTTTGCGGCTGGGATGAGTGTGTGAGGGGAGTGTAATGTGTGTGTGCGGCTGGGATGAGTGTTTGTGGGGAGTGTAATGTGTGTGTGCGGCTGGGATGAGTCTGTGTGGGGAGTGTAATGTGTGTGTGAGGCTGGGATGAGTGTGTGTGTGGAGTGTAATGTGTGTGTGCGGCTGGGATGAGTGTGTGTGGGGAGTGTAATGTGTGTGTGCGGCTGGGAGGAGTGTGTGTGGGAAGTGTAATGTGTGTGTGCAGCTGGGATGTGTGTGTGTAGGGAGTATAATGTGTGTGTGCGGCTGGGATGAGTGTGTGTGGGGAGTGTAATGTGTGTGTGCGGCTGGGATGAGTGTGTGTGGGGAGTGTAATGTGTGTGCGGCTAGGATGAGTGTGTGTGGGGAGTGTAATCTGTGTGTGTGGCTGGGATGAGTGTGTGTGGGGCGTGTAATGTGTGTGTGCGGCTGGGATGAGTGTGTGTGGGGAGTGTAATGTGTGTGTGCGGCTGGGATGAGTGTGTGTGGGGCGTTTAATGTGTGTGTGCGGCTGGGATGAGTGTGTGTGGTGAGTGTAATGTGTGTGCGGCTGGGATGAGTGTGTGTGGGGAGTGTAATGTGTGTGTGCGGCTGGGATGAGTGTGTGTGGGGAGTGTAATGTGTGTGTGAGTCTGTGATGAGTGTGTGTGGGGAGTGGAATGTGTGTGTGCGGCTGGGATGAGTGTGTGTAGGGAGTGTAATGGGTGTGTGAGGCTGTGATGAGTGTGTGTGGGGAGTGTAATGTGTGTGTGCGGCTGGGGTGAGTGTGTGTGGGGAGTGTAATGTGTGTGTGAGGCTGTGATGAGTGTGTGCGGGGAGTGTAATGTGTGTGTGCGGCTGGGATGAGTGTGTGCGGGGAGTGTAATGTGTGTGTGCGGCTGGGATGAGTGTTTGCGGGGAATGTAATGTGTGTGCGGCTGGGTTGAGTGTGTGTGGGGAGTGTAATGTGTGTGTGAGGCTGTGATGAGTGTGTGCGGGGAGTGCAATGTGTGTGTGCCGCTGGGATGAGTGTTTGCGGGGAATGTAATGTGTGTGCGGCTGGGTTGAGTGTGTGTGGGGAGTGTAATGTGTGTGTGAGGCTGGGATGAGTGTGTGTGTGGAGTGTAATGTGTGTGCGCGGCTGGGATGAGTGTGTGTGGGGAGTGTAATGTGTGTGTGCGGCTGGGAGGAGTGTGTGTGGGAAGTGTAATGTGTGTGTGCAGCTGGGATGTGTGTGTGTAGGGAGTATAATGTGTGTGTGCGGCTGGGATGAGTGTGTGTGGGGAGTGTAATGTGTGTGTTCGGCTGGGATGAGTGTGTGTGGGGGATGTAATGTGTGTGTGACTGTGATGAGTGTGTGTGGGGAGTGTAATGT
This sequence comes from Scyliorhinus torazame, assembly GCF_047496885.1. Classification (NCBI taxonomy): domain Eukaryota; kingdom Metazoa; phylum Chordata; class Chondrichthyes; order Carcharhiniformes; family Scyliorhinidae; genus Scyliorhinus; species Scyliorhinus torazame. The sequence goes on from NC_092722.1 coordinate 194,343,357, forward strand.
ATGTGTACGGCTGGGATGAGTGTGTGTGGGGAGTGTAATGTGTGTGTGGCTGGGATGAGTGTGTGTGGGGAGTGTAATGTGTGTGTGCGGCTGGGGTGAGTGTGTGTGGGGAGGGTAATATGTATGTGCGGCTGGGATGATTGTGTGTGGGGAGTTTAATGTGTATGTGCGGCTGGGATGAGTGTGTGTGGGGAGTGTAATGTGTGTGTGCGGCTGGGATAAGTGTGTGTGGGGAGTGCAGTGTGTGTGCGGCTGGGATGAGTGTGTGTGGGCAGGGTAATGTGTATGTGCGGCTGGGATGAGTGAGCGTGGGGAGTGTAATGTGTGTGCGGCTGGGATGAGTGTGTGAGGGGAGTGTAATGTGTGTGTGCGGCTGGGATTAGTGTGTGTGGGGAGTGTAATGTGTGTGTGCGGCTGGGATGAGTTTGTTGGGAGAGTAATGTGTGTGTGCGGCTGGGATGTGTGTGTGTAGGGAGTATAATGTGTCTGTGCGGCTAGGATGAGTGTGTGTAGGTAGTGTAATGTGTGTGTGCGGCTAGGATGAGTGTGTGTGGGGAGTGTAATGTGTGTGTGCGGCTGGGATAAGTGTGTGTGGGGAGTGCAGTGTGTGTGCGGCTGGGATGAGTGTGTGTGGGGAGTGTAATGTGTATGTGTGGCTGGGATGAGTGTGTGTGGGGAGTGTAATGTGTGTGTTGGCTGGGATGAGTGTGTGTGGGGAGTGTAATGTGTGTGAGGCTGGGATGAGTGTCTGTGGGGAGTGTAATGTGTGTGTACGGCTGGGATGAGTGTGTGTGGGGAGTGTAATGTGTATGTGCGGCTGGGATGAGTGTGTGTGGGGAGTCTAATGTGTGTGTGCGGCTGGGATGAGTGTGTGTGTGGAGTGTAATGTATGTGTGCGGCTGGGATGAGTGTGTGTGGGGAATGTAATGTGTGTGTGTGGCTGGGATGAGTCTGTGTGGGGAGTGTAATGTGTGTGTCTGGGATGAGTGTGTGTGGGGAGTGTAATGTGTGTGTGCGGCTGGGATGAGTGTGTGTGGGAAGTGTAATGTGTGTGTGTGGCTGGGATGAGTGTGTGTGTGGAGTGTAATGTGTGTGTGCGGCTGGGATGAGTTTGTTGGGAGTGTAATGTGTGTGTGCGGCTGGGATGTGTGTGTGTAGGGAGTATAATGTGTCTGTGCGGCTAGGATCAGTGTGTGTGGGTAGTGTAATGTGTGTGTGCGGCTAGGATGAGTGTGTGTGGGGAGTGTAATGTGTGTGTGGCTGGGATGAGTGTGTGTGGGGAGCGTAATGTATGTGGACGGCTGGGCTGAGTGTGTGTGGGGAGTGTAATGTGTGTGTGTGGCTGGGATGAGTGTGTGTGGGGAGTGTAATGTGTATGTGCGGCTGGGATGAGTGTGTGTGGGGAGTGTAATGTGTATGTGCGGCTGGGATGAGTGTGTGTGGAGTGTAATGTGTGTGTGCAGCTGGGGTGAGTTTGTGTGGGGAGTGTAATGTGTGTGTGCGGCTGGGTTAAGTGTGTGTGGGCAGTGCAGTGTGTGTGCGGCTTGGATGAGTGTGTGTGGGGAGTGTAATGTGTATGTGCGGCTGGGATGAGTGTGTGTGGGGAGTGTAATGTGTGTGCGGCTGGGATGAGTGTGTGAGGGGAGTGTAATGTGTGTGTGCGGCTGGGATGAGTGTGTGTGGGGAGTGTAATGTGTGTGTGCGGCTGGAATGAGTGTGTGTGGGGAGTGTAATGTGTGTGCGGCTGGGATGTGTGTGTGTAGGGAGTATAATGTGTATGTGCGGCTGGTATGAGTGTGTGTGCGGCTGGGATGAGTGTGTGTGGGGAGTGTATGTGTGTGTGGCTGGGATGAGTGTGTGTGGGGAGGGTGTTGTATGTGTACGTCTGGGATGAGTGTGTGTGGGGAGTGTAATGTGTGTGTGAGGCTGGGATGAGTGTGTGTGGGGTGTGTAATGTGTGTGTGCAGCTGGGATGTGTCTGTGTAGGGAGGATAATGTGTGTGTGCGGCTGGGATGAGTGTGTGTGGGGAGTGTAATGTGTGTGTGGCTGGGATGAGTGTGTGTGGGGAATGTAATGTGTGTGTGGCTGGGATGAGTGTGTGTGGGGAGTGTAATGTGTGTGTGGCTGGGATGAGTGTGTGTGGGGAGTGTAATGTGTGTGTGGCTGGGATGAGTGTGTGTGGGGAGTGTAATGTGTGTGTGCGGCTGGGGTGAGTGTGTGTGGGGAGTGTAATGTGTGTGTGCGGCTGGGGTGAGTGTGTGTGGGGAGTGTAATGTGTGTGTGCGGCTGGGGTGAGTGTTTGTGGGGAGTGTAACGTGTATATCCGGCTGGGATGAGTGTGCGTGGGGAGTGTAATGTGGACGTGCGGCTGGTATGAGTGTGTGTGGGGAGCGTAATGTGTGCGTGCGGCTGGGATAAGTGTGTGTGTGGAGTGCAGTGTGTGTCCGGCTGGGATGAGTGTGTGTGGGGAGTGTAATATGTATGTGCGGCTCGGATGTGTGTGTGTGGGGAGTGTAATGTGTGTGTGCAGCTGGGATGAGTGTGTGTGGGGAGTGTAATGTGTGTGTGCGGCTGGGATGAGTGTGTGTGGGGAGTGTAATGTGTGTGTGCGGCTGGGATGAGTGTGTGTGGGGAGTGTAATGTGTGTGTGTGGCTGAGATGAGTGTGTGTGGGGAGTGTAATGTGTGTGTGTGGGGCTGGGATGAGTGTGTGTGGGGAGTGTAATGTGTGTGTGTGGCTGGGATGAGTGTGTGTGGGGAGTGTAACGTGTGTGTGCGGCTGGGATGAGTGTGTGTGGGGACTGTAATGTGTGTGTTGGCTGGGATGAGTGTGTGTGGGGAGTGTAATGTGTGTGTGCGGCTGGGATGAGTGTGTGTGGGGAGCATAATGTGTGTGTGCGGCTGGGATGAGCGTGAGTGGTGAGTGTAATGTGTGTGTGCGGCTGGGATTAGTGTGTGTGGGGAGTATAATGTATGTGTGCGGCTGAGATGAGTGTGTGGGGAGTATAATGTGTGTGTGTTGCGGGGATGAGTGTGTGTGGGGAGTGTAATGTGTGTGTGAGGCTGTGATGAGTGTGTGTGGGGAGTAAAATGTGTGTGTACGGCTGGGATGAGTTTGTGTGGGGAGTGTAATATGTGTGTTGGCTGGGATGAGTGTGTGTGGGGAGTGTAATGTGTTTGTGCAGCTGGGATGAGTGTGTGTGGGGAGTGTAATGTGTGTGTGAGGCTGGGATGAGTGTGTTTGGGGAGTGTAATGTGTGTGTGCGGCTGGGATGAGTATGTGTGGGGAGTGTAATGTGTGTGTGCGGCTGGGATGAGTGTGTCTGGGGAGTTCAGTGTGTGTGCGGCTGTGTTGAGTGTGTGTGGGGAGTGTAATGTGTGTGTCCGGCTGGGATGAGTGTGTGTGAGGAGTGTAATGTGTGTGTGCGGCTGGGATGAGTGTGTGTGGGGAGTGTAATGTGTGTGCGGCTAGGATGAGTGTGTGTGGGGAGTGTAATCTGTGTGTGTGGCTGGGATGAGTGTGTGTGGGGCGTGTAATGTGTGTGTGCGGCTGGGATGATTGTGTGTGGGGAGTGTAATGTGTGTGTGCGGCTGGGAGGAGTGTGTGTGGGAAGTGTAATGTGTGTGTGCAGCTGGGATGTGTGTGTGTAGGGAGTATAATGTGTGTGTGCGGCTGGGATGAGTGTGTGTGGGGAGTGTAATGTGTGTGTTCGGCTGGGATGAGTGTGTGTGGGGAATGTAATGTGTGTGTGACTGTGATGAGTGTGTGTGGGGAGTGTAATGTATGTGTACGGCTGGGATGAGTGTGTGTGGGGAGTGTAATGTGTGTGTGGCTGGGATGAGTGTGTGTGGGGAGTGTAATGTGTGTGTGCGGCTGGGGTGAGTGTGTGTGGGGAGGGTAATATGTATGTGCGGCTGGGATGATTGTGTGTGGGGAGTTTAATGTGTATGTGCGGCTGGGATGAGTGTGTGTGGGGAGTGTAATGTGTGTGTGCGGCTGGGATAAGTGTGTGTGGGGAGTGCAGTGTGTGTGCGGCTGGGATGAGTGTGTGTGGGCAGGGTAATGTGTATGTGCGGCTGGGATGAGTGAGCGTGGGGAGTGTAATGTGTGTGCGGCTGGGATGAGTGTGTGAGGGGAGTGTAATGTGTGTGTGCGGCTGGGATTAGTGTGTGTGGGGAGTGTAATGTGTGTGTGCGGCTGGGATGAGTTTGTTGGGAGAGTAATGTGTGTGTGCGGCTGGGATGTGTGTGTGTAGGGAGTATAATGTGTCTGTGCGGCTAGGATGAGTGTGTGTAGGTAGTGTAATGTGTGTGTGCGGCTAGGATGAGTGTGTGTGGGGAGTGTAATGTGTGTGTGCGGCTGGGATAAGTGTGTGTGGGGAGTGCAGTGTGTGTGCGGCTGGGATGAGTGTGTGTGGGGAGTGTAATGTGTATGTGTGGCTGGGATGAGTGTGTGTGGGGAGTGTAATGTGTTTGCGGCTGGGATGAGTGTGTGAGGGGAGTGTAATGTGTGTGTGCGGCTGGGATGAGTGTTTGTGGGGAGTGTAATGTGTGTGTGCGGCTGGGATGAGTCTGTGTGGGGAGTGTAATGTGTGTGTGCGGCTGGGATAAGTGTGTGTGGTGAGTGTAATTTGTGCGTGCGGCTGGGATGATTGTGTGTGGGGAGTGTAATGTGCGTGTGCGGCTGGGGTGAGTGTGTGTGGGGAGTGTAATGTGTGTGTGCTGCTGAGATGAGTGTGTGTGGGGAGTGTAATGTGTGTGTGGGGCTGGGATGAGTGTGTGTGGGGAGTGTAATGTGTGTGTGCGGCTGGGATGAGTGTGTGTCGGGAGTGTAATGTGTGTGTGCGCCTGGGATGAGTGTGTGTGGGGAGTGTAATGTGTGTGTTGGCTGGGATGAGTGTGTGTGGGGAGTGTAATGTGTGTGAGGCTGGGATGAGTGTCTGTGGGGAGTGTAATGTGTGTGTACGGCTGGGATGAGTGTGTGTGGGGAGTGTAATGTGTATGTGCGGCTGGGATGAGTGTGTGTGGTGAGTCTAATGTGTGTGTGCGGCTGGGATGAGTGTGTGTGTGGAGTGTAATGTATGTGTGCGGCTGGGATGAGTGTGTGTGGGGAATGTAATGTGTGTGTGTGGCTGGGATGAGTCTGTGTGGGGAGTGTAATGTGTGTGTCTGGGATGAGTGTGTGTGGGGAGTGTAATGTGTGTGTGCGGCTGGGATGAGTGTGTGTGGGAAGTGTAATGTGTGTGTGTGGCTGGGATGAGTGTGTGTGTGGAGTGTAATGTGTGTGCGGCTGGGATGAGTGTGTGTGGGGAGCGTAATGTATGTGGACGGCTGGGCTGAGTGTGTGTGGGGAGTGTAATGTGTGTGTGTGGCTGGGATGAGTGTGTGTGGGGAGTGTAATGTGTATGTGCGGCTGGGATGAGTGTGTGTGGGGAGTGTAATGTGTATGTGCGGCTGGGATGAGTGTGTGTGGAGTGTAATGTGTGTGTGCAGCTGGGGTGAGTTTGTGTGGGGAGTGTAATGTGTATGTGCGGCTGGGATGAGTGTGTCTGGGGAGTGTAATGTGTGTGTGCGGCTGGGTAAAGTGTGTGTGGGCAGTGCAGTGTGTGTGCGGCTTGGATGAGTGTGTGTGGGGAGTGTAATGTGTATGTGCGGCTGGGATGAGTGTGTGTGGGGAGTGTAATGTGTGTGCGGCTGGGATGAGTGTGTGAGGGGAGTGTAATGTGTGTGTGCGGCTGGGATGAGTGTGTGTGGGGAGTGTAATGTGTGTGTGCGGCTGGAATGAGTGTGTGTGGGGAGTGTAATGTGTGTGCGGCTGGGATGTGTGTGTGTAGGGAGTATAATGTGTATGTGCGGCTGGTATGAGTGTGTGTGCGGCTGGGATGAGTGTGTGTGGGGAGTGTATGTGTGTGTGGCTGGGATGAGTGTGTGTGGGGAGGGTGTTGTATGTGTACGTCTGGGATGAGTGTGTGTGGGGAGTGTAATGTGTGTGTGAGGCTGGGATGAGTGTGTGTGGGGAGTGTAATGTGTGTGTGCGGCTGGGATGAGTGTGTGTGGGGAGTGTAATGTGTGTGTGTGGCTGGGATTAGTGTGTGTGGGGAGTGTAATGTGTGTGTGCAGCTGGGATGTGTCTGTGTAGGGAGGATAATGTGTGTGTGCGGCTGGGATGAGTGTGTGTGGGGAGTGTAATGTGTGTGTGCGGCTGGGATGAGTGTGTGTGGGGAATGTAATGTGTGTGTGGCTGGGATGAGTGTGTGTGGGGAGTGTAATGTGTGTGTGGCTGGGATGAGTGTGTGTGGGGAGTGTAATGTGTGTGTGCGGCTGGGGTGAGTGTGTGTGGGGAGTGTAATGTGTGTGTGCGGCTGGGGTGAGTGTGTGTGGGGAGTGTAATGTGTGTGTGCGGCTGGGGTGAGTGTTTGTGGGGAGTGTAACGTGTATATCCGGCTGGGATGAGTGTGCGTGGGGAGTGTAATGTGGACGTGCGGCTGGTATGAGTGTGTGTGGGGAGCGTAATGTGTGCGTGCGGCTGGGATGAGTGTGTGTGGGGAGTATAATGTATGTGTGCGGCTGGGATGAGTGTGTGTGGGGAGTATAATGTATGTGTGCGGCTGAGATGAGTGTGTGGGGAGTAAAATGTGTGTGTACGGCTGGGATGAGTTTGTGTGGGGAGTGTAATGTGTTTGTGCAGCTGGGATGAGTGTGTGTGGGGAGTGTAATGTGTGTGTGAGGCTGGGATGAGTGTGTGTGGGGAGTGTAATATGTGTGTTGGCTGGGATGAGTGTGTGTGGGGAGTGTAATGTGTTTGTGCAGCTGGGATGAGTGTGTGTGGGGAGTGTAATGTGTGTGTGAGGCTGGGATGAGTGTGTTTGGGGAGTGTAATGTGTGTGTGCGGCTGGGATGAGTATGTGTGGGGAGTGTAATGTGTGTGTGCGGCTGGGATGAGTGTGTCTGGGGAGTTCAGTGTGTGTGCGGCTGTGTTGAGTGTGTGTGGGGAGTGTAATGTGTGTGTCCGGCTGGGATGAGTGTGTGTGAGGAGTGTAATGTGTGTGTGCGGCTGGGATGAGTGTGTGTGGGGAGTGTAATGTGTGTGCGGCTAGGATGAGTGTGTGTGGGGAGTGTAATCTGTGTGTGTGGCTGGGATGAGTGTGTGTGGGGCGTGTAATGTGTGTGTGCGGCTGGGATGAGTGTGTGTGGGGAGTGTAATGAGTGTGTGCGGCTGGGATGAGTGTGTGTGGGGCGTTTAATGTGTGTGTGCGGCTGGGATGAGTGTGTGTGGTGAGTGTAATGTGTGTGCGGCTGGGATGAGTGTGTGTGGGGAGTGTAATGTGTGTGTGCGGCTGGGATGAGTGTGTGTGGGGAGTGTAATGTGTGTGTGAGGCTGTGATGAGTGTGTGTGGAGAGTGGAATGTGTGTGTGCGGCTGGGATGAGTGTGTGTGGGGAGTGTAATGGGTGTGTGAGGCTGTGATGAGTGTGTGTGGGGAGTGTAATGTGTGTGTGCGGCTGGGGTGAGTGTGTGTTGGGAGTGTAATGTGTGTGTGAGGCTGTGATGAGTGTGTGCGGGGAGTGTAATGTGTGTGTGCGGCTGGGATGAGTGTGTGTGAGGAGTGTAATGTGTGTGTGCGGCTGGGATGAGTGTGTGTGGGGAGTGTAATGTGTGTGCGGCTAGGATGAGTGTGTGTGGGGAGTGTAATCTGTGTGTGTGGCTGGGATGAGTGTGTGTGGGGCGTGTAATGTGTGTGTGCGGCTGGGATGAGTGTGTGTGGGGAGTGTAATGAGTGTGTGCGGCTGGGATGAGTGTGTGTGGGGCGTTTAATGTGTGTGTGCGGCTGGGATGAGTGTGTGTGGTGAGTGTAATGTGTGTGCGGCTGGGATGAGTGTGTGTGGGGAGTGTAATGTGTGTGTGCGGCTGGGATGAGTGTGTGTGGGGAGTGTAATGTGTGTGTGAGGCTGTGATGAGTGTGTGTGGAGAGTGGAATGTGTGTGTGCGGCTGGGATGAGTGTGTGTGGGGAGTGTAATGGGTGTGTGAGGCTGTGATGAGTGTGTGTGGGGAGTGTAATGTGTGTGTGCGGCTGGGGTGAGTGTGTGCGGGGAGTGTAATGTGTGTGTGCGGCTGGGATGAGTGTGTGCGGGGAGGGTAATGTGTTTGCGGCTGGGATGAGTGTGTGTGGGGAGTGTAATGTGTGTGTGCGGCTGGGGTGAGAGTGTGTGGGGAGTGTAATGTGTGTGTGAGGCTGTGATGAGTGTGTGCGGGGAGTGCAATGTGTGTGTGCCGCTGGGATGAGTGTTTGCGGGGAATGTAATGTGTGTGCGGCTGGGATGAGTGTGTGTGGGGAGTGTAATGTGTGTGTGAGGCTGGGATGAGTGTGTGTGTGGAGTGTAATGTGTGTGTGCGGCTGGGATGAGTGTGTGTGGGGAGTGTAATGTGTGTGTGCGGCTGGGAGGAGTGTTTGTGGGAAGTGTAATGTGTGTGTGCAGCTGGGATGTGTGTGTGTAGGGAGTATATTGTGTGTGTGCGGCTGGGATGAGTGTGTGTGGGGAGTGTAATGTGTGTGTGCGGCTGGGATGAGTGTGTGTGGGGAGTGTAATGTGTGTGCGGCTAGGATGAGTGTGTGTGGGGAGTGTAATCTGTGTGTGTGGCTGGGATGAGTGTGTGTGGGGCGTGTAATGTGTGTGTGCGGCTGGGATGAGTGTGTGTGGGGAGTGTAATGTGTGTGTGCGGCTGGGATGAGTGTGTGTGGGGCGTTTAATGTGTGTGTGCGGCTGGGATGAGTGTGTGTGGTGAGTGTAATGTGTGTGCGGCTGGGATGAGTGTGTGTGGGGAGTGTAATGTGTGTGTGCGGCTGGGGTGAGTGTGTGTGGGGAGTGTAATGTGTGTGTGCGGCTGGGGTGAGTGTTTGTGGGGAGTGTAACGTGTATATCCGGCTGGGATGAGTGTGCGTGGGGAGTGTAATGTGGACGTGCGGCTGGTATGAGTGTGTGTGGGGAGCGTAATGTGTGCGTGCGGCTGGGATAACTGTGTGTGTGGAGTGCAGTGTGTGTCCGGCTGGGATGAGTGTGTGTGGGGAGTGTAATATGTATGTGCGGCTCGGATGTGTGTGTGTGGGGAGTGTAATGTGTGTGTGCAGCTGGGATGAGTGTGTGTGGGGAGTGTAATGTGTGTGTGCGGCTGGGATGAGTGTGTGTGGGGAGTGTAATGTGTGTGTGCGGCTGGGATGAGTGTGTGTGGGGAGTGTAATGTGTGTGTGCGGCTGAGATGAGTGTGTGTGGGGAGTGTAATGTGTGTGTGTGGGGCTGGGATGAGTGTGTGTGGGGAGTGTAATGTGTGTGTGTGGCTGGGATGAGTGTGTGTGGGGAGTGTAACGTGTGTGTGCGGCTGGGATGAGTGTGTGTGGGGACTGTAATGTGTGTGTTGGCTGGGATGAGTGTGTGTGGGGAGTGTAATGTGTGTGTGCGGCTGGGATGAGTGTGTGTGGGGAGCATAATGTGTGTGTGCGGCTGGGATGAGCGTGAGTGGGGAGTGTAATGTGTGTGTGCGGCTGGGATGAGTGTGTGTGGGGAGTATAATGTATGTGTGCGGCTGAGATGAGTGTGTGGGGAGTGTAATGTGTGTGTGAGGCTGTGATGAGTGTGTGTGGGGAGTGAAATGTGTGTGTGGCTGGGATGAGTGTGTGTGGGGAGTGTAATGTGTTTGTGCAGCTGGGATGAGTGTGTGTGGGGAGTGTAATGTGTGTGTGAGGCTGGGATGAGTGTGTTTGGGGAGTGTAATGTGTGTGTGCGGCTGGGATGAGTATGTGTGGGGAGTGTAATGTGTGTGTGCGGCTGGGATGAGTGTGTCTGGGGAGTTCAGTGTGTGTGCGGCTGTGTTGAGTGTGTGTGGGGAGTGTAATGTGTGTGTCCGGCTGGGATGAGTGTGTGTGAGGAGTGTAATGTGTGTGTGCGGCTGGGATGAGTGTGTGTGGGGAGTGTAATGTGTGTGCGGCTAGGATGAGTGTGTGTGGGGAGTGTAATCTGTGTGTGTGGCTGGGATGAGTGTGTGTGGGGCGTGTAATGTGTGTGTGCGGCTGGGATGAGTGTGTGTGGGGAGTGTAATGAGTGTGTGCGGCTGGGATGAGTGTGTGTGGGGCGTTTAATGTGTGTGTGCGGCTGGGATGAGTGTGTGTGGTGAGTGTAATGTGTGTGCGGCTGGGATGAGTGTGTGTGGGGAGTGTAATGTGTGTGTGCGGCTGGGATGAGTGTGTGTGGGGAGTGTAATGTGTGTGTGAGGCTGTGATGAGTGTGTGTGGAGAGTGGAATGTGTGTGTGCGGCTGGGATGAGTGTGTGTGGGGAGTGTAATGGGTGTGTGAGGCTGTGATGAGTGTGTGTGGGGAGTGTAATGTGTGTGTGCGGCTGGGGTGAGTGTGTGTTGGGAGTGTAATGTGTGTGTGAGGCTGTGATGAGTGTGTGCGGGGAGTGTAATGTGTGTGTGCGGCTGGGATGAGTGTGTGCGGGGAGGGTAATGTGTTTGCGGCTGGGATGAGTGTGTGTGGGGAGTGTAATGTGTGTGTGCGGCTGGGGTGAGAGTGTGTGGGGAGTGTAATGCGTGTGTGAGGCTGTGATGAGTGTGTGCGGGGAGTGCAATGTGTGTGTGCCGCTGGGATGAGTGTTTGCGGGGAATGTAATGTGTGTGCGGCTGGGATGAGTGTGTGTGGGGAGTGTAATGTGTGTGTGAGGCTGGGATGAGTGTGTGTGTGGAGTGTAATGTGTGTGTGCGGCTGGGATGAGTGTGTGTGGGGAGTGTAATGTGTGTGTGAGGCTGTGATGAGTGTGTGCGGGGAGTGCAATGTGTGTGTGCCGCTGGGATGAGTGTTTGCGGGGAATGTAATGTGTGTGCGGCTGGGATGAGTGTGTGTGGGGAGTGTAATGTGTGTGTGAGGCTGGGATGAGTGTGTGTGTGGAGTGTAATGTGTGTGTGCGGCTGGGATGAGTGTGTGTGGGGAGTGTAATGTGTGTGTGCGGCTGGGAGGAGTGTTTGTGGGGAGTGTAATGTGTGTGTGCGGCTGGGATGAGTGTGTGTGTGGAGTGTAATGTGTGTGTGCGGCTGGGATGAGTGTGGGTGGGGAGTGTAATGTGTGTGTGCAGCTGGGATGTGTGTGTGTAGGGAGTATATTGTGTGTGTGCGGCTGGGATGAGTGTGTGTGGGGAGTGTAATGTGTGTGTGCGGCTGGGATGAGTGTGTGTGGGGAGTGTAATGTGTGTGCGGCTAGGATGAGTGTGTGTGGGGAGTGTAATCTGTGTGTGTGGCTGGGATGAGTGTGTGTGGGGCGTGTAATGTGTGTGTGCGGCTGGGATGAGTGTGTGTGGGGAGTGTAATGTGTGTGTGCGGCTGGGATGAGTGTGTGTGGGGCGTTTAATGTGTGTGTGCGGCTGGGATGAGTGTGTGTGGTGAGTGTAATGTGTGTGCGGCTGGGATGAGTGTGTGTGGGGAGTGTAATGTGTGTGTGCGGCTGGGATGAGTGTGTGTGGGGAGTGTAATGTGTGTGTGAGTCTGTGATGAGTGTGTGTGGGGAGTGGAATGTGTGTGTGCGGCTGGGATGAGTGTGTGTAGGGAGTGTAATGTGTGTGTGCCGCTGGGATGAGTGTTTGCGGGGAATGTAATGTGTGTGCGGCTGGGTTGAGTGTGTGTGGGGAGTGTAATGTGTGTGTGAGGCTGGGATGAGTGTGTGTGTGGTGTGTAATGTGTGTGTGCGGCTGGGATGAGTGTGTGTGGGGAGTGTAATGTGTGTGTGCGGCTGGGAGGAGTGTGTGTGGGAAGTGTAATGTGTGTGTGCAGCTGGGATGTGTGTGTGTAGGGAGTATAATGTGTGTGTGCGGCTGGGATGAGTGTGTGTGGGGAGTGTAATGTGTGTGTTCGGCTGGGATGAGTGTGTGTGGGGAATGTAATGTGTGTGTGACTGGGATGAGTGTGTGTGGGGAGTGTAATGTATGTGTACGGCTGGGATGAGTGTGTGTGGGGAGTGTAATGTGTGTGTGGCTGGGATGAGTGTGTGTGGGGAGTGTAATGTGTGTGTGCGGCTGGGGTGAGTGTGTGTGGGGAGGGTAATATGTATGTGCGGCTGGGATGATTGTGTGTGGGGAGTTTAATGTGTATGTGCGGCTGGGATGAGTGTGTGTGGGGAGTGTAATGTGTGTGCGGCTAGGATGAGTGTGTGTGGGGAGTGTAATCTGTGTGTGTGGCTGGGATGAGTGTGTGTGGGGCGTGTAATGTGTGTGTGCGGCTGGGATGAGTGTGTGTGGGGAGTGTAATGTGTGTGTGCGGCTGGGATGAGTGTGTGTGGGGCGTTTAATGTGTGTGTGCGGCTGGGATGAGTGTGTGTGGTGAGTGTAATGTGTGTGCGGCTGGGATGAGTGTGTGTGGGGAGTGTAATGTGTGTGTGCGGCTGGGATGAGTGTGTGTGGGGAGTGTAATGTGTGTGTGAGTCTGTGATGAGTGTGTGTGGGGAGTGGAATGTGTGTGTGCGGCTGGGATGAGTGTGTGTAGGGAGTGTAATGGGTGTGTGAGGCTGTGATGAGTGTGTGTGGGGAGTGTAATGTGTGTGTGCGGCTGGGGTGAGTGTGTGTGGGGAGTGTAATGTGTGTGTGAGGCTGTGATGAGTGTGTGCGGGGAGTGTAATGTGTGTTTGCGGCTGGGATGAGTGTGTGCGGGGAGTGTAATGTGTTTGCGGCTGGGATGAGTGTGTGTGGGGAGTGTAATGTGTGTGTGCGGCTGGGGTGAGAGTGTGTGGGGAGTGTAATGTGTGTGTGAGGCTGTGATGAGTGTGTGCGGGGAGTGCAATGTGTGTGTGCCGCTGGGATGAGTGTTTGCGGGGAATGTAATGTGTGTGCGGCTGGGTTGAGTGTGTGTGGGGAGTGTAATGTGTGTGTGAGGCTGGGATGAGTGTGTGTGTGGAGTGTAATGTGTGTGTGCGGCTGGGATGAGTGTGTGTGGGGAGTGTAATGTGTGTGTGCGGCTGGGAGGAGTGTGTGTGGGAAGTGTAATGTGTGTGTGCAGCTGGGATGTGTGTGTGTAGGGAGTATAATGTGTGTGTGCGGCTGGGATGAGTGTGTGTGGGGAGTGTAATGTGTGTGTTCGGCTGGGATGAGTGTGTGTGGGGAATGTAATGTGTGTGTGACTGGGATGAGTGTGTGTGGGGAGTGTAATGTATGTGTACGGCTGGGATGAGTGTGTGTGGGGAGTGTAATGTGTGTGTGGCTGGGATGAGTGTGTGTGGGGAGTGTAATGTGTGTGTGCGGCTGGGGTGAGTGTGTGTGGGGAGGGTAATATGTATGTGCGGCTGGGATGATTGTGTGTGGGGAGTTTAATGTGTATGTGCGGCTGGGATGAGTGTGTGTGGGGAGTGTAATGTGTGTGTGCGGCTGGGATAAGTGTGTGTGGGGAGTGCAGTGTGTGTGCGGCTGGGATGAGTGTGTGTGGGCAGGGTAATGTGTATGTGCGGCTGGGATGAGTGAGCGTGGGGAGTGTAATGTGTGTGCGGCTGGGATGAGTGTGTGAGGGGAGTGTAATGTGTGTGTGCGGCTGGGATTAGTGTGTGTGGGGAGTGTAATGTGTGTGTGCGGCTGGGATGAGTGTGTGTGGGGAGTGTAATGTGTGTGTGCGGCTGGGGTGAGTGTGTGTGGGGAGTGTAATGTGTGTGTGCGGCTGAGATGAGTGTGTGTGGGGAGTGTAATGTGTGTGTGTGGGGCTGGCATGAGTGTGTGTGGGGAGTGTAATGTGTGTGTGCGGCTGGGATGAGTGTGTTTGGGGTGTGTAATGTGTGTGTGCGGCTGGGATGAGTGTGTGTGGGGAGTCTAATGTGTGTGTTGGCTGGGATGAGTGTGTGTGGGAAGTGTAATGTGTGTGTGCGGCTGGGATGAGTGTGTGTGGGGAGTGTAATGTGTGTGTGCGGCTGGGATGAGTGTGTGTGGGGAGTGTAATGTGTGTGTTGGCTCGGATGAGTGTGTGTGTGGAGTGTAATGTGTGTGTGCGGCTGGGATGAGTGTGTGTGGGGAGTGTAATATGTGTGTGCGGCTGGGATGAGTGTGTCTGGGAAGTGTAATGTGTGTGTATGGCTGGGATGAGTGTGTGTGGGGAGCGTAATGTGTGTGTGCGGCTGGGATGAGTTTGTGGGGAGTGTAATGTGTGTGTGCGGCTGGGGTGTGTGTGTGTAGGGAGTGTAATGTGTGTGTGTGGCTGGGATAAGTGTGTGTGGGGACTGTAATGTGTGTGTGCGGCTGGGATGAGTGTGTGTGGGCAGTGTAATAAACGTGTGCGGCTGGGGTGAGTGTGTGTGGGGAGTGTAATGTGTGTGTGCGGCTGGGGTGAGTGTGTGTGGGGAGTGTAATGTGTGTGTGCGGCTGGGATGAGTGTGTGTGGGGAGTGTAATGTGTGTGTGTGGCTGGGATAAGTGTGTGTGGGGACTGTAATGTGTGTGTGCGGCTGGGATGAGTGTGTGTGGGCAGTGTAATAAACGTGTGCGGCTGGGGTGAGTGTGTGTGGGGAGTGTAATGTGTGTGTGCTGCTGAGATGAGTGTGTGTGGGGAGTGTAGTGTGTGTGCGGCTGGGATGAGTGTGTGCGGGGAGTGTAATGTGTGTGTGGAGCTGGGATGAGTGTGTGTGGGGAGTGTAATGTGTGTGTGAGGCTGGGATGAGTGTATGTGGGGAGTGTAATGTGTATGTGCGGCTGGGATGAGTGTGTGTGGGGAGAGTAATGTGTGTGTGCGGCTGGGATGAGTGTGTGTGGGCAGTGTAATAAACGTGTGCGGCTGGGATGAGTGTGTGTGGTGAGTGTAATGTGTGTGTGCGGCTGGGATGAGTGTGTGTGGGAGGTGTAATGTGTGTGTGCGGCTGGGATGAGTGTGTGTGGGGAGTGTAATGTGTGTGTTGGCTGGGATGAGTGTGTGTGGGGAGTGTAATGTGTGTGTGGCTAGGATGAGTGTGTGTGGGGAGTGTAATGTGTATGTGCGGCTGGGATGAGTGTGTGTGGGGAGTGTAATGGGTGTGTGCGGCTAGGATGACTGTGTGTGTGGCGTGTAATGTATGTGTCCGGCTGGGATGAGTGTGTGTGGGGAGTGTAAAGTGTGTGTGCGGCTCGGATGTGTGTGTGTGGGGAGTGAAATGTGTGTGTGCGGCTGGGATGAGTGTGTGTGGGGAGTGTAATGTGTGTGTGCGCCTGGGATGAGTGTGTGTGGGGAGTGTAATGTGTGTGTGCGGCTGAGATGAGTGTGTGTGGGGAGTGTAATGTTTGCGTGTGGGGCTGGGATGAGTGTGTGTGGGGAGTGTAATGTGTGTGTGTGGCTGGGATGAGTGTGTGTGGGGAGTGTAATGTGTGTGTGCGGCTGGGATGAGTGTGTGTGGGGAGTGTAATGTGTGTGTGTGGCTGGGATGAGTGTCTGTGGGGAGTGTAATGTGTGTGTGCGGCTGGGATGAGTGTGTGTGGGGAGTGTAATGTGTGTGTTGGCTGGGATGAGTGTGTGTGGGGAGTGTAATGTGTGTGTGCGGCTGGGATGAGTGTGTGTGGGGAGCATAATGTGTGTGTGCGGCTGGGATGAGCTTGAGTGGGGAGTGTAATGTGTGTGTGCGGCTGGGATGAGTGTGTGGGGAGTATAATGTGTGTGTGTGGCTGGGATGAGTGTGTGTGGGGAGTGTAATGTGTGTGTGCAGCTGGGATGAGTGTGTGTGGGGAGTGTAATGTGTGTGTGCGGCTGGGGTGAGTGTGTGTGGGGAGTGTAATGTGTGTGTGTGGCTGGGATGAGTGTGTGTGGGGCGTGTAATGTGTGTGTGCGGCTGGGATGAGTGTGTCTGGGGAGTGTAATGTGTGTGTGCGGCTGGGATGAGTGTGTGTGGGGCGTTTAATGTGTGTGTGCGGCTGGGATGAGTGTGTGTGGTGAGTGTAATGTGTGTGCGGCTGGGATGAGTGTGTGTGGGGAGTGTAATGTGTGTGTGCGGCTGGGATGAGTGTGTGTGGGGAGTGTACTGTGTGTGTGAGGCTGTGATGAGTGTGTGTGGGGAGTGGAATGTGTGTGTGCGGGTGGGATGAG
Organism: Scyliorhinus torazame; assembly: GCF_047496885.1. NCBI lineage: Eukaryota > Metazoa > Chordata > Chondrichthyes > Carcharhiniformes > Scyliorhinidae > Scyliorhinus > Scyliorhinus torazame. The sequence continues at coordinate 194,359,413 of NC_092722.1, forward strand.
TGTGTGTGGGGAGTGTAATGGGTGTGTGCGGCTGGGATAAGTGTGTGTGGGGAATGCAGTGTGTGTGCGGCTGGGATGAGTGTGTGTGGGCAGTGTAATGTGTATGTGCGGCTGGGATGAGTGAGCGTGGGGAGTGTAATTTGTGTGCGGCTGGGATGAGTGTGTGAGGGGAGTGTAATGTGTGTGCGGCTGGGATTAGTGTGTGTGGGGAGTGTAATGTGTGTGTGCGGCTGGGATGAGTGTGTGTGGGGAGTGTAATGTGTATGTGCGGCTGGGATGAGTGTGTGTGGGGAGTGTAATGGGTGTGTGCGGCTAGGATGACTGTGTGTGTGGCGTGTAATGTATGTGTCCGGCTGGGATGAGTGTGTGTGGGGAGTGTAAAGTGTGTGTGCGGCTCGGATGTGTGTGTGTGGGGAGTGAAATGTGTGTGTGCGGCAGGGATGAGTGTGTGTGGGGAGTGTAATGTGTGTGTGCGGCTGGGATGAGTGTGTGTGGGGAGTGTAATGTGTGTGTTGGCTGGGATGAGTGTGTGTGGGGAGCGTAATGTGTGTGTGCGGCTGGGATGAGTGTGTGTGGGGAGTGTAATGTGTATGTGCGGCTGGGATGAGTGTGTGTGGGGAGTGTAATGGGTGTGTGCGGCTAGGATGACTGTGTGTGTGGCGTGTAATGTATGTGTCCGGCTGGGATGAGTGTGTGTGGGGAGTGTAATGTGTATGTGCGGCTGGGATGAGTGTGTGTGGGGAGTGTAATGGGTGTGTGCGGCTAGGATGACTGTGTGTGTGGCGTGTAATGTATGTGTCCGGCTGGGATGAGTGTGTGTGGGGAGTGTAAAGTGTGTGTGCGGCTCGGATGTGTGTGTGTGGGGAGTGAAATGTGTGTGTGCGGCAGGGATGAGTGTGTGTGGGGAGTGTAATGTGTGTGTGCGGCTGGGATGAGTGTGTGTGGGGAGTGTAATGTGTGTGTGCGCCTGGGATGAGTGTGTGTGGGGAGTGTAATGTGTGTGTGCGGCTGAGATGAGTGTGTGTGGGGAGTGTAATGTGTATGTGCGGCTGGGATGAGTGTGTGTGGGGAGTGTAATGTGTATGTGTACGGCTGGGATGAGTGTGTGTGGGGAGTGTAATGTGTGTGTGCGGCAGGGATGAGTGTGTGTGGGGAGTGCAGTGTGTGTGTGCGGCTGGGATGAGTGTGTGTGGGGAGTGTAATGTGTGTGAGCGCCTGGGATGAGTGTGTGTGGGGAGTGTAATGTGTGTGTGCGGCTGAGATGAGTGTGTGTGGGGAGTGTAATGTTTGCGTGTGGGGCTGGGATGAGTGTGTGTGGGGAGTGTAATGTGTGTGTGTGGCTGGGATGAGTGTGTGTGGGGAGTGTAATGTGTGTGTGTGGCTGGGATGAGTGTCTGTGGGGAGTGTAATGTGTGTGTGCGGCTGGGATGAGTGTCTGTGGGGAGTGTAATGTGTGTGTGCGGCTGGGATGAGTGTGTGTGGGGAGCATAATGTGTGTGTGCGGCTGGGATGAGCTTGAGTGGGGAGTGTAATGTGTGTGTGCGGCTGGGATGAGTGTGTGGGGAGTATAATGTGTGTGTGTGGCTGGGATGAGTGTGTGTGGGGAGTGTAATGTGTGTGTGCGGCTGGGATGAGTGTGTGGGGAGTATAATGTGTGTGTGTGGCTGGGATGAGTGTGTGTGGGGAGTGTAATGTGTGTGTGCAGCTGGGATGAGTGTGTGTGGGGAGTGTAATGCGTGTGTGCGGCTGGGGTGAGTGTGTGTGGGGAGTGTAATGTGTGTGTGTGGCTGGGATGAGTGTGTGTGGGGCGTGTAATGTGTGTGTGCGGCTGGGATGAGTGTGTCTGGGGAGTGTAATGTGTGTGTGCGGCTGGGATGAGTGTGTGTGGGGCGTTTAATGTGTGTGTGCGGCTGGGATGAGTGTGTGTGGTGAGTGTAATGTGTGTGCGGCTGGGATGAGTGTGTGTGGGGAGTGTAATGTGTGTGTGCGGCTGGGATGAGTGTGTGTGGGGAGTGTACTGTGTGTGTGAGGCTGTGATGAGTGTGTGTGGGGAGTGGAATGTGTGTGTGCGGGTGGGATGAGTGTGTGTGGGGAGTGTAATGGGTGTGTGCGGCTGGGATAAGTGTGTGTGGGGAATGCAGTGTGTGTGCGGCTGGGATGAGTGTGTGTGGGCAGTGTAATGTGTATGTGCGGCTGGGATGAGTGAGCGTGGGGCGTGTAATGTGTGTGCGGCTGGGATGAGTGTGTGAGGGGAGTGTAATGTGTGTGCGGCTGGGATTAGTGTGTGTGGGGAGTGTAATGTGTGTGTGCGGCTGGGATGAGTGTGTGTGGGGAGTGTAATGTGTGTGTGCGGCTGGGGTGAGTGTGTGTGGGGAGTGTAATGTGTGTGTGCGTCTGAGATGAGTGTGTGTGGGGAGTGTAATGTGTGTGTGTGGGGCTGGCATGAGTGTGTGTGGGGAGTGTAATGTGTGTGCGGCTGGGATGAGTGTGTTTGGGGTGTGTAATGTGTGTGTGCGGCTGGGATGAGTGTGTGTGGGGAGTCTAATGTGTGTGTTGGCTGGGATGAGTGTGTGTGGGGAGTGTAATGTGTGTGTGCGGCTGGGATGAGTGTGTGTGGGGAGTGTAATGTGTGTGTGTGGCTGGGATGAGTGTGTGTGCGGAGTGTAATGTGTGTGTGCGCCTGGGATGAGTGTGTGTGGGGAGTGTAATGGGTGTGTGCGGCTAGGATGACTGTGTGTGTGGCGTGTAATGTATGTGTCCGGCTGGGATGAGTGTGTGTGGGGAGTGTAAAGTGTGTGTGCGGCTCGGATGTGTGTGTGTGGGGAGTGTAATGTGTATGTGCGGCTGGGATGAGTGTGTGTGGGGAGTGTAATGGGTGTGTGCGGCTAGGATGACTGTGTGTGTGGCGTGTAATGTATGTGTCCGGCTGGGATGAGTGTGTGTGGGGAGTGTAAAGTGTGTGTGCGGCTCGGATGTGTGTGTGTGGGGAGTGAAATGTGTGTGTGCGGCAGGGATGAGTGTGTGTGGGGAGTGTAATGTGTGTGTGCGGCTGGGATGAGTGTGTGTGGGGAGTGTAATGTGTGTGTGCGCCTGGGATGAGTGTGTGTGGGGAGTGTAATGTGTGTGTGCGGCTGAGATGAGTGTGTGTGGGGAGTGTAATGTTTGCGTGTGGGGCTGGGATGAGTGTGTGTGGGGAGTGTAATGTGTGTGTGTGGCTGGGATGAGTGTGTGTGGGGAGTGTAATGTGTGTGTGTGGCTGGGATGAGTGTCTGTGGGGAGTGGAATGTTTGCGTGTGGGGCTGGGATGAGTGTGTGTGGGGAGTGTAATGTGTGTGTGCGGCTGGGATAAGTGTGTGTGGGGAGTGTAATGTGTGTGTGCGGCTGGGGTGAGTGAGTGTGGGGAGTGTAATGTGTGTGTGCGGCTGGGATGAGTGTGTGTGGGGAGTGTAATGTGTGTGTTGGCTGGGATGAGTGTGTGTGGGGAGTGTAATGTGTGTGTGCGGCTGGGATGAGTGTGTGTGGGGAGTGTAATGTGTGTGTTGGCTGGGATGAGTGTGTGTGGGGAGTGTAATGTGTGTGTGCGGCTGGGATGAGTGTGTGTGGGGAGTGTAATGTGTTTGCGTGGCTGGGATGAGTGTGTGTGGGGAGTGTAATGTGTGTGTTGGCTGGGATGAGTGTGTGTGGGGAGTGTAATGTGTGTGTGCGGCTGGGATGAGTGTGTGTGGGGAGTGTAATGTGTGTGTGCGGCTGGGATGAGCTTGAGTGGGGAGTGTAATGTGTGTGTGCGGCTGGGATGAGTGTGTGGGGAGTATAATGTGTGTGTGTTGCTGGGATGAGTGTGTGTGGGGAGTGTAATGTGTGTGTGAGGCTGGGATGAATGTGTGTGGGGACTGAAATGTGTGTGTGCGGCTGGGATGAGTATGTGTGGGGAGTTCAGTGTGTGTGTGGCTGGGATGAGCTTGAGTGGGGAGTGTAATGTGTGTGTGCGGCTGGGATGAGTGTGTGGGGAGTATAATGTGTGTGTGTGGCTGGGATGAGTGTGTGTGGGGAGTGTAATGTGTGTGTGCAGCTGGGATGAGTGTGTGTGGGGAGTGTAATGTGTGTGTGCGGCTGGGGTGAGTGTGTGTGGGGAGTGTAATGTGTGTGTGTGGCTGGGATGAGTGTGTGTGGGGCGTGTAATGTGTGTGTGCGGCTGGGATGAGTGTGTCTGGGGAGTGTAATGTGTGTGTGCGGCTGGGATGAGTGTGTGTGGGGCGTTTAATGTGTGTGTGCGGCTGGGATGAGTGTGTGTGGTGAGTGTAATGTGTGTGCGGCTCGGATGAGTGTGTGTGGGGAGTGTAATGTGTGTGTGCGGCTGGGATGAGTGTGTGTGGGGAGTGTACTGTGTGTGTGAGGCTGTGATGAGTGTGTGTGGGGAGTGGAATGTGTGTGTGCGGGTGGGATGAGTGTGTGTGGGGAGTGTAATGGGTGTGTGCGGCTGGGATAAGTGTGTGTGGGGAATGCAGTGTGTGTGCGGCTGGGATGAGTGTGTGTGGGCAGTGTAATGTGTATGTGCGGCTGGGATGAGTGAGCGTGGGGAGTGTAATGTGTGTGCGGCTGGGATGAGTGTGTGAGGGGAGTGTAATGTGTGTGCGGCTGGGATTAGTGTGTGTGGGGAGTGTAATGTGTGTGTGCGGCTGGGATGAGTGTGTGTGGGGAGTGTAATGTGTGTGTGCGGCTGGGGTGAGTGTGTGTGGGGAGTGTAATGTGTGTGTGCGTCTGAGATGAGTGTGTGTGGGGAGTGTAATGTGTGTGTGTGGGGCTGGCAGGAGTGTGTGTGGGGAGTGTAATGTGTGTGCGGCTGGGATGAGTGTGTTTGGGGAGTGTAATGTGTGTGTGCGGCTGGGATGTGTGTGTGTGGGGAGTGTAATGTGTGTGTGCGGCTGGGATGAGTGTGTGTGTGGAGTGTAATGTGTGTGTGCGGCTGGGATGAGTGTGCGTGGGGAGTGTAATGTGTGTGTGCGGCTGGGATGAGTGTGTCTGGGAAGTGTAATGTGTGTGTGTGGCTGGGATGAGTGTGTGTGGGGAGTGTAATGTGTGTGTGCGGCTGGGATGAGTTTGTGGGGAGTGTAATGTGTGTGTGCGGCTGGGATGTGTGTGTGTAGGGAGTGTAATGTGTGTGTGCGGCTGGGGTGAGTGTGTGTGGGGAGTGTAATGTGTGTGTGCGGATGGGATAAGTGTGTGTGGGGAGTGTAATGTGTGTGTGCGGATGGGATAAGTGTGTGTGGGGAGTGTAATGTTTGTGTGCGGCTGGGATGAGTGTGTGTGGGGAGTGTAATGTGTGTGTGGAGCTGGGATGAGTGTGTGTGGGCAGTGTAATAAACGTGTGCGGCTGGGGTGAGTGTGTGTGGGGAGTGTAATGTGTCTGTGCGGCTGGGATGAGTGTGTGTGGGGAGTGTAATGTGTGTGTGGCTGGGATGAATGTGTGTGGTGAGTGTAATGTGTGTGTGTGGCTGGGATGAGTGTGTGTGGGGAGTGTAATGTGTCTGTGCGGCTGGGGTGAGTGTGTGTGGGGAGTGTAATGTGTGTGTTTGGCTGGGATGAGTGTGTGTGGGGAGTGTAATGTGTATGTGCGGCTGGGATGAGTGTGTGTGGGGAGTGTAATGTGTGTGTTTGGCTGGGATGAGTGTGTGTGGGGAGTGTAATGTGTGTGTGTGGCTGGGATGAGTGTGTGTGGGGAGTGTAATGTGTGTGTGCGGCTGGGATGAGTGTGTGTGGGGAGTGTAATGTGTGTGTGGCTGGGATGAGTGTGTGTGGTGAGTGTAATGTGTGTGTGTGGCTGGGATGAGTGTGTGTGGGGAGTGTAATGTGTGTGTGTGGCTGGGATGAGTGTGTGTGGGGAGTGTAATGTGTGTGTGCGGCTGGGATGAGTGTGTGTGGGGAGTGTAATGTGTGTGTGGCTGGAATGAGTGTGTGTGGGGAGTGTAATGTGTGTGTGTGGCTGGGATGAGTGTGTGTGGGGAGTGTAATGTGTGTGTGCGGCTGGGATGAGTGTGTGTGGGGAGTGTAATGTGTGTGTTGGCTGGGATGAGTGTGTGTGGTGAGTGTAATGTGTGTGTGGCTGGGATGAGTGTGAGTGGGGAGTGTAATGTGTGTGTGCGGCTGGGATGAGTGTGTGTGGGGAGTGTAATGTGTGTGGCTGGGATGAGTGTGTGTGGGGAGTGTAATGTGTATGTGCGGCTGGGATGAGTGTGTGTGGGGAGTGTAATGGGGGTGTGCGGCTAGGATGACTGTGTGTGTGGAGTGTAATGTATGTGTGCGGCTGGGATGAGTGTGTGTGGGGAGTGTAATGTGTGTGTGCGGCTGGGATGAGTGTGTGTGGGAAGTGTAATGTGTGTGTGTGGCTGGGATGAGTGTGTGTGGGGAGTGTAATGTGTGTGTGCGGCTGGGATGAGTTTGTGGGGAGTGTAATGTGTGTGTGCGGCTGGGATGTGTGTGTGTAGGGAGTATAATGTGTGTGTGCGGCTGGGATGAGTGTGTGTGGGGACTGTAATGTGTGTCTGCGGCTGGGATGAGTGTGTGTGGGGAGTGTAAAGTGTGTGTGGCTGGGATGAGTGTGTGTGGGGAGTATAATGTATGTGTACGGCTGGGATGAGTTTGTGTGGGGAGTGTAATGTGTGTGTGTCGCTGGGATGAGTGTGTGTGGGGAGTGTAATGTGTATGTGCGGCTGGGATGAGTGTGTGTGGGGAGTGTAATGTGTATGTGCGGCTGGGATGAGTGTGTGTGGGGAGTGTAATGTGAGTGTGCGACTGGGGTGAGTGTGTGTGGGGAGTGTAATGTGTATGTGTGTCTGGGATGAGTGTGTGTGGGGAGTGTAATGTGTGTGCGGCTGGGATGAGTGTGTGAGGGGAGTGTAATGTGTGCGTGCGGCTGGGATGAGTGTGTGTGGGGAGTGTAATGTGCGTGTGCGGCTGGGATGAGTGTGTGTGGGGAGTGTAATGTGCGTGTGCGGCTGGGGTGAGTGTGTTTGGGGAGTGTAATGTGTGTGTGCGGCTGAGATGAGTGTGTGTGGGGAGTGTAATGTGTGTGTGTGGGGCTGGGATGAGTGTGTGTGGGGAGTGTAATGTGTGTGTGCGGCTGGGATGACTGTGTTTGGGGAGTGTAATGTGCATGTGCGGCTGGGATGAGTGTGTGTCGGGAGTGTAATGTGTGTGTTGGCTGGGATGAGTGTGTGTGGGGAGTGTAATGTGTGTGTGCGGCTGGGATTAGTGTGTGTGGGGAGTATAATGTGTGTGTGCGGCTGGGATGAGTGTGAGTGGGGAGTGTAATGTGTGTGTGGCTGGGATGAGTGTCTGTGGGGAGTGCAATGTGTGTATACGGCTGGGATGAGCGTGTGTGGGGAGTGTAATGTGTGAGTGTGGCTGGGGTGAGTGTGTGTGGGGAGTGTAATGTGTATTTGCGGCTGGGATGTGTGTGTGTGGGGAGTGTAATGTGTGTGTGCGGCTATGATGAGTGTGTGTGGGGAGTGTAATGTGTGTGTGCAGCTGGGGTGAGTGTGTGTGGGGAGTGTAATGTGCGTGTGCGGCTGAGATGAGTATGTGTGGGGAGTGTAATCTGTGTGTGGGGCTCGGATGAGTGTGTGTGGGGAGTGTAATGTGTGTGTGCGGCTGGGATGAGTGTGTGTGGGGAGTGTAATGTGTGAATGCGGCTGCGATGAGTGTGTGTCGGGAGTGTAATGGGTGTGTTGGCTGGGATGAGTGTGTGTGGGGAGTGTGATGTGAGTGTGCGGCTGGGATGAGTGTGTGTGGGGAGTTTAATGTGTGTGTGCGGCTGGGATAAGTGTGTGTGGGGAGTGTAATGTGTGTGTGCGGCTGGGATTAGTGTGTGTGGGGAGTGTAATGTGCGTGTGCTGCTTAGATGAGTGTGTGTGGGGAGTTTAATGTGTATGTGGGGCTGGGATGAGTGTGTTTGGGGAGTGTAATGTGTGTGTGCGGCTGGGATGAGTGTGTGTGGGGAGTGTAATGTCTGTGTGCGGCTGGGATGAGTGTGTGTGGGAAGTGTAATGTGTATGTGGCTGGGATGAGTGTGTGTGGGGAGTGTAATGTGTGTGTGCGGCTGGGGTGAGTGTGTGTGTGGAGTGTAATGTATGTGTGCGGCTGGGATGAGTGTGTGTGGGGAGTGTAATGTGTGTGTGCGGCTGGGATGAGTGTGTGTGGCAAGTGTAATGTGTGTGTGTGGCTGGGATGAGTGTGTGTGGTGAGTGTAATGTGTGTGTGCGGCTGGGATGAGATTGTGGGGAGTGTAATGTGTGTGTGTGGCTGGGATGTGTGTGTAGGGAGTATAATGTGTGTGTGCGGCTGGGATGAGTGTGTGTGAGGAGTGTAATGTGTGTGTGCGGCTGGGATGAGTGTGTGTGGGGAGTGTAATGTGTGTGTGGCTGGGATGAGTGTGTGTGGGGAGTGTAATGTATGGGTACGGCTGGGATGAGTGTGTGTGAGGAGTGTAATGTGTGTGTGTGGCTGGGATGAGTGTGTGTGGGGAGTGTAATGTATGTGTTGGCTGGGATGAGTGTGTGTGGGGAGTGTAATGTGTGTGTGCGTCTGAGATGAGTGTGTGTGGGGAGTATAATGTGTGTGCGGCTGGGATGAGTGTGAGTGGGGAGTGTAATGTGTGTGTGCGGCTGGGATGAGCGTGTGTCGGGAGTGTAATGTGTGTGTTGGCTGGGATGAGTGTGTGTGGGGAGTGTAATGTGTGTGTGCGGCTGGGATGAGTGTGTGTCGTGAGTGTAATGTGTGTGTTGGCTGGGATGAGTGTGTGTGGGGAGTGTAATGTGTGTGTGCGGCTGGGATGAGTGTGTGTGGGGAGTATAATGTGTGTGTGCGGCTGGGATGAGTGTGAGTGGGGAGTGTAACGTGTGTGTGAGGCTGGGCTGAGTGTGTGTGGGGAGTGTAATGTGTATGTGGCTGGGATGATGTCTGTGGGGAGTGCAATGTGTGCATACGGCTGGGATGAATGTGTGTGGGGAGTGTAATGTGTGTGTGTGGCTGGGGTGAGTGTGTGTGGGGAGTGTAACGTGTATGTGCGGCTGGGATGTGTGTGTGTGGGGAGTGTAATGTGTGTGTGCTGCTGGGATGAGTGTGTGAGGGGAGTGTAATGTGTGTGTGCAGCTGGGGTGAGTGTGTGTGGGGAGTGTAATGTGCGTGTGCGGCTGAGATGAGTGCGTGTGGGGAGTGTAATCTGTGTGTGGGGCTGGGATGAGTATGTGTGGGGAGTGTAATGTGTGTGTGCGGCTGGGATGAGTGTGTGTCGGGAGTGTAATGGGTGTGTTGGCTGGGATGAGTGTGTGTGGGGAGTGTAATGTGTGTGTGCGGCTGGGATGAGTGTGTGTGGGGAGTTTAATGTGTGTGCGCGGCTGGGATACGTGTGTGTGGGGAGTGTAATGTGTGTGTGCGGCTGGGACGAGTGTGTGTGGGGAGTGTAATGTGCGTGTGCTGCTGAGATGAGTGTGTGTGGGGAGAGTAATGTGTGTGTGCGGCTGGGATGAGTGTGTGTGGGGAGTGTAATGTGTGTGTGCGGCTGGGATGAGTGTGTGTGGGGAGTGTAATGTGTGTGTGCGGCTGGGATGAGTGTGTGTGGGGAGTGTAATGTGTGTGTTGGCTGTGATGAGTGTGTGTGGGGAGTGTAATGTGTGTGTGCGGCTGGGCTGAGTGTCTGTAGGGAATGTAATGTGTGTGTACGGCTGGGATGAGTGTGTGTGTGGGGAGTGTAATGTGTATGTGCGGCTGGGATGAGTTTGTGTGGTGAGTGTAATGTGTGTGTGCGGCTGGGATGAGTGTGTGTGTGGAGTGTAATGTATGTGTGCGGCTGGGATGAGTGTGTGTGGGGAGTGTAATGTCTGTGTGCGGCTGGGATGAGTGTGTGTGGGGAGTGTAATGTGTGTGTGCGGCTGGGATGAGTGTGTGTGGTGAGTGTAATGTGTGTGTGCGGCTGGGATGAGTGTGTGTGTGGAGTGTAATGTGTGTGTGCGGCTGGGCTGAGTGTCTGTAGGGAGTGTAATGTGTGTGTACGGCTGGGATGAGTGTGTGTGTGGGGAGTGTAATGTGTATGTGCGGCTGGGATGAGTGTGTGTGGTGAGTGTAATGTGTGTGTGCGGCTGGGATGAGTGTGTGTGTGGAGTGTAATGTATGTGTGCGGCTGTGATGAGTGTGTGTGGGGAGTGTAATGTGTGTATGCGGCTGGGATGAGTGTGTGTGGGAAGTGTAATGTGTGTGTGTGGCTGGGATGAGTGTGTGTGGGGAGTGTAATGTATGTGTACGGCTGGGATGAGTGTGTGTGGGGAGTGTAATGTGTATGTGCGGCTGGGATGAGTGTGTGTGGGGAGTGTAATGTGTGTGTGCGGTTGGGATAAGTGTGTGTGTGGAGTGTAATGTATGTGTGCGGCTGTGATGAGTGTGTGTGGGGAGTGTAATGTGTGTATGCGGCTGGGATGAGTGTGTGTGGGAAGTGTAATGTGTGTGTGTGGCTGGGATGAGTGTGTGTGGGAAGTGTAATATGTGTGTGTGGCTGGGATGAGTGTGTGGGGAGTGTAATGTGTGTGTGCGGCTGGGATGAGTTTGTGGGGAGTGTAATGTGTGTGTGCGGCTGGGATGTGTGTGTGTAGTGAGTATAATGTGTGTGTGCGGCTGGGATGAGTGTGTGTGGGGAGTGTAATGTGTGTGTGCGCCTGGGATGAGTGTGTGTGGGGAGTGTAATGTGTGTGTGTGGCTGGGATGAGTGTGTGTGGGGAGTGTAATGTATGTGTACGGCTGGGATGAGTGTGTGTGGGGAGTGTAATGTGTATGTGTGGCTGGGATGAGTGTGTGTGGGGAGTGTAATGTGTGTGTGCGGTTGGGATGAGTGTGTGTGGGGAGTGTAATGGGTGTGTGCGGCTGGGATGAGTGTGTGTGGGGAGTGTAATGTGTGTGTGCGGCTGGGATGAGTGTGTGTGGGGAGTGTAATGTGTGTGTGCGGCTGGGGTGAGTGTGTGTGGGGAGTGTAATGTGCGTGTGCGGCTGAGATGAGTGAGTGTGGGGAGTGTAATGTGTGTGTGTGTGGGGCTAGGATGAGTGTGTGTGGGGAGTTTAATGTGTGTGTGCGGCTGGGATGCGTGTGTGTGGGGAGTGTAATGTGTGTGTGTGGCTGGGATGAGTGTGTGTGGGGAGTGTAATGTATGTGTTGGCTGGGATGAGTGTGTGTGGGGAGTGTAATGTGTGTGTGCGGGTGAGATGAGTGGGTGTGGGGAGTGTAATGTGTGTGCGCGGCTGGGATGAGTGTGTGTGGGGAGTGTAATGTGTACGTGAGGCTGGGATGAGTGTGTGTGGGGAGTGTAATGTGTGTGCAGCTGGGATGAGTGTGTGTGGGGAGTGTAATGTGTGTGTGCGGCTGGGATGAGTGTGTGTGGGGAGTGTAATGTGTGTGTGCTGTTGGGATGAGTGGGTGTGGGGAGTGTAATGTGTGTGTGCGGCTGGGGTGAGTGTGTGTGGGGAGTGTAATGTGTGTGTGTGGCTGGGAGGAGTGTGTGTGGGGAGTGTACTGTGTGTGCAGCTGGGATGAGTGTGTGTGGGGAGTGTAATGTGTGTGTGCGGCTGGGATGAGTGTGTGTAGGGAGTGTAATGTGTTTGTGCGGCTGAGATGAGTGTGTGTGGGGAGTGTAATGTGTGTGCAGCTGGGATGAGTGTGTGTGGGGAGTGTAATGTGTGTGTGCGGCTGGGATGAGTGTGTGTGGGGAGTGTAATGTGTGTGTGCTGTTGGGATGAGTGGGTGTGGGGAGTGTAATGTGTGTGTGCGGCTGGGGTGAGTGTGTGTGGGGAGTGTAATGTGTGTGTGTGGCTGGGATGAGTGTGTGTGGGGAGTGTACTGTGTGTGCAGCTGGGATGAGTGTGTGTGGGGAGTGTAATGTGTGTGTTCGGCTGGGATGAGTGTGTGTAGGGAGTGTAATGTGTTTGTGTGGCTGAGATGAGTGTGTGTGGGGAGTGTAATGTGTGTGTGCGGCTGGGGTGGGTGTGTGTGGGAAGTGTAATGTGTGTGTGCGGCTGGGATGAGTGTGTGTGGGGTGTGTAATGTCTGTGTGCGTCTGGGGTGAGTGTGTGTGGGGACTGTAACGCGTCTGTGCGGCTGGGAGGAGTGTGTGTGGGGAGTGTAATGTGTGTGTGCGGCTGGGAGGAGGGTGTGTGGGGAGTGTAATGTGTGTGTGCGGCTGGGCTGAGTGTGCGGGGAGTGTAATGTGTGTGTGTGGCTGGGATGTGTGTATGTGGGGAGTGTTGTGTGTGTGCGGCTGGGATGAGTGTGTGTGGGGAGTGGAATGTGTGTGTGCGGCTGGGATGAGTGTGTGTGGGAAGTGTAATGTGTATGTGCGGCTGGGATGAGTGTGCGTGGGGAGTGTAATGTGTGTGTGGCTGGGATGAGTGAGTGAGGGGAGTGTAATGTGTGTCTGTGGCTGGGATGAGTGTGTGTGGGGAGCGTAATGTGCGTGTGCGGCTGGGATGAGTGTGTGTGGGGAGTGTAATGTGTGTGTGCGGCTGGGATGAGTGTGTGTGGGGAGTGTAATGTGTGTGTGTGGCTGGGATGAGTGTGTGTGGGGAGTGTAATGTGTGTGTGGCTGGGATGAGTGTGTGTGGGGAGTGTAATGTATGTGTACGGCTGGGATGAGTGTGTGTGGGGAGTGTAATGTGTGTGTGTGGGTGGGATGAGTGTGTGTGGGGAGTGTAATGTGTGTGTGGCTGGGATGAGTGTGTGTGGGGAGTGTAATGTGTGTGTACGGCTGGGATGAAAGTGTGTGGGGAGTGTAATGTGTATGTGCGGCTGGGATGAGTGTGTGTGGGGAGTGTAATGTGTGTGTGCGGCTGGGATGAGTGTGTGTGTGGAGTGTAATGTGTCTGTGTGGCTGGGATGAGTGTGTGTGGGGAGTGTAATGTGTGTGTGCGGCTGGGATGAGTGTGTGTGGGAAGTGTAATGTGTGTGTGCGGCTGGGATGTGTGTGTGTAGGGAGTATAATGTGTGTGTGCGGCTGGGATGAGTGTGTGTGGGGAGTGTAATGTGTGTGTGCAGCTGGGATGAGTGTGTGTGGGGAGTGTAATGTGTGTGTGGCTGTGATGAGTGTGTGTGGGGAGTGTAATGTATGTGTACGGCTGGGATGTGTGTGTGTAGGGAGTATAATGTGTGTGTGTGGGTGGGATGAGTGTGTGTGGGGAGTGTAATGTGTGTGTGCGGCTGGGATGAGTGTGTGTGGGGAGTGTAATGTGTGTGTGGCTGGGATGAGTGTGTGTGGGGAGTGTAATGTATGTGTACGGCTGGGATGAGTGTGTGTGGGGAGTGTAATGTGTGTGTGTGGGTGGGATGAGTGTGTGTGGGGAGTGTAATGTATGTGTTGGCTGGGATGAGTGGGTGTGGGGAGTGTAATGTGTGTCTGCGGCTGGGGTGAGTGTGTGTGGGGAGTGTAATGTGTGTGTGTGGCTGGGATGAGTGTGTGTGGGGAGTGTACTGTGTGTGGCTGGGATGAGTGTGTGTGGGGAGTGTAATGTGTGTGTGTGGCTGGGATGAGTGTGTGTGGGGAGTGTAATGTGTGTGTGCGGCTGGGATGAGTGTGTGTGGGGAGTGGAATGTGTGTGTGCGGCTGGGATGAGTGTGTGTGAGGAGCGTAATGTGTGTGTGCGGCTGGGATGAGTGTGTGTGGGGAGTGTAATGTTTGTGTGTGGCTGGGATGAGTGTGTTTGGGGAGTGTAATGTGTGTGTGCGGCTGGGGTGAGTGTGTGTGCGGAGTGTAATGTGTGTGTGTGGCTGGGATGAGTGTGTGTGGGGAGTGTAATGTGTGTGTGTGGCTGGGATGAGTGTGTGCGGGGAGTGTAATGTGTGTGTGTGGCTGGGATGAGTGTGTGTGGGGAGTGTAATGTGTGTGTGCGGCTGGGATGAGTGTGTGTGGGGAGTGTATTGTGTGTGTGCGGCTGGGATGAGTGTGTGTGGGAAGTGTAATGTGTGTGCGGCTGGGATGAGTGTGTGTGGGGAGTGTAATGTGCGTATGCGGCTGGGATGAGTGTGTGTGGGGAGTGTAATGTGTGTGTGCGGCTGGGATGAGTGTGTGTGGGGAGTGTAATGTGTATCTGCGGCTGGGATGAGTGTGTGTGGGGAGTGTAATGTGTGTGTGCGGCTGGGATGAGTGTGTGTGGGGAGTGTAATGTGTGTGTGCGGCTGGGATGAGTGTGTGCAGGGAGTGTAATGTGTGTGTGCGGCTGGGATGAGTGTGTGTGGGGAGTGTAATGTGTTTGCGGCTGGGATGAGTGTGTGTGGGGAGTGTAATGTGTGTGTGCGGCTGGGATGAGTGTGTGTGGGGCGTGTAATGTGTGTGTGTGGCTGGGATTAGTGTGTGTGGGGAGTGTAATGTGTTTGCGGCTGGGATGAGTGTGTGTGGGGAGTGTAATGTGTGTGTGCGGCTGGGATGAGTGTGTGTGGGGAGTGTAATGTGTGTGTGCGGCTGGGATGAGTGTGTGTGGGGAGTGTAATGTGTGTGTGCGGCTGGGATGAGTGTGTGTGGGGAGTGTAATGTGTGTGTGCGGCTGGGATGTGTGTGTGTGGGGAGTGTAATGTGTGTGTGCGGCTGGGATGAGTGTGTGTGGGGAGTGTAATGTGTGTGTGTGGCTGGGATTAGTGTGTGTGGGGAGTGTAATGTGTTTGCGGCTGGGATGAGTGTGTGTGGGGAGTGTAATGTGTGTGTGCGGCTGGGATGAGTGTGTGTGGGGAGTGTAATGTGTGTGTGCGGCTGGGATGAGTGTGTGTGGGGAGTGTAATGTGTGTGTGCGGCTGGGATGAGTGTGTGCAGGGAGTGTAATGTGTGTGTGCGGCTGGGATGAGTGTGTGTGGGGAGTGTAATGTGTTTGCGGCTGGGATGAGTGTGTGTGGGGAGTGTAATGTGTGTGTGCGGCTGGGATGAGTGTGTGTGGGGAGTGTAATGTGTGTGTGTGGCTGGGATTAGTGTGTGTGGGGAGTGTAATGTGTTTGCGGCTGGGATGAGTGTGTGTGGGGAGTGTAATGTGTGTGTGCGGCTGGGATGAGTGTGTGTGGGGAGTGTAATGTGTGTGTGCGGCTGGGATGAGTGTGTGTGGGGAGTGTAATGTGTGTGTGCGGCTGGGATGAGTGTGTGTGGGGAGTGTAATGTGTGTGTGTGGCTGGGATTAGTGTGTGTGGGGAGTGTAATGTGTTTGCGGCTGGGATGAGTGTGTGTGGGGAGTGTAATGTGTGTGTGTGGCTGGGATGAGTGTGTGTGGGGAGTGTAATGTGTGTGTGCGGCTGGGTTGAGTGTGTGTGGGGAGTGTAATGTGTGTGTGCGGCTGGGATGAGTGTGTGTGGGGAGTGTATTGTGTGTGTGCGGCTGGGATGAGTGTGTGTGGGGAGTGTAATGTGTGTGTGCGGCTGGGATGAGTGTGTGTGGGGAGTGTAATGTGTGTGTGCGGCTGGGATGAGTGTGTGCGGGGAGTGCAGTGTGTATCTGCGGCTGCAGCTTGTCAGCCTCCCGAGTGTCAATCACGGACCCGGCGAATCCCGCCCCGTTTCTCATTGGAATCGATTGCGTTCCGCGTGGCGCCGTTGTTAGTCCCTTAACACACAGGGCGGGTTCTCCGTTCCTCGACTCCGATTTCGGAATCGGCAGTCGGGGGGAGAATCCCTTTTTAGGACTGATTTGGGGGCGGCGCCTGTTTTCAGAAGCTCCGTCCCCTCCAAAACAGCGTCATCGGGGAGTATGCCCCACGCCGTTGGGTCGGCCTCAGGACGTTACCTGAAAGCCGTCCCCCCGATGCTCTGCCCCCGATGGGCTGAGTTGCCGGCGGTGTGGGACACGGGTGCTCTCAGTTTTCGGGATCCCGCTGTGGCGGCTGCGGACTGTGCCCAGCGCCGCCACAGTCGCGGGGGGGGGGGGGGGGGGGGAGCCGTGTCACTGGCCAGGGGGGCTTCGGAGAGGGCTGTTGGGACCGGCGAGGGGGTGTCCAAGAGGGCACTATCTGGCAGGCCGCGTCCGCATGCTGCTGGCGCCAAGTCGTATGGAGATCGTCGCCGTGCGCATGCGTGGCCACGGATCCGGCAATTCTCTGGCCGTTTATTTCAGAAAGGCCGTGTGTTTTACGTGACGCGGCTGCTAGCCCCTCACTGGTTGGACGATCGGTGCTGGGGCCTTGCCCATTTTTTCATCGTAGAACTAGACCCATTCTCTGGGCATAGCCTCAAAATCGGAGAATCCAGCCCAAGAATTGTATAATCTGAGGAATTGCCGGATGAGGAGCTATTGTAGGTCAGCGAGCACGGGGGTGATAGGGGAACGGGACGTGGTGCGCGTAAAGACACGAGGCAGGAGAGTTTAGGATGATGTCAGGTTTACAGAGCGCAGAATGTGGGAGACCTGTGAGGAGTGTTTTACCAGAGACAAGTCAAGAGGTAATAATTACGAGGTAGATGAGAATTTCAGCAGCAGCAGCTGAGACGGTCGGTAACAGGCGATGTTACACAGGCAGAAGTCGGGGGTCTGAGCAATGGCGTGGATAAGTGATAGGAAGCTTAGGTTATTTAATGGCGTCTATTTGATGTGCTTTAGTGTCCTGTATAAATCCAGCAATGGGGACACCTCATCTACCTGATTGCAATCAACCTATTTTCTTAAAAAACAACAAAAGGAACGGTGATTCCTTCACTCCACAATGAAGATTTATTTAAAAACAAATTCTCGCCTAATTAAAGCGTTTGATATTGGGTTACAGAAGAGAGAGGCACTTCAAAGTGTCTGCAGCTAATTTATCTGTAGACTGTTGGCAGAAGATTTACTGCTCTCTTTTCCTTGTAGTTAGATAGTGAGTAGTACATCATTTTTAATGAGTTCCCTCTGCAGGGCAGCAATGGGAAAGGTAATTTATGTGATTATTTATCTTGGTTTTCTAATTATCCAAAGTGGTAATTAGAGGCTGTAATAAAATGAGAGCGAAATGAGAAGAAAGTTTTAAAACCAGGCCTGAGGCAACAGGCCCAAGGCTAATTTTTTATTGTCAGTTGTTGGTGGGTAGTTGCGATGGAGCGAGCCTGTTCAAGCAGGGCTAAGGGCCTTCCCCTCAGTCCCAGCGGCCATTTCCTCCATCTCAACTAAATCAAACTCTGCGTTATCGTGAGGGCTCCTCAGGGGCAGAATGTGAACTCCTGTACTGGTTATTGAACAAACAGCAGTTTACCTCTATGCAAGAGGGCATGGTGAAGGAAGGCAGTGGATGGAGGGAGAGTCACTGCGTCGACCACTGTCTGACACTTACCCCCAGCAGCCAACCAAAAGTTGGACAATCCAAAGCTTGGGAAGAGGCTACTTGTTCATTGATCTTAACTTCGGTAGTAGGGAAGATGCTGGAATCTATCATCAAGGAAGAAATAACGAGGCATCTGGATGGAAATTGTCCCATTGGGCAGACGCAGCATGGGTTCATAAAGGGCAGGTCGCGCCTAACTAATTTAGTGGAATTTTTTGAGGACGTTACCAGTGCGGTAGATAACGGGGAGCCAATGGATGTGGTATATCTGGATTTCCAGAAAGCCTTTGACAAGGTGCCACACAAAAGGTTGCTGCATAAGATAAAGATGCATGGCATTAAGGGGAAAGTAGTAGCATGGATAGAGGATTGGTTAATTAATAGAAAGCAAAGAGTGGACTTCCAGTGATGGCGGGCAGGAGGCAGCCGCACAATGGAGAGCCCCCGCTCGGGAACGGCAATTTCGGGGCTTTAAGCCTGGTCCCAGGGCCCGCAGAGGCGGCAGAAGAAGGGAGAAGGCACGGAGGAGGCACTGAGAAGACACAGGAGGGAAAAAAAACCCCAAAGAAAAATGTCGAGGGTGAGCAGAAAAACGGCCGAAAAAAAACCAGCTGGAGGTCTGTCGGGGAGTGGAAAGGTCACCGCGGGGTCACCAGGAAAAATGGAGGCTGGCGCACCAGGGAAGGCCGCACTGCTTACGGCTGAAGAAATAACCAAGGTGATGGCTGCGGAATTTGAAAAGCAGTTGGCGCAGATTGCGAAATGCATGGAGACGGTGAGGAAGGAGATGAGGGAGGTTTTGAGTGTGCTGGTGGAGGAGGCGGTTTCCCCGGTGAGGACGGAGGTGGCGAGCGCAGTGACGGAGGTGCGAGAGCAAGGGGAGGCGCTGAAGGAAGTGGAGGAGACGTTATTGCAGCACGGTGATCAACTTGCCTCGATGGGGAAAGAGATGCGGAAGGTGATGGATACTAACAAGGATCTGCGAGGAAAAATGGAAGACCTGGAAAACAGATCCAGGCGACAGAACTTGAGGATTGTGGGGCTGCCCGAAGGAGTTGAAGGACCAAAGCCGACTGAGTATTTTGCCGCGATGCTGGCAAAACTACTGGGGGAGGGGGAGGACCCCTCCCGATATGAACTGGATCAGGCTCATCGGTCGTGGAGGCCTGTACCAAAGGCGAGTGAGCCGCCACGGGCAGTGACTGTGCTTCCGTAGGTACAGTGTGAAGGAGAAGGTCCTGAGCTGGGCCAAGCAGAAGCGGGTGGTGCAGTGGGCTGGAGCTGGTATACGTGTATACCAGGACTTTACGGTGGAGCTGGCAAGGAGGCGGGCTGCCTTCAACCGGGTGAAGAGGGCACTGTACATTAGCAAGGTGCGGTGCGGCATTTTATATCCAGCGAAGCTGAGGGTGACTTACAAGCTCAGGGACTTTTATTTTGGAACGGCGGAAGCAGCGGAGGAGTTTGCGAAAGCAGAAGGACTGTGGCAGAACTGACAAACTGAGGAATGGCCATGTGCTGATGTAACCTCATGACTGTATTTTCTTCTTTATTTTTTCACTGTGTGCGGGTGTAGAGATTCAAGGAGCCAATGTTGTATATATTTGGACGAGGGAAGGGACGGGACTTTCACTCGAAATGAGGGCTCTTTGGGGTGGAGGTGGATATGCGGGGTTTGTGTGCTAAAAGGGGACCTTTGGGCTTTCCTGGGGCCGGGCAAGTGGGAAAGGGACCCGGGCGGGGGCCTCCACGCTGGCCGGTTTAAGCCGGCCAGTGAACGGGAGTGAGGTGGGGGGAGGGGCTGCGGCCATCGGAGCCTGGCAGAACAGGGTCCGAGTGGTCTAGCCGGGGTGGAAAGTTGGGGGGAAGGAACCGAGAGTAGGGGGAGGAGTTTTACAAGAGGCAGTGGACGGGAGGAGCTGGAGGCCTGGGGTGGGGGGGGGGGGGCAGTGGGGGGGTGGGGGGGTGGGAGCTGTGTAAGATTAAGGGTGACTACGGGCAAACACTGATTTATTTTTGTCATTTGTTTATGTAAACATGCAGGTTGAGGTTCGGGGGTTGGTGGGTAGATGGGATCGTTGTTATTATGGGGACTGACATATCTTGCTGATTATTGTTTATTGTTGATGGATGTAAATGTGGGAGAAAATGTGAAAATGGAGGAGAATAAAAAAAAATAAAAAAAATAAAAAGAAAGCAAAGAGTAGGGATTAATGGGTGTTTCTCTGGTTGGCAATCAGTAGCTAGTGGTGTCCCTCGGGGATCAGTGTTGGGCCCACAATTGTTCACAATTTGCATAGATGATTTGGAGTTGGGGACCAAGTGCAATGTGTCCAAGTTTGCAGACGACACTAAGATAAGTGGTAAAGCAAAAAGTGCAGAGGATACTGGAAGTCTGCAGACGGATTTGGATAGGTTAAGTGAATGGGCTAGGGTCTGGCAGATGGAATACAATGTTGACAAATGTGAGGTTATCCATTTTGGTAGGAATAACAGCAAAAGGGATTAATATTTAAATGATAAAATATTAAAACATGCTGCTGTGCAGAGAGACCTGGGTGTGCTAGTGCATGAGTCGCAAAATGTTGGTTTACAGATGCAACAGGTGATTAAGAAGGCAAATGGAGTTTTGTCCTTCATTGCTAGAGGGATGGAGTTTAAGACTAGGGAGGTTATGCTGCAATTGTATAAGGTGTTAGTGAGGCCACACCTGGAGTATTGTGTTCAGTTTTGGTCTCCTTAACTGAGAAATGACGTACTGGTGCTGGAGGGTGTGCAGAGGAGATTCACTAGGTTAATCCCAGAGTTGAGGGGGTTGGATTACGAGGCGAGGTTGAGTAGACTGGGACTGTACTCGTTGCAATTTGGAAGGACGCGGTGGGAATATAGAAACATATAAAATTATGAAGGAAATAGATAGGATCGATGCGGGCAGGTTGTTTCCACTGGCGGGTAAAAGCAGAACTCGGGGGCATAGCCTCAAAATAAGGGGAAGTAGATTTAGGACTGAGTTTAGGAGGAACTTCTTCATCCAAATCTATGGAATTAAATGTTTTCAAGAGAAAGATAGATAGTTTTTTGAAGAATAAAGGGATTAAGGGTTATGGTGTTCGGGCGGGAAAGTGGAGCTGAGTCCACAAAAGATCAGCCATGATCTCATTGAATGATGGAGCAGGCTCGAGGGGCCAGATGGCCTACTCCTGCTCCTTTTTATTATGTTCTTATGATTGGCCTCAAGAAGGGAAAATGAATTTAAAAGCAGACTTAAATAAAAGGGGTCCTTTCCTGATAACCAGGTGGTGGCCAGTTGGTTAGGGGCCAGTTAGAGGCCGGTTTAGCTCAGTTGGCTGGACAGCTGGTTGATGATGCAGAGTAACGCCAGCAATATGGGTTCAATTCCCGTACCAGCTGAGGTTATTCATGAAAGCCCCGCCTTCTCAACTTTGCCCCTCGCCTGAGATGTGGTGACCCTCCACCAGGGTAGCACGGTGGTGCAGTACTGCCTCACGCTGCCACAGTCCCAGGTTCAATCCCGGCTCTGGGTCACTGTCCGTGCGGAGTTTGCTCATTCTCCCCCACTAGTCTGCGTGGGTTTCGCCCCCACAACCCCAAAATGTGCAGGGTAGGTGGATTGGCCACACTAAATTGCCCCTTAATTGGAGAAAATTAATAGGGTACTCTAAATTTTTTTTACAAGGTTAAATCACAAGTCAGCTCTCCCCCTCAAAGGGAAAATCATAGATCCTTGGCTCCTTCCTCTTCCTCATTTACACATTGCCTCTCGGTGACAATATGGGAAGTGACATGGTTCAGCTCCCACTTCTTACCCTGATAATATCCGGCCTTTTCTCTCCACCCCCTCTCTTAAACCCTTCACCTCTACAGTCAGACTGCTGAGTAACATAGAATCTTACAGCGCAGGAGCTGCCATTGTTGCCCTCTTCCTATTCTTTCTCCATCGCCCTGCGGACATTTTCTTCGCGAGTTTGTGTATTTCCCTCTTGAAAATTAGCTTGAAAACACATCCAGGCTGCTTGTTCCCGGTCTTGGGAACTCACTGCTTATGATGCCTTTCCTCACTTCCCCTCATGTCTTTTGCCAATTATCTGAAATATGTGGAGATTTAACAAAGATTAATGAGCAAAACTGTGGCAAATGGATTTCAATTTCGACAGATATGAGGTCATCCATTTTGGACCGAAAAAGGATCGAGCTTTCTCGATGATGAAAAGCTGGAAATAGTGGGGAACCAAAGAGACTTGGGGATTTAGGTAAACAGATCATTAAAATGTCAGGAACAGGTACAGAAGATAATTTCCCTCCCTCTTTGTGTTGTGACCTCGATATGCAAGGGAAGTAAATTTTTAAAAAATAAATTTAGATTATCCAATTCATTTTTTCCAATTAAGGGGCAATTTACCGTGGCCAATCCACTTAGCCTGCACATCTTTGGGTTGTGGGGGCGAAACCCACGCAAACACGGGGAGAATGTGCAAACTCCACACGGGCAGTGACCCAGAGCCGAGATCGAACCTGGGACCTCGGCGCCGTGAGGCAGCAGTGCTAACCACTGCGCCACCGTGCTGCCCCCAACTATTAAACTCCAGACTCTTAACCATCCGAGGTAGCTGGCCCTGCAGAAAATAATCAAAAAGCCTAATGGAATGCTGGTCTTTGCACCCAGAGAACGCATGGGGTCTTGCTTCAGCACACCTAGAGCTACTGTGAGTGGCTCTGGGCTCCACACTGCAGAAGGAGATAATGGCCTCGGAGGGAGTGCAACGTAGATTTACTGGAATGATTCCTGGACTCTGAAGATGAACTTAACAAGTAAGAGTAGGAAGAGATGGTAGCCTAATGGTAATATTATTAGACTAGTAATCCAGAGGCTAATGCCCTTGGGACATGGGTTCCAGTCACACCATGACACGGCGGAAAGTAAATTCAGTAAAATTCATAGAGTCATACAGTATAGAAGAGGCCCTTCAGCCCATCACCTGCACCGGCAAATCTACACTAACCGCGGGGATGAAGGGGTTGATGTGATTACACAGTTTGGGTTTAAACTCACTGGAGGTTAGACTGGTGAGAGGGGATCTGATCAAGGTATATAAAATACTAAAAGGGTACTAAAACATCCTACCATTGCCCCCTTGGTCCCTAATGGGCCCTACTCTTTCCCGAGGGGCTGGTTTAACATAGGGCTAAATAGCTGGCTTTTGAAGCAGGCCAGCAGCGCGGATTCAATTTCCGTACCAGCCTCCCCGAACAGGCGCCGGAATGTGGCGACTAGGGGCTTTTCACAGTAACTTCATTTGAAGCCTACTTGTGACAATGAACGATTTTCATTTCATTTTTCATTTCATTTCATTTCATTTCATTTCCAGTTATTAATAATCTTTATTAGTGTCACAAGTAAGCTTACATTAACACTGCAATGAAGTTACTGTGAAAATCCCCTCGTCGCCACATTCTGGCGCCTGTTCAGGTACACTGAGGGAGAATTCAGAATGTCCAATTCACCTAACAGCACGTCTTTCGGGACTTGTGGGAGGAAACCGGAGCACCCGGAGGAAACCCACACAGACATGGGGAGAACGTGCAGACTCCACACAGACAGTGGCCCAAGTGGGAATCGAACCCGGGTCTCTAGCGCTGTGAAGCAACAGTGCTAACCACTGTGTTCCCATGTCACCCTACCACTCTACATGTAGAATATCATGGGATTCTCTCTAATCTTACCCCAGTGCTTTTTTGTGCCCCCTCTTTGCTCCTTTAATTGCTTTCTTAATTTCCCCCTTGCACTTTATATTCTCCGCTAAGGCCTCTGCTGATTTGTTCCCTTTGTACCTGCTAAAAATCTTTATTTTCTTTCTTAACCAGTCTCGAATATTCCAAGAAGTCTGGAATTCTAAAATCATAGAACATAGAACATAGAACATAGAACATACAGCA
This sequence comes from Scyliorhinus torazame, assembly GCF_047496885.1. Classification (NCBI taxonomy): domain Eukaryota; kingdom Metazoa; phylum Chordata; class Chondrichthyes; order Carcharhiniformes; family Scyliorhinidae; genus Scyliorhinus; species Scyliorhinus torazame. The sequence continues at coordinate 194,382,657 of NC_092722.1, forward strand.
CAGAACAGGCCCTTCGGCCCACGATGTTGTGCCGAACCTTTGTCCTAGATTAATCATAGATTATCATTGAATCTACAGTGCAGAAGGAGGCCATTCGGCCCCACTGAGTCTGCACCAGCTCTTGAAAAGAGCACCCTACCCAAACTCAACACCTCCACCCAACACCAAGGGCAATTTGGACATTAAGGGCAATTTATCATTGGCCAATTCACCTAACCCGCACATCTTTGGACTGTGGGAGGAAACCGGAGCACCCGGAGGAAACCCACGCAGACACGGGGAGGACGTGCAGACTCCGCACAGACAATGACCCAAGCCGAAATCGAACCTGGGACCATGGATCTGTGAAGCAATTGTGCTATCCACAATGCTACCGTGCTGCCCTTAAGAACAAATAAATCTACACTATATCATTTTACAGTAATCTATGTACCTATCCAATAGCTGCTTGAAGGTCCCTAATGTTTCCGACTCAACTACTTCCACAGGCAGTGCATTCCATGCCCCCACTACTCTCTGGGTAAAGAACCTACCTCTGATATCCCTCCTATATCTTCCACCTTTCACCTTAAATTTATGTCCCCTTGTAATGGTGTGTTCCACCTGGGGAAAAAGTCTCTGACTGTCTACTCTATCTATTCCCCTGATCATCTTATAAACCTCTATCAAGTCGCCCCTCATCCTTCTCCGCTCTAATGAGAAAAGGCCTAGCACCCTCAACCTTTCCTCGTAAGACCTACTCTCCATTCCAGGCAACATCCTGGTAAATCTTCTTTGCACCTTTTCCAGAGCTTCCACATCCTTCCTAAAATGAGGCGACCAGAACTGTACACAGTACTCCAAATGTGGCCTTACCAAAGTTTTGTACAGCTGCATCATCACCTCACGGCTCTTAAATTCAATCCCTCTGTTAATGAACGCGAGCACACCATAGGCCTTCTTAACAGCTCTATCCACTTGAGTGGCAACTTTCAAAGATGTATGAACATAGACCCCAAGGTCTCTCTGCTCCTCCACAATGCCAAGAACTCTACCGTTAACCCTGTATTCCGCATTCATATTTGTCCTTCCAAAATGGACAACCTCACACTTTTCAGGGTTAAACTCCATCTGCCACTTCTCAGCCCAGCTCTGCATCCTATCTATGTCTCTTTGCAGCCGACAACAGCCCTCCTTACTATCCACAACTCCACCAATCTTCGTATCGTCTGCAAATTTACTGACCCACCCTTCAACTCCCTCATCCAAGTCATTAATGAAAATCACAAACAGCAGAGGACCCAGAACTGATCCCTGCGGTACACCACTGATAACTGGGATCCAGGCTGAATATTTGCCATCCACCACCACTCTCTGACTTCTATCGGTTAGCCAGTTCGTTATCCAACTGGCCAAATTTCCCACTATCCCATGCCTCCTTACTTTGTGCAGAAGCCTACCATGGGGAACTTTATCAAATGCCTTACTAAAATCCATGTACACTACATCCACTGCTTTACCTTCATCCACATGCTTGGTCACCTCCTCAAAGAATTCAATAAGATTTGTAAGGCAAGACCTACCCCTCACAAATCCGTGCTGACTATCCCTAATCAAGCAGTGTCTTTCCAGATGCTCAGAAATCCTATCCTTCAGTACCCTTTCCATTACTTTGCCTACCACCGAAGTAAGACTAACTGGCCTGTAATTCCCAGGGTTATCCCTAGTCCCTTTTTTGAACAGGGGCACGACATTCGCCACTCTCCAATCCCCTGGTACCACCCCTGTTGACAGTGAGGACGAAAAGATAATTGCCAACGGCTCTGCAATTTCATCTCTTGCTTCCCATAGAATCCTTGGATATAACCCGTCAGGCCCGGGGGACTTGTCTATCCTCAAGTTTTTCAAAATGCCCAACACATCTTCCTTCCTAACAAGTATTTCCTCGAGCTTACCAATCTGTTTCACACTGTCCTCTCCAACAATATCGCCCCTCTCATTTGTAAATACAGAAGAAAAGTACTCATTCAAGACCTCGCCTATCTCTTCAGACTCAATACACAATCTCCCGCTACTGTCCTTGATCGGACCTACCCTCGCTCTAGTCATTCTCATATTTCTCACATATGTGTAAAAGGCCTTGGGGTTTTCCTTGATCCTACCCGCCAAAGATTGTTCATGCCCTCTCTTAGCTCTCCTAATCCCTTTCTTCAGTTCCCTCCTGGCTATCTTGTATCCCTCCAATGCCCTGTCTGAACCTTGTTTCCTCAGCCTTACATAAGTCACCTTTTTCCTCTTAACAAGACATTCAACCTCTCTTGTCAACCATGGTTCCCTCACTCGACCATCTCTTCCCTGCCTGACAGGGACATACATATCAAGGACACGTAGCACCTGTTCCTTGAACAAGTTCCACATTTCACTTGTGTCCTTCCCTGCCAGCCTATGTTCCCAACTTATGCACTTCAATTCTTGTCTGACAACATCGTATTTACCCTTCCCCCAATTGTAAACCTTGCCCTGTTGCACGTACCTATCCCTCTCCATTACTAAAGTGAAAGTCACAGAATTGTGGTCACTATCTCCAAAATGCTCCCCCACTAACAAATCTATCACTTGCCCTGGTTCATTACCCAGTACTAAATCCAATATTGCCCCTCCTCTGGTTGGACAATCTACATACTGTGTTAGAAAAGCTTCCTGGACACACTGCACAAACACCACCCCATCCAAACTATTTGATCTAAAGAGTTTCCACTCAATATTTGGGAAGTTAAAGTCACCCATGACTACCACCCTATGACTTCTGCACCTTTCCAAAATCTGTTTCCCAATCTGTTCCTCCACATCTCTGCTACTATTGGGGGGCCTATAGAAAACTCCTAACAAGGTGACTGCTCCTTTCCTATTTCTGACTTCAACCCATACTACCTCAATAGGGTGATACTCCTCGAACTGCCTTTCTGCAGCTGTTATACTATCTCGAATTAATAATGCCACCCCCCCACCTCTTTTACCACCCTCCCTAATCTTATTGAAACATCTATAACTAGGGACCTCCAACAACCATTTCTGCCCCTCTTCTATCCAAGTTTCCGTGATGGCCACCACATCGTAGTCCCAAGTACCGATCCATGCCTTAAGTTCACCCACCTTATTCCTGATGCTTCTTGCGTTGAAGTATACACACTTCAACCCATCTCCGTGCCTGCAAATACTCTCCTTTGTCAGTGTTCCCTTCCCCACTGCCTCATTACATGCTTTGGCGTCCTGAATATCGGCTACCTTAGTTGCTGGACTACAAATCCGGTTCCCATTCCCCTGCCAAATTAGTTTAAACCCTCCCGAAGAGTACTAGCAAACCTCCCTCCCAGGATATTGGTGCCCCTCTGGTTCAGATGCAACCCGTCCTGCTTGTACAGGTCCCACCTTCCCCAGAATGCGCTCCAATTATCCAAATACCTGAAGCCCTCCCTCCTACACCATTCCTGCAGCCACGTGTTCAACTGCACTCTCTCCCTATTCCTAGCCTCGCTATCACGTGGCACCGGCAATCTGATTCAGATTTGTAAGGTCTGGAATATACAGTGAGTCCCAGTAAAGGTGACCGTGAAACTATCATCAATCGTCGTAAAAAACAATTTGGTTCACTGGTGGGAATGAACTGCTCCGGGTCCTGGCCGCAATGTGGCTCCTGGCTCAATGTGGTTGACTCGTCCCTTCCCCCTGAAATGGCTGAGTTTTACCGGGGCTGCAACAGCTGCAAGAAGGGGGCAATTGAGCAAATACAAATCTAATGCTGGCCTTGCCAGTGACACCCACATCTCAGGAAAGAATTTTCAAAATTACACTGAGGTTATATTTTCTGGAATTTAGAAGATTAATGGGTGATTTGATCAAAGTTTTCAAGACCTTCCAGGAGTGAAATTAGTAAATACTTCGCCACACCAACGTCACTTCCACAAATTCTAATTAATTCTGGATCAATTATTAATTTAAAATCTGAGATTGTTAGGGTTTTTGTCAACCAAAGGCATGAATGAATATGGGGCAAAGCAAAGTATATGACGTTAAATTACCCAACAGACCTGATCGCACTGTCCTGATTGACAGCAGAATTCATTTCTCCTCATTTACTCCATGAAAACCCTTCATTATTTTGAACACTCGCAATTAAATCTCCCCTTAACCGTAGCTGTTCTAAATAAGGGGCATGATTTAACCACCGGTTTGCACCCGGCGCTGATCAGGGGACGCCAGTTAAATAGCGGGAAAGGCCGAAATTGAAATTTGTGCCAGCCGCAAATCATTTTGCTATCCAACCGGCCTGTTCCCGATGGTGAGTTCCAGATCACAGCCAAAAACGGTGAGCGTATCATTAACCTTCATTTGCATTAATTTCCATCTCATTAGCAAGATTGAAGTGGAATATAACAGCCTCCTGGGAATTACCCAATTCCTCAGGGAGCAATCATGCGGAAATCGTTTAGTACTCCCTAAAGTGGGGGGGGGTGGGGGGAGATCCCTCAAGGGGGTTGGGCTTGGTCAGGGGCTAAAGCGTTAAAGGTTGGGGTTGCCCCTGGGCTGGGGGAGGTGCGGAGTGGTGAGAGGCTTTTCATCCGTGAGGACTTCCAGCCATCTTTAAATATTGTGGAGACCCATAACAGTTGCTGCCTGTAAGTCCTACCAATCACTGGCAGGACAGAGGCCTGCTCTTGGTTCTATGCTGAAGGTCACTTTAACTCCCTTTGACTGTGAGCAGCCTCTAGCTTCACAGCTGACGGTGTTTGCTAATGAGGAATTGGCCTTGTTAGTTGTGAGAGCTCTTCCCAGCTGCAGGTTGTGTTTGCTGCTTGCTCCTGCTGGTGGCTGCAGATGCCTGGAGGCTGCTGTTGCTGTTTCCTTCCTTTACTGCAACCGGAAAGAAGGACAATTGTTTCTAAGATACCTGGGTCCTGAAACACTGGCTCAGGGGGACGTATGAGCACAGAAGGCAATCCAGTTTTAAGCAAGAAGACTCTGCGGGACCTGGTGCACGACAGTGATCCAAATAGGTCACCTGATGACGCCATTGTATGCCAAATACCCAATTAATTTTACTTTCTGTTGTTTAGCATTTTGTATTTTCAGTTTTTCTCACATTGGAAGCAGGACCGTGGATGGAAATAGAAGAAAGTCTACCTCTGTCCAACTCACAGGCAGTCTTTACATCTGATTTTCTTTCCCAGTTTACCCCTTCCCTTGCCTGTTGGCACTGACTCATTCGGGAAGACAGCTTCAGCCGCCCTTTGCGATCTCAGCCATGAGAGTGTGAAGCTAAAGAGTGAGCATTAACCTTCACCCCCCTCACTCCCTATCTCCTCCTTTAAGGCATTCCTTAATACATAGCTCTTTGAGGACTTTTGGTCATCTTTCCTAATATCTCCTCATGTGGTTCAAGTTTGCAAAGTGTCTTGGAACCTTTAGAAATGCAAGGTGTTGTTATACAGTGCTTTGTAAATGCAAGGTGTTGTTATACAGTGCTTTGTAAATGCAAGGTGTTGTTATACAGTGCTTTGTAAATGCAAGGTGTTGTTATACAGTGCTTTAGAAATGCAAGGTGTTGTTATACAGTGCTTTAGAAATGCAAGGTGTTGTTATACAGTGCTTTAGAAATGCAAGGTGTTGTTATACAGTGCTTTAGAAATGCAAGGTGTTGTTATACAGTGCTTTAGAAATGCAAGGTGTTGTTATACAGTGCTTTGTAAATGCAAGGTGTTGTTATACAGTGCTTTAGAAATGCAAGGTGTTGTTATACAGTGCTTTATCAATGCAAGGTGTTGTTATACAGTGCTTTAGAAATGCAAGGTGTTGTTATACAGTGCTTTAGAAATGCAAGGTGTTGTTATACAGTGCTTTGTAAATGCAAGGTGTTGTTATACAGTGCTTTAGAAATGCAAGGTGTTGTTATACAGTGCTTTGTAAATGCAAGGTGTTGTTATACAGTGCTTTAGAAATGCAAGGTGTTGTTATACAGTGCTTTATCAATGCAAGGTGTTGTTATACAGTGCTTTAGAAATGCAAGGTGTTGTTATACAGTGCTTTAGAAATGCAAGGTGTTGTTATACAGTGCTTTGTAAATGCAAGGTGTTGTTATACAGTGCTTTGTAAATGCAAGGTGTTGTTATACAGTGCTTTAGAAATGCAAGGTGTTGTTATACAGTGCTTTGTAAATGCAAGGTGTTGTTATACAGTGCTTTGTAAATGCAAGGTGTTGTTATACAGTGCTTTATCAATGCAAGGTGTTGTTATACAGTGCTTTAGAAATGCAAGGTGTTGTTATACAGTGCTTTCCATGGCCTGAGGAGCTTCATAGCCACCGGACAGTTAATGAGTGAAGTTGAAACTGAGTCAACATTCGGAATAGTTTTTAAAATATTTATATTCTTTATATTTTTTATATTTATTCATTCTTGGGATGTGGGTGTTGCTGGCAATGCCAGCATTTATTACCCATGAGAAGATGGTGATGAATCACCCTTTGATCCCCTGCAGTCCATGGTGGTGTAGGTACACCCACAGTGCTGTTAGGGAGGGAGTTCCAGGATTTTGACCCAGCGACAGTGAAGGAACGGCGATATATTTCCAAGCCAGGATGGTGTGTGGCTTAGAGGGGAACTTGCAGGTGGTGTTTTTCCCATGTGTTTTCTACCCTTGTCCTTCATGTTGGTAGATGTTGCCATTTGGAAGGTGCTGTCGAAGGAGCCTTGGTACACACAGCTGCCACTGTTCGTCGGTGGTTGAGGCCGTTAATGTTGGAGTTGTGAATGGGTTGCCAGTCAAGCGGGCTGCTTTGTCTTGGATGGTGTGGAGCGTCTAAAATGTTGTTGAAGCTGCATTCATCCAGGTAAGTGGAGAGTATTCCATCACTTTATAAAAAAAAAAAATTTAGAGGACCCAAATCATTCTTTCCAATTGGGTAATTTAGCATGGCCAATCCACCTACCCTGCACATCTTTGGGTTGTGGGGGCGAAACTCACGCAAACACGGGGAGAATGTGCAAACTCCACACAGACAGCGAACCAGAGCCAGGATCGAACCTGGGACCTCGGTGCCGTGAGGCAGCAGTGCTAACCACTGCACAATCGTGCTGCCCCGAGAGTATCCCATCACACTTCTGACTTGTGGTTGTAGATGGTGGACCGGCTTTGGGAAGTCAGGAGGTGAGTTACTCACCACTTGATTCCTCACCTCTGACCTGCTCTTGTAGCCACAATATTTCCAAGGCTGGTCCAGTTCTGTTTCAAGTCAATGGTAAACCCCAGGATGTTTATGCTGTGGATTCAGCAATGGTAGTGCTGTAGAATGTCAAGGGGCGATGGTTAGATTCTCATTGTTGGAGATGGTCATTGTTTGGCACTTGTGCGACGTGAATTTTACTTGCCACTTGTTAACCCTACCCTGGATATTGTCCAAGTCTTGATGCATATAGACAGGGACTTCTTCAGAATCTGGGGAGTTGTGAATGGAAGCAAATACTCAGCAATCATCAGCAAATGTCCTCATGTCTGACCTTCTAATGGATGAACAGCTAAATGGTCAAGCCTAAGACACTATCTTGACAAACTCCTGTATGGTTGAGTGAAAGGGACATGGAATGAGGGCAGGGGCCTAGGATTAGGAAATGGCTCAGATGGAGGGTAAATGACAACAGGCTTGTTCCGGGTTGCAATTTTATTTTTCTAATTCAATGGCACATGTTTTTTGAGTCTGGGTTATACAATTCTCCTCTGTTTCCTGCATGTGTTGAATGTCCCTCCCAGTGTCTCTGCTATCTTGTGCCTCTTTCAAATGGCCATTTTACCTGTGCCAGTTTTGACTTTGAATATTGGTGACAGTTCAGTCATGGAGGGCATCACAGATAGTTCAGCCAACATCCAACTACAAGCACAGTGAGTGTGGTCAGGGGAGAACAAAACCGAACCCAGTGTTGTTCTCCCCCAGTGTTCGCATGAAATGAAATGAAAATCGCTTATTGTCACAAGTAGGCTTCAAATGAAGGTGAATTGAGGAAGGAGCAGTGCTCCGAAAGCTAGTGTTTGAAACAAACCTGTTGGACTTTAACCTGGTGTTGTAAGACTTCTTACTGTGCTCACCCCAGTCCAACGCCGGCACATCTTCACTAATTGAGGGATTGTCTTATGAGCAACGGTTAAACAGGTGGGAATGCAGAAGTAGAACATAGAACATAGAAAAATACAGCACAGAACAGGCCCTTCGGCCCACGATGATGTGCCGAACCTTTGTCCCAGATTAATCATAGATTATCATTGAATTTACAGTGCAGAAGGAGGCCATTCGGCCCATTGAGTCTGCATCGGCTCTTGGAAAGAGCACCCTACCCAAAGTCAACACCTCCACCCAACACTAAGGGCAATTTTGGACACTAAGGGCAATTTAGCATGGCCAATCCACCTAACCTGCACATCTTTGGACTGTGGGAGGAAACCGGAGCACCCAGAGGAAACCCACGCAGACACGGGGAGGATGTGCAGACTCCGCACAGGCAGTGACCCAAGCCGGAATCAAACCTGGGACTCTGGAGCTGTGAAGCAATTGTGCTATCCACAATGCTATCGTGCTGCCCTTAAAGTATGAGAGGTGATCTCATTGAAACACATAGGATTAAAAAAAATAAAAAAATTTAGAGTACCAATTCTGCTTCCAATTAAGGGGCAATTTAGCGTGGCCAATCCACCTAGCCTGAACGTCTTTGGGTTGTGGGGGTGAGACCCACGCAGACACGGGGTGAATGTGCAAACTCCACACGGACAGTGACCCAGAGCCGGGATCGAACCTGGGACCTCAGCGCCGTGAGGCAGCAGTGCTAACCACTGCACCACCGTGCCTAAATATATAGGATTCTTAAGGGCCTAGACAGGGTAAATGCTGAGCGATGCTTCCCCTTGTGGGAGAGTCTCGGACCAGAGGGCACAGTCTGAGAATTTCTTCTCTCAGACGGTTATGAGTCTTTGGGTCTCCTTGCTACAGAGAGCTCTGGGTCACGGACTTTGATAATATGTAAGGCTGAGAATCAAGGGTTAAGGGAAACGGGCAAGAAAGTGGAAGTGAGGAATAGCGGATGAGTCATGATCCTGTCGAATGGTGCAGCAGACATGTGGGCCTGAACATCCTACTCTTGGTCATATTTCTTCTGGTCTTATGTCCTCAGAGTGCTCCTGGAGATTCATCTTCATTTTCAGGAGGATCATCTTCTTTCTTCAACAGTGGGCCAGGGATGTCGGGCACCTTTTTAATATGGTGTCTGGATATGATGGCGCATGAGGCCTGCCCCGCCATGGAATACAGCCCAAAACACCCACATTCCTGCTCCTTGCCACAAGAACTCATCTCAGATGGAAGAAATCTGTCATAATTGAAATGCTGTGCGAGTTAATGCACCACTAAATATTTCAGTAAGGACGCGGAGAGGAGGGAATGGACAAGAAGAGGAGGAGATTGTGTGTGGGGGGGGGGGGGGGGTAGAGGTGGGGAGGGGTGGGAAGGGTCAGGGAGTAGAGAGGAGGAGAGGGAATGGTATAAGGGAGATGAGAGGAGTGAAGAGGCATTGGAAGGGCGGGAGGAGAGGAGTGAAGAGGCATTGGAAGGGTGGGAGGAGAGGAGTGAAGAGGCATTGGAAGGGTGGGAGGAGAGGAGTGAAGAGGCATTGGAAGGGTGGGAGGAGAGGAGTGAATGTTAAGTAATGGGTTAAGAGACATTGCAATTAGCTGTCTCATTTATGTTAAGTATCCATTAATTGACACTGATATGTAAAGGGGCTTCAGGTGGCCTCTGTCAGGTGGTGCATTGTTGGAGTTTTGTGCAGAGGCTGTGGAAGTGAAATAAATGGGGTTTGGTGAAAAGGAACAGGACTTCTGACTCTACATACAACGGTAACTAAAACGTATAACAGTGACGAGGCATTGGAAGGATGGGAGGAGAGGAGTGAAGAGGCATTGGAAGGGTGGGAGGAGAGGGGAGATAAAGGAGAAAAAGGTGCCAGGGAGGGGAGGGTGAGGCAGGGCAAGAACACTGGAAAAGAAATGAAGGAAGAATAATGAAAATTTGTTGTTGAATTCAGCAACTCATTAAAATATAACGGCGCATGAAAGGCATTGTCTTCAATGTGAGTCACAAACACTTTGAATTCCTCCGCCGTGTGAGGCAGCATTCACAGAATGATTTGTCCGCTTATCATTTTTGGATTTTAGTGTGCAATCTTTTCTGCTCACTGAGGTGAGGGTGTGGGTGAAAGGTGTGGGCAAACAGTGAGCCAGTGAAAGCTGTCAGTGCACTGGGTAGCTGGGCTGCCCATCCAGTGCAATGTGGGTCTAACTCCCGTGGGCAGTTTGAGAATTTAATATCAGTTAAAAAAGTTTAGAAATGAAAAGTTAACATTCAGATCGTCATAAAAACCCGGCTGATTCACTAATGTCCTTTAGGTAAGGGAAGCTGCCGTCCTTATTCAGTATTGACCGCTGTTTGATACCAGACCCACATCAACGCAGTTTACCCACCCTCTGGAATGACTTCCACCATCAGGGGTTCAAGAAGGTCCAGTATCACATTCCGCGGGCATCTAGGAATGGGCAGTAAACACTGACCATACCAGTAATGGTCATATCTCAACAACAAATATATATGAAGAAATGTGGTTTTGCTACTTTATAAGAACATAAGGACTAGGAGCAGGAGTAGGCCACCTGGCCCCTCGAGCCTGCTCCGCCATTCAATGAGATCATGGCTGATCTTTTTGTGGACTCAGCTCCACTTACCCGCCCGCTCACAGTAACCCTTAATTCCTTTACTGTTCAAATATCTATCTATCTTTGCCTTAAAAATATTCAACGAAGTAGCCTTAACTGCTTCACTGGGCAGGGAATTCCACAGATTCACAACCCTTTGGGTGACAAAGTTCCTCCTCAACTCAGTCCTTAATCTGCTCCCCCTTATTTTGAGGCGATGGCTCCTAGTTCTGCGTGAGACTGAAATGTGTCTGCTTGTTGGATACCTGTCCATTGCGAAATTTCATTCCAATCTAAAGCCTCATTCTTAATCACTGAGGCAGAGTAAAGGACACCCACACCTTTGCAGGTAAGAGGTGGATGAACTGGAACACGGAGAGGGAGAATCAATATTCCATTGCAGAACACTGGGCACTTGTACCCAATATCTGTTTTTTCCAATTAAGGGGCAATTTAACGTGGCCAATTAACCTATCCTGCACAGCTTTTTGGATTCTGGAGGTGAGACCCACGCAGACACGGGGAGAATGTGCAAACTCCCCACGGACAGTGACCCAGAGCCAGGATCGAAGGTGCTGACTCTCACTGGGGGACAGTTCCTGTAGGTGCTGACTCTCACTGGGGGACAGTTCCTGAAGGTGCTGACTCTCACTGGGGGACAGTTCCTGAAGGTGCTGACTCTCACTGGGGGACAGTTCCTGAAGGTGCTGACTCTCACTGGGGGACAGTTCCTGAAGGTGCTGACTCTCACTGGGGGACAGTTCCTGAAGGTGCTGACTCTCACTGGGGGACAGTTCCAGAAGGTGCTGACTCTCACTGGGGGACAGTTCCTGAAGGTGCTGACTCTCACTAAGACATAGTTCCTGAAGGTGCTGACTCTCACTGGACGAAAGTTCCTGAAGGTGCTGACTCTCACTGGGGGAAAGTTCCTGAAGGTGTTGACTCTCACTGGGACACAGTTCCTGAAGGTGCTGACTCTCACTGGGGACAGTTCCTGAAGGTGCTGACTCTCACTGGGGCAGTTCCTGAACGTGCTGACTCTCACTGGGAGACAGTTCCTGAAGGTGCTGACTCTCACTGGGGGACAGTTCCTGAAGGTGCTGACTCTCACTGGGGGACAGTTCCTTAAGGTGCTGACTCTCACCGGGGACAGTTCCTGAAGGTGCTGACTCTCACTGGGGGACAGTTCCTTAAGGTGCTGACTCTCACTGGGAGACAGTTCCTGAAGGTGCTGACTCTCACTGGGGGACAGTTCCTGAAGGTGCTCACTCTCACTGGGACACAGTTCCTGAAGGTTCTGACTCTCACTGGGAGACAGTTCCTGAAGGTGCTGACTCTCACTGGGACACAGTTCCTGAACGTGCTGACTCTCACTGGGGGACAGTTCCTGAAGGTGCTGACTCTCACTGGGGTACAGTCCCTGAAGGTGCTGACTCTCACCGGGGACAGTTTCTGAAGGTGCTGACTCTCACTGGGGGACAGTTCCTGAACGTGCTGACTCTCACTGGGGTACAGTCCCTGAAGGTGCTGACTCTCACCGGGGACAGTTTCTGAAGGTGCTGACTCTCACTGGGACACAGTTCCTGAACGTGCTGACTCTCACTGGGGGACAGTTCCTGAAGGTGCTGACTCTCACTGGGGTACAGTCCCTGAAGGTGCTGACTCTCACCGGGGACAGTTTCTGAAGGTGCTGACTCTCACTGGGAGACAGTTCCTGAAGGTGCTGACTCTCACTGGGAGACAGTTCCTGAAGGCGCTGACTCTCACTGGGGGACAGTTCCAGAAGGTTCTGACTCTTGTGGGATGTGGGGGCCTCTGGCTGGGCTTGCATTTATTGACCATCAATGAGGACATTTCAGCTGTTGGTCTGGAGTCACATGTAGGCCAGGCCAGGTAAGGACGTCAGATTTCCTTCCCTAAAGGTCATTTGTGGACAGATTATTTTTTTAAATAATTTTATTAAGGGATTTGAAAAATTTTATAACAGTAACATAAACAATGACATCAACATAGTAAAATAAACATTTCCTCCCCCAGCCCAATCTTCACACACATCAATCATACAGCAACAACCCCCCCCCTTGGAATACTGCATCTGCTGGCATTTTAATTTTCTCCGAGAAAGTGGACGAACGGCTGTCACCTCCGGGAGAACCCGACCATTGGCCCTCTTAGGGCGAACTTTATTTTCTCGAGACTGAGAAACCCAGCCATGTCACTCACCCAGGTCTCTACACTCGGGGGCTTCGGGTCCCTCCACATTAACAAGATCCGTCTCCGGGCTACCAGGGAGGCAAAGGCCAGGACGTCGGCCTCTTTCGCTCCCTGAACTCCCGGCTCTTCCGACACTCCAAAGATCGCTACCTCCGGACTCAGCAAAACCCTGCCAAAACCCTCGAAGCTTCGGGCATGCCCAAAACTTGTGGACATGATTCGCTGAGCTTCCCGCGCACCTATCCTCTACCCCGAAAAACCTGCTCATCCTAGCCGCTGTCAGGTGTGCCTGATGGACTACCTTGAATTGTATCAGGCTAAGCGTGGCGCACGATGAGGAGGTATTAACCCTGCTTAGGGCATCTGCCCATAGACCTGCCTCTATCTCTCCTCCTAGCTCGTCCTCCCACTTGCCCTTCAGCTCCTCCACCGGAGTTTCCTCCACCTCCGAAAGCTCCTGGTAAATATCCGATACCTTCCCCTCTCCCACCCAGGTACCGGAAACTACTCTGTCTGGTATCCCCCGTGGCGGCAGCAGCGGGAAGGCCGGCACCTGTTTTCTCAGGAAGTCTCGCACCTGCAGATACCTAAACCCATTCCCTGCTGGCAATTTAAATTTATCCTCCAAAGCTTTCAAGCTGGGAAAGCTCCCGTCTATAAATAGATCCCCCATCCATCAAATTCCTGCCCTCTGCCAACTCCGGAACCTGCCATCTAGCCTGCCCGGTACAAACCTGTGTTATTATAAATCGGGGTCCAAATTGCTGCTCCCTCCCCTCTCTTATATCTCCTCCATTTCCCCCAGATCCTCAGGGCTGCCACTACCACCGGACTTGTGGAGTATCGGGCCGGTGAGAACGGCAGAGGTGCCGTTACCAATGCTCCCAGACTGGTGTCTTTACATGGCCGCCTCCATCCGCTCCCATGTCGACCCCTCTCCCACTACCCACTTCCTAATGATGGCTGTATTAGCCACCCAGTAGTAATTGTAGAAGTTCGGCAGCGCCAACCCACCCTCCCCCCGACTGCGCTCCAGCAACACGTTCTTCACTCGCGGGGTTTTATTCGCCCACACAAAGCCCACGAAATAATCTTATTCACCCGCTTGAAAAAGGCCTGAGGGATGAAGATGGGGAGGCACTGAAAGACAAACAGGAATCTGGGGAGGACCGTCATTTTCACGGTCTGTACCCTCCCGCCAGTGATAGTGGGAGCATGTTCCATCTCTTAAAGTCCCCTTCCATTTGTTCTACCAATCGGGATAGGTTTATCTTGTGTAGTACCTCCCATTTCTGGGCTACCTGGATTCCCAGATATCGAAAGCTCTTCCCTACCATTCTAAGCGGCAGCTCTCCCAGTCTCTTCTCCTGCCCTCTTGCCTGGATCACAAACATCTCGCTTTTCCCATGTTCAATTTATATCCCGAAAAATTGCCAAATTCCCCCAAGGTTCGCATTACCTCCCCCACCCCCTCCAACGGGTCCGAAATGTACAAGAGCAGGTCATCTGCGTAGAGCAGGACCCAGTGCACCCCCCCCCCCCCCCCACCTTCCCCCAAACCAGCCCTTTCCAGTTCCTAGATGCTCTTAACACCATGGCCAATGGCTCGATGGCCAGAGCAAACAGTAACGGGGAGAGGGGGCACCCTTGCCTCGTCCCTCGGTGTAGTTCAAAACACCCCGACCTCAGTCGGTTCGTACGCACACTCGCTACTGGTGCCTGATAGAGCAACCGCACCCAGTCAATAAAGCCCTCACCAAACCCAAACCTTCCCAGCGCCTCCCACAGGTAATTCCACTCCACCCGATCAAAAGCCTTCTCCGCATCCATCGCTACCACCACCTGCGCCTCCTCTCCTTCTGAGGGCATCATAATAACATTTAGAAGCCTTCAAACATTGGCCTTGAGTTGCCTGCCCTTAACAGGCAATCCCGTGTCAGGGCAGCACGATGGCGCAGTGGGTTAGCACTGCTGCCTCACGACGCCGGGGTCCCAGGTTCGATCCCGGCTCTGGGTCACTGTCCATGTGGAGTTTGCACATTCTCCCCGTGTTTGCGTGGGTTTCGCCCCCACAACCCAAAGATGTGCAGGGTAGGTGGATTGGCCACGCTAAATTGGAAAAAATGAATTGGATACTCTAAACTTATTAAAAAACAATCCCATCTGGTCTTCCCCTATCACCCCCGGGACACCGTCCTCTGTCCCTGTGGCCAGTATCTTAGCCAGCAGTTTGGCATCCGCATTCTGTAGAGCAATCGGCCTGTATGACCCGCATTGCTCCGGATCCGTCTCTGACAGATGGGTTTTTATGACAATGGTTATCTTTTGACTTCTATTTTAAGTTTTTTATTGAATTCAAATTTCACCATCTGCCCTGGCGGGATGTGAACCCGTGTCCCCCGAGCACGACTCTGGGGGTGCGATTCTCCCATGCCGCGGCGTATGGGAGAATTACCGTTCGTGCCATATTTTCCCGCGGCGCCGGTCCGATGCCGAGGAGCGGAGAATCGGTGCCATTTGAGCCGGCACGGTTGGCGCGGCGCCGGTCGGGGGGGGGGGGGCGCTGTACGCGGCCGCGCCGCAGAGTCTCCGGCCTTGATGGGCCGAGCGGCCACGCGGAAACGGCAGAGTTCCCGCCGGCGCCGCCCACCCCTGGTCGCTGCCGGCGGGAACTCTGCACGCAGGGTCGGGGGGGGCCTGTGGGGCGGGGAAAAGCGCTCCTTCACCGGGGGGGCCTCTGATGGTGTCTGGCCCGCGATTGGGGCCCACCGATCGGCGGGCCGCCTCTTCAGCCCTGGCTCTATTTTATTATGTGGCCCCTGAACCCCGAGGGGCCGCGCGCTGAGGAAGTTCCCCGCGCATGCGTGGGTTGGTGCGGTGCCAAGGGAGGCTGGAGCGGTGTGAACCTCTCCAGCGCCGTGCTGGCCCCCTGTGGGGGACAGTATCGGTAGTGCCCGTGCCCGTTTCGTGCCATCGTGGAACGCAACGGCGTTGACGACGGCGTGAACACACAGATGTACACGTTCACACACAGATGTACACGTTCACACACAGATGTACATGTTCACACACAGATGTACACGTTCACACACAGATGTACATGTTCACACACAGACCTACATGTTCACACACAGATGTACATGTTCACACACAGATGTACATGTTCACACACAGATGTACACGTTCACACACAGATGTACATGTTCACACACAGACCTACATGTTCACACACAGATGTACATGTTCACACACAGATGTACATGTTCACACACAGATGTACATGTTCACACACAGATGTACATGTTCACACACAGACCTACATGTTCACACACAGATGTACATGTTCACACACAGATGTACATGTTCACACACAGACCTACATGTTCACACACAGATGTACATGTTCACACACAGATGTACACGTTCACACACAGATGTACACGTTCACACACAGACACGTGCAGAGTTCAGCAGGGAGTGGGAGGGACGCTAAAGCAGCCACCAGCAGTGGGGGGAGCCCTTGTGTGTTTTGCTCCCCTTCCTTAGCCAGGGGCAGTTTCAGTGCCCAAATGCTGTTCCGGCTGAGAGCAGCGAGCAGAAAATTGCCTTCAAAGGATCAGAATGAGTTAAGTGCAGCAAAGTGTCCAGCAAGCAGGGCGAGGAGGGGAACTGGAAGGTAAATGTCCTGGAGGAATGGAAACAGATCACTGATTCTTGTCACAACTCCACTTTGCATGTTTGACGTTGGCTTCTTGTAAACGGAAGAGACACAACATGCCCATCAAAATAATCAGGAAATAACTCAACAGGTGCTTGGTAAACACAGGGACACTGAGGTGTATACAAACAGGATCACATCGTAAATTAAAATCAGCTTTACAAGTCAGCGTGTTCTGTAAGGTATTGGGTATCACTGGCTATCACATCAACACCCAAAAAGATACAAAGCAGGGTGTTTGATCCTGTTACAAATGTGTAGTTATCCTCATCGCACACACAAACCCCCTACCCTGTAATACACCCCCCCACCCCCAACATACACCCACACAGAACCCTCACCCCCAACACACACACATCCCCCACCCCAACACACGCACACACACAACCCCTACCCCGTAATACACCCCCCCACCCCCAACATACACCCACACAGAACCCCTACACCATAATACACACCCCCACCCCCAACATACACCCACACAGAACCCTCAACCCCAACACACACATATCCCCCACCCCAACACACGCACACACACAACCCCTACACCGTAATACACACCCCCACCCCAACACACACCCACACAGAACCCTCACCCCCAACACACACACATCCCCACCCCAACACACACAACCCCTACCCCGTAATACACCCCCCACCCCCAACACACACACACACACAGGACCCCTACCCCGTAATACACCCCCCACCCCCAACATACACCCACACAGAACCCTCACCCCGTAATACACACCCCACCCCAAGACACATCCACACACATCCCCACCCCAACACCCACCCACACACAACCCCTACCCCATAATACACCCCCCACCCCCAACACACACCCACACACAACCCCTACCCCGTAATACACCCCCCCACCCCCAACACACACCCACACACAACCCCCAACCCGTAATACACACCCCACCCCAACATACACCCACACAGAATCCTCACCCCCAACACACACACATCCCCCACCCTAACACACGCCCACACACAACCCCTACCCCGTAATACACCCCCCACCCCCAACACACACACATCCCCCACCCCAACACACACCCACACACAACCCCTACCCCGTAATACACCTCCCACCCCCAACACACACACATCCCCCACCCCAACACACACCCACACACAACCCCTACCCCGTAATACACCCCCCACCCCCAACACACACACATCCCCCACCCCAACACACACCCACACACAACCCCTACCCCGTAATACACCCCCCACCCCCAACACACACACATCCCCCACCCCAACACACACCCACACACAACCCCTACCCCGTAATACACCCCCCACCCCCAACACACAACCACACAGAACCCCTACCCCGTAATACACCCCCCACCCCCAACACACACACATCCCCCACCCCAACACACACCCACACACAACCCCTACCCCGTAATACACCCCCCACCCCCAACACACAACCACACAGAACCCCTACCCCGTAATACACACCCCCACCCCAAAACACACCCACACAGAACCCTCACCCCAACACACACATCCCCCACCCCAACAAACACACACACAGAACCCCTACCCCGTAATACGCACCCCCACCCCAACACACACCCACACAGAACCCTCACCCCCAACACACACACATCCCCCACCCTAACACACACCCACACACAACCCCTACCCCGTAATACACCCCCCCCACACAGCCCCTACCCCCCAATACACATAACCACACACAACCCCCACCCCCAACACCCACCCACACTGAACCCCTACCCCGTAATACACCCCCCACCCCCAACACACTCACACAGAACCCCTACCCCGTAATACACCCACCCACACAGAACCCCTACCCCGTAATACACCCCCCCACCCCCAACACACACACATCCCCCACCCCAACACACACCCACACACAACCCCTACCCCCAACACACAACCCCCCCTCCCATCCTCTCTCTCTTGTGACAAGGTTTCGCTATGTCCCAGGAGTCATTTTGGAGTTGTGTACTAGCCCCAGGCCTGATTGCACCCGGATTGTCCGGAAGGTGTTAATTCCATCCCGAAATGCAAGTTCTTTTGTTTATTTCTCCTCTCAGGATGGTAAAGTGTTTCCTCAGTTGTTCCCTCAGCCAGTGCTCTGTGACACGCCCCAGCATGCCCTGCACATCTTCTTGCCGTTCCACAGATATACATTTATACTGGACCAACAATGCCTCAATTTATATTCTCGCCCTCCTGTTTAAATCCTTCCATGGCCTCGCTCCTCCCAATCTTTGGAATTCCCTCTGTGGAACCTAGGGAGATCTCTGCGTTGGGACATTTCTGGGCTCTCGCACCTCCCTGATTTCCATCACTCCAACGCTGATGACTGAGCCTGAGTCCCAAGCTCTGGAATCCCTCCGCCAATCTCTCTCTCTCTCTCAGCCTCTCTCCCTCTCCCTCTCTGTCTCTCTCTTTGTCTCTCTCAGCCTCTGTCTCTCTCTCTCTGTCTCTCTCAGCCACTCTCTCTCTCTCTCTCTGTCTCTCTGTCAGTCTCTTTCTCTCTGTCTCTCACTCTCTCTCAGTCTCTCTCTCTGTCTCTCTGTCAGTCTCTTTCTCTCTGTCTCTCACTCTCTCTCAGCCTCTCTCTCTGTCTCTCTCTCTGTGTCTCTCTCTCGCTCTCTCTCTCTCTTTGTCTCTCTCAGTCTCTCTTTCAGCCCCTCTCTCTCTCAGCCTCTCTCTCTCTGTCTCTCTCTCTCTCTCTCTCTCTACCTCTGTCTCTCTCTCTGTCTCTCTCAGCCCCACCCTCTCTCTCTCAACCTCTCTTTCTCTCAGCCCCCTCTCTCTCTCAGCCCCCTCTCTCTCTCAGCCTCTCTCTCTCTCTGTCTCTCTCGCTCTCAGCCTCTCTCTCTCTCTGTCTCTCTCTCTCTCTCAGCCTCTCTCTGTCTCTCTCTCTCAGCCTCTCTCTCTCTCAGCCTCTCTCTGTCTGTCTGTCTCTCTCTCTCAGCCTCTCTCTCTCTCTCAGCCTCTCTCTGTCTCTCTCTCTCTCTGTCTCTCTCTCAGCCCCCCCCCTCTCTCTCTCAACCTCTCTCTCTCTCTGTCTCTCTCTCTCTCAGCCTCTCTCTCTCTGTCTCTCTCTCAGCCTCTCTCTCTCTCTCAGCCTCTCTCTGTCTCCCTCTCTCTCTCTCTGAGTCTCTCTCTGTCTCTCTCTCTCAGCCTCTCTCTGTCTCTCTCAGCCTCTCTCTGTCTCTCTCTCTCTGTCTCTCTCAGCCTCTCTCTGTCTCTCTCTCTGTCTCTCTCAGCCTCTCTATCTCTGACACAGACCGGGATGGCCAACTTCCTGAGCTCCATGTCTGCAAACTTGCAGACCCTCGTTGATACCAGGGCAGACCTCCTGAACTGGCAGCGCCAAGTGTCGGGGGGGCGTCGGGTGCTCGGTCCGTTTGCATCCCCGACCCATGTGGAGGCCCGGGGGCCATCGGGCACCCCGAGGGAGGAGGAGGTGCTGGGGCCCGTTCCGGGTCCCCCTGTCGGGGAGGTCCCGGAACACTGCGCCACCTCGGACTCCCCCCCTTCCGTCCAGGTGCATCTGGTGGGCAACGGGCAGGACAGGCTGGCAGCTCACCATCCCAGTCGCCCGAGCCGCAGCCTGGCCCATCTAGGCCGGGCATCCCCAGGAAACGGCCACCAAAGGGATCCCGAGTCAGAGGGCAGGAATCACAGGAGTCCACCTCCAGTCCTGCTGCATCGTCTGGGGAACCACCTAGACGTAGTCATAGGGCCCGTAAGGCCAAACAATTAGACACTGAGTAAGTTGGCACGGGTGCAGGGCACAGATTAGTTATAGGGGCTAGGGCACGTGTATGAACTGTTTGTTATTAAAATCACTTTCACACCACCAGAAGCTGCCTTTGTGATCTGTCCATGCGTGGGGGGGTGTGGTGTGAGGTGAGTGCCAGTGTGTGTGTGAGGGGTGATAGAACGTCGGCCTTAGGTGAGTGTGCCCCACCTCCCCTCCCGGGCCACCCTCGCCATCCCCATGGGCAGACGACGGGACCGTGCGCTGCAGTGTCACGGCTGCACGCAGGGATGGTCCGGGTAGAGGGTGTTACTGTGGCCATGAGTCAGACATTGTCTAATGATGTAAAGTCCAGAGCTCATCGCAGAGCGGGTTGTCATCATCCTCCATGGCCTGCAATAGACACGCTTCCACCGGCGACCGTGTGAGCCCGGCCCGTTGTACCGCAGGTGGATGTGCAATGGAGGGAAGGTGTGCATGCAGGTGGGGTGAGGGTGGTTGGTGTTGGGTGGGGGGGGGTGAGGGTGGTTGGTGTTGGGTAGGGAGGGGAGGGTGGTTGGTGTTGGGTGGGTGGGGCGAGGGTGGTTGGTGTTGGGTGGGTGGGGTGAGGGTGGTTGGTGTTGGATGGGTGGGGTGAGGGTGGTTGGTGTTGGGTGGGTGGGGTGAGGGTGGTTGGTGTTGGGTGGGGAGGGGAGAGTGGTTGGTGTTGGGTGGGGAGGGGAGGGTGGTTGGTGTTGGGTGGGTGGGGTGAGGGTGGTTGGTGTTGGGTGGGGGGTGAGGGTGGTTGGTGTTGGGTGGGGAGGGGAGGGTGGTTGGTGTTGGGTGGGGGGGGTGAGGGTGGTTGGTGTTGGGTGGGGGGGTGAGGGGTGTGGGTGTTGGGTGGGGGGGTGAGGGTGGTTGGTGTTGGGTGGGGGGGTGAGGGTGGTTGGTGTTGGGTGGGTGGGGTGAGGGTGGTTGGTGTTGGGTGGGGGGTGAGGGTGGTTGGTGTTGGGTGGGGGGGGTGAGGGTGGTTGGTGTTGGGTGGGGAGGGGAGGGTGGTTGGTGTTGGGTGGGTGGGGTGAGGGTGGTTGGTGTTGGGTGGGGGGGTGAGGGTGGTTGGTGTTGGGTGGGGAGGGGAGGGTGGTTGGTGTTGGGTGGGGGGTGAGGGTGGTTGGTGTTGGGTGGGTGGGGTGAGGAGGGTGGGTGTTGGGTAGGTGGGGTGAGAGGTGTGGGTGTTGGGTGGGTGGGGTGAGGAGGGTGGGAGGGGTGAGGTTGGTTGGTGGTGGGTGGGGAGGGGAGGGTGGTTGGTGTTGGGTGGGGGGGGGGTGAGGGTGGTTGGTGTTGGGTGGGGGGGGTGAGGGTGGTTAGTGTTGGGTGGGGAGGGGAGGGTGGTTGGTGTTGGGTGGGTGGGGTGAGGGTGGTTGGTGTTGGGTGAGTGGGGTAAGAGGTGTGGGTGTTGGGTGGGTGGGGTGAGGGGTGTGGGTGTTGGGTGGGTGGGGTGAGGGTGGTGGGTGTTGGGTGGGGGGGTGAGGGTGGTTGGTGTTGGGTGGGGGGGTGAGGGTGGTTGGTGTTGGGTGGGGAGGGGAGGGTGGTTGGTGTTGGGTGGGGGGTGAGGGTGGTTGGTGTTGGGTGGGTGGGGTGAGGAGGGTGGGTGTTGGGTAGGTGGGGTGAGAGGTGTGGGTGTTGGGTGGGTGGGGTGAGGAGGGTGGGAGGGGTGAGGTTGGTTGGTGTTGGGTGGGGAGGGGAGGGTGGTTGGTGTTGGGTGGGGGGGTGAGGGTGGTTGGTGTTGGGTGGGGGGGTGAGGGTGGTTAGTGTTGGGTGGGGAGGGGAGGGTGGTTGGTGTTGGGTGGGTGGGGTGAGGGTGGTTGGTGTTGGGTGGGTGGGGTAAGAGGTGTGGGTGTTGGGTGGGTGGGGTGAGGGGTGTGGGTGTTGGGTGGGTGGGGTGAGGGTGGTGGGTGTTGGGTGGGTGGGGTGAGGGGTGTGGGTGTTGGGTGGGTGGGGTGAGGGTGGTGGGTGTTGGGTGGGTGGGGTGAGGAGGGTGGTTGGTGTTGGGTGGGGGGGTGAGGAGGGTGGTTGGTGTTGGGTGGGGGGTGAGGGTGGTTGTTGTTGGGTGGGGAGGGGAGGGTGGTTGGTGTTGGGTGGGGGGGTGAGGGTGGTTGGTGTTGGGTGGGTGGGGTGAGGGTGGTGGGTGTTGGGTGGGTGGGGTGAGGGGTGTGGGTGATGGGTGGATGGGGTGAGGGTGGTTGGTGTTGGGTGGGCAGGGTGAGGGTGGTTGGTGCTGGGTGGGGTGTGGGTGTTGGGTGGGGTGAGGGTGGTTGGTGTTGGGTGGGTGGGGTGAGGGTGGTGGGTGTTGGGTGGGTGGGGTGAGGGGTGTGGGTGATGGGTGGATGGGGTGAGGGTGGTTGGTGTTGGGTGGGCGGGGTGAGGGTGGTTGGTGGTGGGTGGGGTGTGGGTGTTGGGTGGGGTGAGGGTGGTTGGTGTTGGGTGGGTGGGGCGAGGGTGGTTGGTGTTGGGTGGGTGGGGCGAGGGTGGTTGGTGTTGGGTGGGGTGAGTGTGGTTGGTGTTGGGTGGGTGGGGTGAGGGTGGTTGGTGTTGGGTGGGTGGGGTGAGGGTGGTTGGTGTTGGGTGGGTGGGGTGAGGGTGGTTGGTGTTGGGTGGGGGGGTGAGGGTGGTAGGCTGGTGCCGTGGTGTGCAGTCTGTGCCCACACTCTGCGATTTCCCCCCCCCCCCAGTCTGTGAACCAGGCGGCTATCAGCCTGTCCCGTGCCCGCTGGCCCAGCCGGTAATGGTGGGCAGCCTCCTGTCCATGTCATTCCGTCTGTCCTGACCATTGCCCCCATCCTCATGAAAATGAAAATCGCTTATTGTCACAAGTAGGCTTCAAATGAAGTTACTGTGAAAAGCCCCTAGTCGCCACATTCCGGCGCCTGTTCGGGGAGGCTGCTGCGGGAATCGAACCGCGCTGCTGGCCTGCCTTGGTCTGCTTTCAAAGCCAGTGATTTAGCCCTGTGCTAAACATCTGGGGAGGTCTGCGCCTCATCTTGCTGCTCCTCCCCTTCCCCCTCCTCTGCCTGCAGCACATCGCCCCTCTGCTGGGCTATGTTGTGCAGGACGCAGCAGACCACAATGATGCGGCCGACCCTCTCCGACGGGTACTGGAGGCCCCTCCAGAGCGGTCCAGGCACCTGAAGCGCATCTTCAGCAGCCCAAAGCACCTCTCTAGCACACCCCTGGTCACTGCCTGCGCATCGTTGTTATCCGCGTCAGTCTGTGGCCTCCGTATAGGCGTCATCAGCCACGACCGCAACAAGTAACCCCTGTCGCCCAGCAACCAGCCCCTCAGCCGGCAGGGGCGTCCCTCGAACATAGTGGGGATGGAAGATTGCGCCAATATGAATGAGTCATGTACACTGCCCGGGTACCGGGCGCAGATGTGCAGGATCCTCATGCAGTGGTCACAGACCACCTGCACGTTCATGGAATAGGTCCCCTTCCTATTCGTGAACACGGCCCTGTTATCCGCTGGTGGCCGCACGGCGACGTGCATCCCATCGATCGCCCCCTGGACCATGGGCATCCTGGCCGCGGCAGCGAAACCCGCAGCCCGGGCATCCTGTCTGGCCCGGTCCACAGGGAACTGGATGTAGCGGTCCGCGATGGCATACAGGGCGTCCGTCACTGCCCGGATGCACCGGTTCCCCAACGCCTGCGAGATGCCAGACAGGTCCCCACTCGGCGACTGGAATGACCCCGTGGCATAGAAGTTCAGGGCCACCGTAACGTTGATGGCAACGGGGAGAGGGTGTCCTCCCCCAGTGCCACACGGTGCCAGGGGTGCCATCAGGTGGCAGATGTGTGCCACGGTTTCCCGGCTGATGTGGAGTCTTCTCCTGCATGCCCGGTCCATGAGGTCCTGGTACGACGAGCGGGGCCGGTACACACGGGGCCTCATCGGGCGTCTCCGTCGCCATGGTACCACCACCTGCTCCTCCTCCCATCCTCGTCCTGTCGTGCAGGCGGCCCTCCAGCCTGGGCGGCTGCCACTTGCCTTCCTGCAGCAGCCTCCGCCGCCCCCCTGGCACGCTCCTGCTCCTGCTCCCCCAGGGCAACATGTAGAAGTGCGGCTCTAGCCACGGCGTCCAACATCGCTGGCTGATCACCAAACACAACGGCCTGCAGGGGGTGGGGGGGATAGACGACGACATATCACCATTGCCCATACACCACCACCCCCCCCCCCCCCCCCCGCCCCCCCCTCAGCCAGGTGCCATGGGCTGCATGGTCATGTCTGTTGCCAGCTGGCACAAGACCAGGTGGACACCCGCCCCCCTCCCCAGCAGGCACCCTCCCCAACCCCGCAACCCACCCCCCCCCCCCGCTCTCTGGCACACACCGTCCTCAACTCCCCCCCCCCTCCCCAACCCCCCCCTCTCCCCTCCTCCCCGGCACACACCGTCTCCAACTCCCCCCCTCCCCGGCACGCACCCTCCCCAACCCCCCACTCTTCTCTCCTCCCCGGCACGCACCCTCCCCAACTCCCCCCCTCCCCGGCACGCACCCTCCCCAACCCCCCCCTCTCCCCTCCTCTCCGGCACGCACCCTCCCCAACCCCAACACCCCCTCCCCGGCACACACCCTCCCCAACCCCCCTCTCCCCTCCTCCCCGGCACGCACCATCCCCAAAACCCCCCTCCCTGCACGCACCGTCCCCAACCCCCGCCCCCCTCCCCAACCCCCCCTCTCCCCCCCCCTCCCCGGCACGCACCCTCCCCAACCCCCACCCCCCGTCCCCGGCACGCACCCTCCCCAACCCCCCCCCCCCCCCCCACCATCTCCTCCCCGGCACGCACCATCCCCAAAACTCCCTCCCCCCTCCCCAACGCCCCCAATCTCCCTCCCCTCCCCGGCACGCACTGTCCCCAAACCCCCCTCTCCCCCCCTCCCCAGCACGCACCCTCCCCAACCCCGCAACCCCCCCTCTCCCCCCCCTCCCGGGCACGCACCGTCCCCAACCCCCACCCTCCTCCCCAACCCTCTCCCCCCCTCCCCAGCACGCACCCTCCCCAACCCCGCAACCCCCCCCTCTCCCCCCCCTCCCGGGCACGCACCGTCCCCAACCCCCCCACCCCCCTCCCAACCCCTCTCCCCCCTCCCCGGCACGCACCCTCCCCAACCCCCCCTCCCTTCCCGCACGCACCCTCCCCAACTCCCCCACCCCCCCCTCCATCCCCGGCACGCACCCTCCCCAACTCCCCCCCCACCCCGGCATGCACCATCCCCTAAAGCCCCCCCCTCTCCTCCCTGGCACGCACCCTCCCCAACTCCCCCCCTTCCCCGGCATGGACCAGCCCCTAAACACCCCCCTCTCTTCCCCGCACGCACCCTCCCCATCCCCCCCCCCCCTCCCCGGCACGCACCCTCCCCTAAACACCCCCCTCTCCTCCCCGGCACGCACCCTCCCCATCTCCCCCCCCCACCCCCCACCCCTCCCCGGCACGCTCCCTCCCCAACTCCCCCCCTTCCCCGGCATGCACCATCCCCTAAACAACCCCCTCTCCTCCCCGGCACGCACCCTCCCCAACTCCCCCCCACTCCCCGGCACACACCCTCCCCAACTCCCCCCCCCTTTCTGGCACGCACCCTCCCCAAACCCCTCCTCCCCGGCACGCACCATCCCCAACCCCCAGGTAGGGTCAGTACTGTCAGAGGGTCAGTACTGTGGGAGTGCTGCACTGTCAGAGGGTCAGTACTGAGGGAGTGCTGCACTGTTAGAGTGTCAGTACCGAGGCAGTGCTGCACTGTCAGAGGGTCAGTACTGAGGGAGTACTGCACTGTCAGAGGGTCAGTACTGAGGGAGTGCTGCACTGTCAGAGGGTCAGTACTGAGAGAGCGCTGCACTGTCAGAGGGTCAGTACTGAGGGAGTGCTGCACTGTCAGAGGGTCAGTACTGAGAGAGCGCTGCACTGTCAGCAGGTCAGTACTGAGGGAGTGCTGCACTGTCAGAGGGTCAGTACTGCGGGAGTGCCGCACTGTCAGAGGGTCAGTACTGAGGGAGTGCTGCACTGTCAGAGGGTCAGTACTGAGGGAGTGCTGCACTGTCAGAGGGTCAGTACTGAGGGAGTGCTGCACTGTCAGAGGGTCAGTACTGAGAGAGTGCTGCACTGTCAGAGGGTCAGTACTGAGAGAGTGCTGCACTGTCAGAGGGTCAGTACTGAGGGAGTGCTGCACTGTCAGAGGGTCAGTACTGAGAGAGTGCTGCACTGTCAGAGGGTCAGTACTGAGGGAACGCTGCACTGTCAGAGGGTCAGTACTGAGAGAGTGCCGTACTGTCAGAGGGTCAGTACTGAGGGAGTGATGCACTGTCAGAGGGTCAGTACTGAGGGAGTGCTGCACTGTCAGAGGGTCAGTACCGAGAGAGTGCTGCATTATCAGAAGGTCAGTACTGAGGGAGTGCTGCACTGTCAGAGGGTCAGTACTGAGGGAGTGCTGCACTGTCAGAGGGTCAGTACTGAGGGAGTGCTGCGCTGTCATAGGGTCAGTACTTACGGAGTGCCGCACTGTCAGAGGGTCAGTACTGAGGGAGTGCTGCACTGTCAGAGGGTCAGTACTGAGGGAGTGCTGCACTGTCAGGGGCTCAGTACTGAGGGAGTGCTGCACTGTCAGAGGGTCAGTACTGAGGGAGTGCTGCACTGTCAGAGAGTCAGTACTGAGGGAGTGCTTCACTGTCAGAGGGTCAGTACTGAGGGAGTGCTGCACTGTCAGAGAGTCAGTACTGAGGGAGTGCTGCACTGTCAGAGGGTCAGTACTGAGGGAGTGCCGCACTGTCAGAGGGTCAGTACTGAGGGAGTGCCACACTGTCAGAGGGTCAGTACTGAGGGAGTGCTGCACTGTCAGAGGGTCAGTACTGAGGGAGCGCTGCACTGTCAGAGGGTCAGTACTGAGGGAGTGCTGCACTGTCAGAGGGTCAGTACTGAGGGAGTGCTGCACTGTCAGAGGGTCAGTACTGAGGGAGCGCTGCACTGTCAGAGGGTCAGTACTGAGGGAGTGCCACACTGTCAGAGGGTCGGTACTGAGGGAGTGCTGCACTGTCAGAGGGTCAGTACTGAGAGAGTGCTGCACTGTCAGAGGGTCAGTACTGAGAGAGTGCTGCACTGTCAGAGGGTCAGTACTGAGGGAGTGCTGCACTGTCAGAGGGTCAGTACTGAGGGAGTGCTGCACTGTCAGAGGGTCAGTACTGAGCGAGCGCTGCACTGTCAGAGGGTCAGTACTGAGAGAGTGCTGCACTGTCAGAGGGTCAGTACTGAGGGAACGCTGCACTGTCAGAGGGTCAGTACTGAGAGAGTGCCGTACTGTCAGAGGGTCAGTACTGAGGGAGTGATGCACTGTCAGAGGGTCAGTACTGAGGGAGTGCTGCACTGTCAGAGGGTCAGTACCGAGAGAGTGCTGCATTATCAGAAGGTCAGTACTGAGGGAGTGCTGCACTGTCAGAGGGTCAGTACTGAGGGAGTGCTGCACTGTCAGAGGGTCAGTACTGAGGGAGTGCTGCGCTGTCATAGGGTCAGTACTTACGGAGTGCCGCACTGTCAGAGGGTCAGTACTGAGGGAGTGCTGCACTGTCAGAGGGTCAGTACTGAGGGAGTGCTGCACTGTCAGGGGCTCAGTACTGAGGGAGTGCTGCACTGTCAGAGGGTCAGTACTGAGGGAGTGCTGCACTGTCAGAGAGTCAGTACTGAGGGAGTGCTGCACTGTCAGAGGGTCAGTACTGAGGGAGTGCTGCACTGTCAGAGAGTCAGTACTGAGGGAGTGCTGCACTGTCAGAGGGTCAGTACTGAGGGAGTGCTGCACTGTCAGAGGGTCAGTACTGAGGGAGTGCCACACTGTCAGAGGGTCAGTACTGAGGGAGTGCTGCACTGTCAGAGGGTCAGTACTGAGGGAGCGCTGCACTGTCAGAGGGTCAGTACTGAGGGAGCGCTGCACTGTCAGAGGGTCAGTACTGAGGGAGTGCTGCACTGTCAGAGGGTCAGTACTGAGGGAGCGCTGCACTGTCAGAGGGTCAGTACTGAGGGAGTGCCACACTGTCAGAGGGTCAGTACTGAGTGAGTGCTGTACTGCTGGCTGGAATGAATCCGACCTGAATTTGAGGATGTGTGCCTCAATTTGTGTTATATTTCTTTTCTTTTTAAAATATGCATGTGCTGATGAACTGAGCTGGAGGTGAGGAACATTTGGAAGTTGGAAATAAAAGAGGAAATGCTGCAAACACTCTGCAGACTGGCAGCCCTGGCTGTGAATCAGTTTGTGTTTGTGCTGCCTTCCTCCCTCCCCTGATTCTGCCTAACCTGCTCTGCTTGCAACTCCTTTTTCCTTCCAGATTTCTGGCATGACAATGTTTTGCATTTCAATCATTTGAAAGAAATACTTACATTGCTATAGCACCTTTCATGACCACAGGATGGCCCCATGCACTTTGCTGCCAATGAAGTAGTTTATGAAGTGTCGTCACTGTTGTAATGTCGGAAACACAGCAGCTAATTTATGCACAGCAAGATCCCACGCGCAGCAATGCCGCAACAATCAGATACATGTGATGGCTGCTCATTGGGAAGTAAATATTGGCCAGGATGCCAGGTCTAAACCATCTTCAAAATAGTGCCTCTGGATGTCTTACCTGAGGGCAGACTGGGCCTTGGTTTAATGTCCCAGCCAAAAGACAGTTCCACCCCTCAATGCTGCAGTGGAATGTCAGCTGGATACACACCTGTCTCTGGCAGGTGTGGTGCTCGAACCCACAATCTCTGAGAGTGAGCCATTGATAGCCCAATGGAGATAAATCAGCTGGGGTTCCTTGCACTGGTCACTTACCGCTGGGCCTTGCTGGACTGTGTGAGGATCTTTCTGATGTAGAAGCTTCTGATCCCATGGGCTGGATTCTCTGCACCCCGATGCCAAAACCGTGTCCGGCTCCCGGGCGGAGAATCCAGTTTCGCGCATGGAATTGGGACCAGCGGCGGTTCCTCGGTTCTCCTGCCCCTGAGAAGTGGCGTCCCCGGAAAGTACGGCGTGCATCACCCACCTGCCAAAGGCCCGCCCCGCTATTCTCCTCCCCCGAGCGGCCGATGTCCTGACGGCATATTTCTAATATGGTCCCAGCCGTTCGGGATATTCGCGTGGTCGGGGGGGGACGATTGGAGGGCAAGGGGTGGCTTCATAGGGGACCGGGGTATTTTCGAGCGGGTGGTCCAGGTCGGGCGCCCGGCCGATCGGGGGCACTATTTACCAGATCCAGCCACGCGGTGTGAGTCCACCCTGGAACATGGCGCGGCCTCTGACCCGGACATGCAGGGGCCCGAATCCGTAGCTGGAGCTGGGAGCTTCACGCCGGGTCACTGCTAGCCCCCTGCAAGGCTGGGAATAGGGGGCCTTTTGACGCCAGTTTTTCTGGCGTGAAAGGTCACAGTTTTTACAACGGCGTGGGGACATAGTCCCCAAAACAGAGAATCCAGCCCCTGGTCCCTGAACGGGGCTGGAGATTGCACTTCAATTGCTGACATCAGCTCTTCAAACCAATACCAACACCCAGCCAGGAAGTTCACTTTGGATGTGTGTGAGTGTGTGTGAGTGTGAGTGTAATGTCATAATATACACCAGTATATCATGGTGCAGACACACACACTGATGGACACACAGCACGACCAATCAACACACACAACACCGCAGCCAATCACCAGTTAGAGCACACGCACTATAAACACAGGGGGCATCAGAGTTCCCGCTCATTCGGGATGCAGCCTCTCAGAAGGACAGAGCTTACAGCTTACAGCACAGATCTTCACCATGTGCTGAGTGCATAGACTGGTTAGGACAGGCATAGGTCTTTAGTTTAATCTAACATCGTGTTAACCCACAGTGAAAGTATGTTCAACAGTTTCTAACTTAATAAAATAGTGTTGCACTATTTTAAGTGTTGTTGGACTGTATGTGTTCCACGGATCCAGAGCACCCAACACATCATGTAAGAGTGAGTGTGTTTGTGTGTGTGTGAGTATGTCTGAGTAAGTGTGTGTGTGAATGTGTTTGTGTGTGTGTCTCTCACTGAGTGTGTGTGAGTGTGTGTGTGTCTGACTGTGTGTGTGTCTGACTGTGTGTGTGTCTGACTGAGTGTGTGTGTGAATGTGTTTGTGTGAGTGTGTTTGTGTGAGTGTGTCTGACTGAGTATGTGTAAGAGTGTGAGTGCGTGAATATGTGTGTTTGAGCTTGAGAGTGTGTCTGAGTATGTTTGTGCGTGTGTCTGTGTGTTTGTGTGAATGTGTGTGTGTATCGGAGTGAGTGTGGGTGTGAGTATGTGTGGGTGTGGGTTTGGGGGGGTGTGCGGGTGTGTGGGTGTGGGTGTGTGTGCAGGTATGTGTGTGTGCTTGTGTGTGTGGGTGCGTTTGTGTGTGGGTGGGTGTTTGTGGTGTGAGTGTGTGTTTGCGTATGTGAAGTGTGATGTGTGTGTATCTATGTCTGTGGGTTGTGAGTGTGGGTATATGTGTGATGTGTGTGTGAGTGTGTGGGTGTGTGTGTGAGTGTGTGTGTGATGTGATTGTGAGTGTGGGTATGTGTGTGAGTGTGTGTGTGAGTGTGGGTGTGTGTGGATGGGTGTGTGTGATGTGATTCTGAGTGTGTGGGTATGTGTGTGAGTTTGTGTGTGAGTGGGTGTGAGTGTTGGTGTGTGTGGATGGGTGTGTATGTGTGGGTGGGTGTGTGGGTGTGTATGTGTAGGGGTGTTTGAGTGTGTGTGTATGTGTGTGTGTGGGCGTGTGTGGGTGCATATGTGTAGGGGTGTTTCTGTGTGTGTCTGTGGGTGTGTGGGTGTCTGTGTGTGTGGGCGCGTGTGTGTGGGCGAGTGGGTGCGTGTGTGGGCATGTGTGTGGGAGTGTGTGCGTGTGTGTGGGCTTGTGTGCGGGCGTGTGTGTGTGGGCATGTGGGTGCGTGTGTGTGTGGGCGTGTGGGGGCATGTGTGTGGATGTGCGTGTGTGGGTGTGTGTTGTGTGCGTGTGTGTGTGGGTATGTGTGTGTGTTGGTGTGTGTGGGTGTGTCTGGGTGTGCGTATGGGTGTGTGTGGGTATGTCTGTGGGTTGTGAGTGTGTGTGTGATGTGTGTGAGTGTGTGGGTATGTGTGTGAGTTTGTGTGTGAGTGGGTGTGAGTGGGTGTGTGCATGTGGGTGTGGGTGTGAGTGTGGGTATGTGTGTGGGTGCGGGTATGTGTGTGTGTATGTATGTGTGTGTGTGTGAGCATGTGCATGTGTGTGGGTGTGTGCGGGTGCATATGTGTAGGGGTGTTTGTGTCTGTGCGTGTGTGGGCATGTGTGTGTCTGTGTTTGCGTGGGTGTGTGTGTATGTGTGTGGGCACGTGTGTGGGTGTGTGTGTGGGCGTGTGTGTGGGCATGCGTGCAGGCATGTGTGTGTGAGCATGTGGGTGCGTGTGTGGGTCTGTGTGTGTGGGCATGTGCGTGTGTGCGTGTGTGGGCGTGTGTGTGTGGGTGTGTTTGTGTGTGTGTGTGCGAGTACGTGTGTGTGGGTGTGTGTGCGGGCCTGTGTGTGGGTGTGTATGTGTGTGCGTGTGTGTGTGGGTGTGTGTGCGGGCGTATGTGTGGGTGTATGGGTGTGCATGTGTGCGCACGTGTGTGTGTGGGTGTGTGTGTGGGTGTGTGTGTGTGGGTGTGTGTGTGTGTGGGCGTGTGTGTGTGGGTGTGTGTGTGTGGGTGTGTGTGTGTGGGTGTGTGTGTGGACGCGTGTGTGTGGACGCGTGTGTGTGGACGCGTGTGTGTGGGCGTGTGTGTGTGGGCGTGTTTGTGGGCGTGTGTGTGTGGGCGTGTGTGTGGGCGTGTGTGTGGGTGTGTGTGTGGGCGCGTGTGTGTGGGTGTGTGTGTGGGCGTGTGTGTGGGCGTGTGTGTGGGCGTGTGTGTGGGTGCGTGTGTGTGGGCGCGTGTGTGTGTGGGTGTGTGTGTGTGGGTGTGTGTGTGTGGGTGTGTGTGTGTGGGCGTGTGTGTGGGTGCGTGTGTGTGGGCGCGTGTGGGTGTGGGTGTGTGTGTGTGGGTGTGTGTGTGTGGGCGTGTGTGTGGGCGCGTGTGTGGGTGTGTGTGTGGGTATGTGGCTGCAACTTAGAGTCACGCAAACACCGTTACACCAAGTTAAGATGTCTGTGGTTAGGTTGTGTTAAGGATTGGTTTGAACATCAGCATAAACATTGGATAAACCTCTTTATTTGTCCCCGGTGAGTCGTGGCCTACATGTGTGGCATCCACGCTGGCAGTTGTCACTGAACTCTGTGGAGGACTCATAAAACCCACTTAAGCTGAACTATTTCACTCGCTTTTTTTTGTTCACATCTGCCAGGACAGTCAGGCCATAAAGTGTTGCAACAACATTTTCTTGTTTGTTGAAGTGCCCTCCAACAGTGGGGCCTCACCGTACATCCCAAGGGCCGACTGGAGACCCCCTCTACCCACTTCCCCCTGACATCAGGGAGCCAAGAGGCCCGAGAGGAGATGCAGAGGCCAATCCCACCTTTAGGAAGGAAATATTATCAGCAACAATTTTACAATGGAAGGTCAAACGTGCATCTATGTAGCACCTTTCATGACATCCCAAACTACTTTTGAAATGTAGACGCTGCTGTAATGCAGGAAATGGGGCAGCCTGCGCACGCACAGCAAGATCCCGTAAGGAGCAATGTGACAATGATAAATACTCGCAGTGATGTTGATTGAGGGGAAATATTGGCCAGGGATCCAGGGATAACAGCCCCACCCTCCCATTCTTCTTCCACGGAATTTGTTATGTTCACCTGAGAGGGCAGGTCACGTTGTAATGTCTCCTTCAATGCAGCACTCTCTCCGTACTGCCCCATGAGTGTCAGCCTAGAATATATATGACACACACTGACCAGCCCCAACCCCGTGCAGCCATGCAGAATCCCACAGGAAGTTTTCAGGAGCAGAGAGGTATACCTGGCCCTTTGCTAACTGGATAATGTGCCCAGTGCCTAATGTAGCTCATTAGTACGGCGAGTGTGCTGACAATTATTTAATTGTTTGTTTTTGAAGTGCTGATGTCTTTAGCAGACAGTTTTTAATTAATGGCACTTGAGATCATCTTCTGCCTTTCAACTAACCCCCTCATCACCCTTCCCAACCCTTGATAGCAAAAGCCAATCTGTGGAAATTGAGACTTACCCATTTCCCATTTGGACACATTCTTTGGCCGAAACTCCAAACGGTCCCTTTCCCAGCCCAAGCAATCTGCCCAAATCTAAACACAAACTCGATGGTCCTTGCCTGACATGCCTCGATTTCCCCTTTCTCCTGTAACTGTTTCTATTTGATAGGCTGCACTGTGGGCCTTGTTTCTTAGCCAGGGGACCTGAAACAAGTGGGACAGAAGTACACTGGGCCCAGCTCCCATTCACAAAGTGTGTCTATACCTGAACAGGGCCCTAATTAATGAACTGTTTGCAACAGCCAAGCATGAAATGCTATCAGCATCTCACATACTGTGAACTAACAGCAAAGCGGCCAACAGCCCACTTTGTCAAGGCTGGGTTACTGTTTGATGTGTTTCTTGAAACAAGATAGTGTCCATTTTGTCGACAGGATTGATCAACAATCAGACCCTGTTCACTATTCTTTTGTCTGCTTGTCGCCCTGTTATAACTCAGCGAACGCTCTCCAGCATGAAGTACACCGTAAAGGGACATTGCTGATCAAGTCTCTGAGGTTCACTAATTCCGATCAGGAGAAGACGGAGACCATTTCTGGGAGTTTATTTCATTAGTTTGTTTCAACAGTGACAACTTACACTGAACTAGTGCCTCAAACGGATTAAAATAATCTAAATAATGATATAATAATAGCTTATTGTCACAAGTAGGCTTCAATGAAGTTACTGTGAAAAGCCCCTAGTCGCCACATTCCGGCGCCTGTTCGGGGAGGCCGGTACGGGAATTGCTGGCATTGTTCTGCATTGCAAGCCAGCTATTTAGCCCACGGTGCTAAACCAGCCCCTAAAGGAGTATTATCAATAAAATTGGCCAGCGAGCCACGTAAGGAGTATTAGGTGACCAAAAGCATGTCAAAGGGGGTAGGTGTTAAGGAGCATCTTACAGGAGGAGAGAGGAGAGAGAGAGAGAGAGGGGGAGACGGGCAGAGCGGTTTAGGAGGGAATTCCTGAGCTTTGGGTCTTGCCAGCTGAAAGTATGGCTACCAATGGTGGAGCGATTAGAATCAGTGTCAGAATGGAGGAGCACAGGACCTCGGAGGGTTGTGGAGCAGGAGGAGGTCACAGAGATAGGAAGGGGTGAAGCCATGAAGGGGTTTGAAAACAGGGATAAGTATTTTAAAATCAAGGCGATGCCAGGTGTAGGTCAGCAAGGACAGACGTGATGGGTGATGGGACCTGGTAAAGATGCAGCAGAACACCTTTGGAATAGACCAACATAAATGCTGGCTACAGCAGCAGGTGATCTAAGGCAGGAGTAGATGCTGGCTACAGCAGCATAGATGCTGGCTACAGCAGCAGGTGATCTAAGGCAGGAGTAGAGTTGGGAAAGATAGAAAACGTCCTTGGAGCTTCAAGGTAGAAAATGTCCTCAGAAAGGATATTTTGGCCTTGGAGGGAGTGCAACGTAGCTTTACAAAAATGATACCTGGACTTCCCAGGTTAGGTTATGAGGAGAGATTATACAAATTAGGCCTGTTTCTCCAGAATTTATAAGATTAGGGGGTGATCTGATCAAAGTCTTCAAGATATTAACAGGAAAATACAGGTAGATAAAGATAAACTATTTCCACTGGTTGGAGATTCTAGAACTAGGGAGCAGAGTCTAAACATTAGGGCCCCACCATTCAGGATAATAATGGTAATAATCTTTATTGTCACAGGTAGGCTTACATTAACACTGCAATGAAGTTACTGTGACAATCCCCTAGTCGCCACATTCTGGCACCTGTTCGGGTACACAGAGGGAGAATTCAGAATGTCCAATTCACCTAACAAGCACGTGTTTCGGGGCCTGTAGGAGGAAACCGGAGCGCCCGGAGGAAACCCACGCAGACACGGGGCGAACGTGCAGACTCAGCACAGACAGTGACCCAAGCCGGGAATCGAACCTGGGACCCTGGTGCTGTGAAGCCACAATGCTATCCACTGTGCTACCGTGCTACCCTGGGAGATGTTAGGAAGAACTTCTTCACTCAAAGAGAGGTTGAAGTTTGGAACTCTCTCTCACAAACAGCAGCTGAAGCTGGATCACTTGTTAATGTTAAGTCTGAGATAAATACATTTTTGTTGAGCAAAGATATTTAGGGATACGGGCCAAAGGCAGGTTTATGGAGTTAGGTCACAGATCAGCCATGATCTCATTGAATGGTGGGACAGGCTTGAGGGGCTGAATGGCCCTTTGTTCCTCTAAATGATGGATATGGAGTTGTAAATTCAGCTCAGGATCAATTTTTGTTTATTTTTTCTTGGAATCGGAGTGTCACTGGCAAGGTTGGTATCCGTTGTCCATTCCTGACTGCCTTTAAGAAGGGCAATGTTGTGAACATTTAGTTCAGTTTCAGACAGTTGATGACAGCCAGAGGAATGGGGTTGGTGGTGGGAACAAAGTTAGTGGCAGGGACTGAGGGCAAGGGGTGGAATTTACCGGCTGTTATTCCCGTCCCACCGACGGCACCCCACCCCCCGCCTCTGACTTCCTGGTGACGAGGGGCACAGTCAACGGGAAATCCGTTGGTCAGTTGGTCAGTAAGTCCCACCCAATGGTTTCAATCTTCCCGGGATTTAATTGGAGGAAATTTCTGCTTGTCCAGTACTGAAGGTGATGAATCAGAGACAGTGGTGATAGTGAGATGGTGAGTTCGAGTTGGGTGTTGGCAGTGTTTTGGGGGGATGTTGCTGAGGTACATTATGTAGATGAGAAATAGCAGGAACCAATGACAGATCCTTGGGGATTACCAGAGGTTATAGTGCGGAGCAGGAAGAAAAGCCATTTCAGGTGGTACTCTGTCTATGACAGGATAGGTAAGGATGGAACCAGGTAAGGGCAGTCCCACGTAGCTGGGTGACAGAGAAGAGCTGCTGAAGGGCATGGGTTAGTTCACTGTGCCAAAGGTTGCAGAAGGAGGTGGTGGGATAGCAACCACGGCCAGTCAGGCATTTGTAACGTTGCTGATGGCCATTTTAGTGTTTTGGTTAAAAAGACCGAAGCCAGCGAGATGCACTTACCGGGCTCTCCGGCCCAAGACGTTCTGCAGTCTAACAATCTGGCGACAAAGTATTCCTCCTTAGAAACTCCTGTGTGCAAAGCCCTGTGCCAACCCCTCTCCCTCCCTCCTTGGGGCTGGTATTCAGGAGGAGCAGCGTGTATGAAAGACCATTGCCCACGAAGGGCCATTGCCCACGAAGGGCCATTGCCCACGAAGGGCCATTGCCCACGAAGGGCCATTGCCCACGAAGGGCCATTGCCCACGAAGGGCCATTGCCCACGAAGGAGCAGAATCTTCAGCTGACTCTGGATCCCATTGTGCAGCACATCAAAATAAGGAAAGAGGACTAGAGGTGAGAATAATTTCAAACACTCCCAGGACAGGTACAGCACGGGGTTAGATACAGAGTAAAGCTCCCTCTACACTGTCCCCATCAAACACTCCCAGGACAGGTACAGCACGGGGTTAGATACAGAGTAAAGCTCCCTCTACACTGTCCCCATCAAACACTCCCAGGACAGGTACAGCACGGGGTTAGATACAGAGTAAAGCTCCCTCTACACTGTCCCCATCAAACACTCCCAGGACAGGTACAGCACGGGGTTAGATACAGAGTAAAGCTCCCTCTACACTGTCCCCATCAAACACTCCCAGGACAGGTACAGCACGGGGTTAGATACAGAGTAAAGCTCCCTCTACACTGTCCCCATCAAACACTCCCAGGACAGGTACAGCACGGGGTTAGATACAGAGTAAAGCTCCCTCTACACTGTCCCCATCAAAACTCCCAGGACAGGTACAGCACAGGGTTAGATACAGAGTAAAGCTCCCTCTACACTGTCCCCATCAAACACTCCCAGGACAGGTACAGCACGGGGTTAGATACAGAGTAAAGCTCCCTCTACTCTGTCCCCATCAGACACTCCCAGGACAGGTACAGCACGGAGTTAGATACAGAGTAAAGCTCCCTCTACACTGTCCCCATCAAACACTCCCAGGACAGGTACAGTACGGGGTTAGATACAGAGTAAAGCTCCCTCTACACTGTCCCCATCAAACTCTCCCAGGACAGGTACAGCACAGGGTTAGATACAGAGTAAAGCTCCCTCTACACTGTCCCCGTCAAACACTCCCAGGACAGGTACAGCACGGGGTTAGATACAGAGTAAAGCTCCCTCTACACTGTCCCCATCAAACACTCCCAGGACAGGTACAGCACGGGGCTAGATACCGAGTAAAGCTCCCGCTACAATGTCCCCATCAAACACTCCCAGGACAGGTACAGCACGGGGTTAGATACAGGGTAAAGCTCCCTCTACACTGTCCCCATCAAACACTCCCAGGACAGGTACAGCACGGGGTTAGATACAGAGTAAAGCTCCCTCTACACTGTCCCCGTCAAACACTCCCAGGACAGGTACAGCACGGGGTTAGATACAGGGTAAAGCTCCCTCTACACTGTCCCCATCAAACACTCCCAGGACAGGTACAGCACGGGGTTAGATACAGGGTAAAGCTCCCTCTACACTGTCCCCATCAAACACTTGCACAGCAGGTTTGGAGTTTGTTTATTTATGTATATCTAATACTTGAATGACATTTTACTGTATGATTTTTCCAAGAATTTGAGGGATTTCTAGAACAGTATAAACTTGAATTCAGTTGTCGGGGGGAATGAGAGCCTGTTTAAAGATGGGGCAAGTGAACAAAGGAAAATTTATATCCAGTGAGTGTAATTTGTTTTGTTCTTTATTGCACCAGATGCCAGGGAGTGTGTATCATTACCGGGTGCGCAGCGCTGTAAATTCAGAGTGAATTTATGCTCAGTGTGGATGGTTCTGTGTATATCACAGAGAGAGAGGGAGACAGAGACTGTGGCTGTCAGTCTCTGTTCATTCCCTGCAGTCTGCCTGTTTATCTCTGACTCACAGGGCACAATTAGGTGAGACAACTGGGCTGTGAATCTTTGTGCTTTACAGCTCCTGTACCTTCCTTCACCTCCCTCAGACATCATTACAGGGACATGTGCTGGTACCTTCTTAGGGGTTGGTTAGAGGTGCCAATTAGTGCCACAGCATAATAATAATAGCTTATTGTCACAAGCAGATTTCAATGAAGTTACTGTGAAAAGCCCCTAGTCGCCACATCCCGGCGCCTGTTCGGGAATTGAACCCGCGCTGCTGGCATTGTTCTGCATTGCAAGCCAGCTATTTCGCCCACTGTGCTAAACCAGCCCCAGCATGAAGACACCAGCTCACTTGTTACTGGAAGGGGCTGTGTCTTGATGGCACCTGAACTCTGACCTTCCTGAAAACACGTGCATTTTACTACCCACCCCAGGCAGGTCTTACCTAAGCTGTTCACTGGTGTGACACCTAGCGATGGGCCCAGCTGACTGTGTGTAACCCAATCCGCTGAGTGGACAATTCTCTTCAGCCTGTGTTTGGATTTCAATCTTCTCTTATGGGCGTGCGGGAAATCCACCATTAGCACAGGTGCCCGCATTCCAAAACAGATCATTAAAAAACCCAGAATGGGCAGTCATTTAGAGATTCCCAGCCCCCTGCATTTTAAAATTCTCATCATTGTGTTCAAATCCCTCCATACGCTTGCCCCTCCCTATCTTCCTCCAGCCCAGCGACCCTCCCCTCTCCTCCAATTCTGGCCTCTTGCACATCCCCAATTTTAATCACCCCACTATTGGCAGCCAGATTTTCAATCTCTGGAATTCCCTCCCTGAAGCCCACTGCCATTCGATCCCTGCCCCCTCCTCGGCGATATTCCTTACCCACCCCTCTGACCAAGTCTTTGTCACCAGGCCAAACGTCTTCCTGATTTACAACATTCCTGTGAAGCAGCTCCGGAGATTTTCTTATACTATGGGCACTATATAAATGCATGTTGTTGTTGTGTGAGATTTGGGAAGGTCCCAGACGTACATGAACCAGAATATGGAGAGGGGCAGAGATGCCTGGGCAGAAAGACAAAATGCCCTGGGCCGGATTCTCTGATTTACAGAGTAAGTGCGGACGCCTCCGTGCGGTGGGGACCGAGCAGCTGCGTAGTGTAAAGCCCCCGGCTTTACCTGCGGATACGGCTGGAGAATTGCCCGGTCTGTGGCCGCGCATGCGCACGGCGCCGGCCACGCGCGGACCCAGCCTTGCCAAAAATGTCCCCCCAGTAACCCCCCTCGCCAAACCCCGGAGCACTCCCCACCAGCCCCCCAGCCCCCGCCGAAGCCCCCTCTGCCAGCAGACGGCTGCCCCCTGACTATGGCAGTGCTTGGACTCAGTCCGCAGCCGCCAGGCGGGGTCCACGAACAAAAAAGCCCATAAGTGTTCCACGCTGTCGGGAACTCGTCCCAAGGGGGGCGGCACATCGGGGGAGGGCCTCAAGTGACGTCCTGAGGCAGTCCATACGGCGTGCGCCATATTCCCTGAGTACGACATTTTTGAGGGGGCGGAGTATTGCAAAAGTGGTCCCCCCCCCCCACTGTTCCGCAAACGGGAATTCCCCGGCCGATCGCCGAATGCTATTTCGGCGTCGGAGACCGGAGAATCCCGCCCCCTACGTCTCAGTCTTTGAGGAATTCACAAAGTTTCATTATTAACAGTGGACAAAAAACAGAAAGTGTTAATTTTGCAGCGTCAGACCCTGTGTTGCTCTGACTGTGCTGTTAATTACTGCATGAATATTGAAGACAGTGAGTGGGTGAGGGATGGTCCAATGTCACATCAAGAGAACAGAAATTGAAAGCTTTGAGGAAGAGTGAGGCACATTGTCATTCAAAGAGCAGGAATTTCATCCTTTAAGCTGTCTCTCACCTAGAGTTTACAGACATGAAAACGTGTGCTCACATTCATCGCAACTGAAGGCTGCAAAACAAGATCAGTAATTCACACTTACAATTCCTGACATAGTCTTCAACTACTAGTTTGAAACTGTCAGCGAAAACTTGGTGGGTAGCATTCTTACCTCTGAGACGGACGTTGTGGGTTCAAGCCCTACTTGAATAATACAGGATGACATCCCAGTTCAGAGGCAGGTTTTAAGAAGCATTTGGAGGGAGCAAGGTGGAGCGGTTTTGGGGCGATTCTAACATTTGGACAGCTGAAAGCACAGTTGACAATGTTGGAATAATTGAATTTAGTGTGAGTAAGAGGCCAGATTTAAAAAGGTTCAGAGAGTTTGGAGGGTTGTCGGAGATTACAGAGGTGGGGGGGGGGGGGGGGGGGGGGGGGCATAAAGTGATCTAAAAACTAGGATGACATTTGTAAGATTGTGGCGTTAGACTGACAATCAGTGCAGAGACACAGGTGGTGATGGATGATAATATGGAAATGGTGTAGGCAGTCTTGGTGATGGAGGGCATATGTGGGCAGTAGCTCACCTGAGAGTCAAACAGGACAAATTTGCTTTTGCCATCTTTCAAATATTCACCATGAAAATCTGCTCCAAATTCAGCATGAAAACCTGCTCCTAATTGACCGTGGAAACTGACACCAAATTCACCATGAAAACCGACTCCAAATTCACCGTGAAAACTGATTCCAAATTCACTGTGAAAACATGCTCCAAATTCACCGTGAAAACCTGCTCCTAATTCACCACGAAAACCAAATCCAAATTCACCGTGAAAACCAACTCCAAACTCACCGTGAAAACAGACTCCAGATTCACCATGAAAACCGACTTCAAATTCACCGTGAAAACCTGCTCCAAATTCACCATGAAAACCTGCCGTTAATTCACCATGAAAACCGACACCAAATTCACCACGAAAACCGACTTCAAATTCACCGTGAAAACCGACACCAAATTCACCATGAAAACCTGCCGTTAATTCACCATGAAAACCGACACCAAATTCACCACGAAAACCGACTCCAAATTCACCGTGAAAACTGATTCCAAATTTACTGTGAAACCCGACTGCAAATTCACTGTACAAACCTGCTCCAAATTCACCGTGAAAACCAACTCCAAATTCACCGTGAAAACCAACTCCAAATTCACTGTGAAAACTAACTCCAAATTCACTGTGAAAACCGACTTCAAATTCACCGTGAAAACCTGCTCCAAATTCACCATGAAAACCTGCCGTTAATTCACCATGAAAACCGACACCAAATTCACCACGAAAACCTGCCCCTAATTCACTGTGAAAACCGACTGCAAATTCACTGTAAAAACCTGCTCCAAATTCACCATGAAAACCGACTCCAAATTCACCTTGAAAACCGAATCCAAATTCACCGTGAATACCAACTTCAAATTCACCGTGAAAACCTGCTCCAAAATCACCATGGAAACCGACTCCAAATTCACCGTGAAAACCAAATCCAAATTCACCGTGGAAACCTGCTCCAAATTCACCATGGAAACCGACTCCAAATTCACCGTGCAAATCGACCCCAAATTCACCTTGAAAACCGACTCCAAATTCACCGTGAAAACTGTTGTGAGTTTCTTTTACTCTGATTTTCTGTGGCTCTGTTGCAATTATGGCAATCAGTGAGTTTGCCCTTTTATGTCATCTATGTCCGAATGCTTAGAGTCGCCAGGTATCGAATGATACCACCACAAGTTTCAACCGGCTATCGATCAAAGAACCAAACACCAGTTAGTTAGTTCAAGGTCAAGGGTACTTTATTTACCCACAATTAGTCATGCAACATAAACACTACCAGTTAACTACACCTATCAAATAAGACAACCTGTACTTAACTTCGGGCACCCGGCTTAGGTCAGAAAACAGTGGCCGCTGTTCAATTCTGGATCTCTGGGGTTTGAAGGAGAAACTGCTGCTCAGCTGGGCTCATCCGTCTGGTAGCGAGCGTTGAACTTGGACTTGCTTCTGGTGTTGCTGCAGTTGGCGATGGCCGTGACCGGGGTACCAAGGCCAAGAGAGAGCGAACATATGGCGAACTCTTCTTCGAATACTCGGGGGGTTTTCGCTCTCTTTTGGGCGGTCCTTCGATTTGGGCCTTACTAATTGGGTGGTCCCTGATCACTCTGTTCGATTCCTTAGCCAATAAGTGGGCAGGGATCTGGATGGCTGGGCGTGTCCCAAGCGGTCACTGACCCCGTTGTTTGCGTTTCCCTTGAACAGGGAGTGGGGCCGAAATGTCTGGTACTGTACCGGTCGCTCGAGTACCAGTCCTTTGTTTTGGTGAAGATGGGCCATCAAATGCTAATCGGCCCCATTAAAATGCTGATTGGTCGGAGTTTCGATACCGTCTGGACTTTTTGCTGACAAATATGCATTTCAGGCTCTGAGCCTGCCTGATTCTTGGCTTGTCCATTTACCCGCCAGGCTTTGCGAGTTTCTCTGTACCTAGTTGGAAGTGGCCATCCCAGATGGTTACAAAACCGACTCTAAATTCACCGTGAAAACTGACTCCAAATTCCATACCGATGACTTCAATCCTGGGTACAGAAATGATGTTGAAAGCAGAGGTCACTCAAACGTGGCAGAAGTGAAAGGATTTTAATGTGCACTAAAAGGCAAATTGTATCAAGTCAGTTAGTGCATTAGGATGCTCAGTGATCGGTTTAGCTGAAAATGAAAAATAAAAATGAAACTGAAAATCACTTATTGTCACAAGTAGGCTTCAAATGAAGTTACTGTGAAAAGCCCCTAGTCGCCACATTCCGACGCCTGTTCGGGGAGGCTGGTATGGGAATTGAACCGTGCTGATGGCCTTGTTCTGCATTACAAGCCAGCTGTTTAGCCTACTGTGCTAAACCAGCCCCTTCTAATGAACTAATGACACTGAACACTAATGAACGAGCTGACCACTTATATGAGGCTGATTGAGTGGCGAGGATTGCCGTGTATTTTCATTAGACTCCAGAGTGCAGATATCTTGAGAGAGGTCACACATCCCTCACCCCATCTGATCAACCTCCCTCCCTTGGTGCAGTGAATTCAGAGGCATAGCCCTAACACCATGAGTTGGCAGGAAAGATACCTCCTGATGTGAAGGCCTTGATGTCATTTTCC
The DNA here is from genome assembly GCF_047496885.1 of Scyliorhinus torazame. NCBI lineage: Eukaryota > Metazoa > Chordata > Chondrichthyes > Carcharhiniformes > Scyliorhinidae > Scyliorhinus > Scyliorhinus torazame. The sequence goes on from NC_092722.1 coordinate 194,426,363, forward strand.
CGGAGGGGGCCACGTATTGGAGCACAAGATTTGCAGATTCACCCCACAGATAGCAAAAGAGGATTCACCCTCCTCAGCTTCCCTTTTTTATTAATTCACAGGATGACAGTGTCATTGACAAGACCAGTAGTTATTAAACTTAAGAAATAGTAGCAGGAATAGGCCATCCAGCCCTTCAAGTCAACTCTGCCATTCGATGCGATGATGTGTGATCTACTTCAACACTTTCCTGCCCAAATCCCGTATCTCATGATGTTTTTAATATGTAGAAATCTATCATCTCAGACTTGAACATTCTCAATGACTGAGTGTCCCTCTGAGTGAAGAAATTCCTCCTCGTCTCAGTCCTTAGCACTGTTGCTTCACAGCTCCAGGGTCCCAGGTTTGATTCCCGGCTTGGGTCACTGTTTGTGCGGAGTCTGCACGTTCTCCCCATGTCTGCCTCCGGGTGCTCCGGTTTCCTCCCACAAGTCCCGAAAGACGTGCTGTTAGGTGAATTGGACATTTTGAATTCTCCCTCGGTGTACCCGAACATGCGCCGGAATGTGGCGACTAGGAGATTTTCACAGTAAGTTCTTTGCAGTGTTAATGTAAGCCTACTTGTGACACTAACGAAGATTATTGTTATTATTATTAAATGACCTGCCGCATATTTGGTGACTGTGTCCCTGGAGAGGGTGCAGAGGAGATTCACCAGGATGTTGCCTGGGCTGGAGAGTTTTTAAAAATTCATTTACGGAATGTGGGTGTTGCTGATTCGGCCAGCATTTATTACATATCCCTAGTTACCCTTCAGAAGGTGGTGGTGAGTTATCTTCTGGAACCACGGCAGTCCTTGAGGTGTAGGTACACCCACTGTGCTGTTAGGGAGGGAGTTCCAGGATGTTGCCCCAGTGACAGTGAAGGAACAGTGATATATTTCCAAGTCAGGGTGGTGAATGACTTGGAGGGGAACCTCCAGGTGGTGGGGTTCCCAAGTATCTGCTGCTCTTGTCCTTCTCGATGGTAGTGGTCGTGGGTTTGGAAGGTGCTGTCGTAGGAATCTTGGTGAGTTACTGCAGTGCATCTTGTAGATGGTACACACGGCTGCCACTATTCGTTGGTGGTGGAGGGTTTGAATGTTTGTGGAAGGGGAGCAATCAAGCGGGGCTGCTTTGTCCTGGATGGTGTTGAGCTTCTTGTGTTGTTGGAGCTGCACTCATCCAGGCAAGTGGAGAGTATTCCATCACACTCCTGACTTGTGCCTTATGGGTGGTGCTGGCTTTGGGGGATCAGGAGGTGAGTTATTTGCCGTAGGATTCCCAGCCTTTGACCTGCCCTGGTAGCCACAGTATTAACGTGGCTGGGTCCAGTTCAGTTTCTGATTGATGGTAACCCCCAGGATGTCGATTGTGGGGATTCAGCGATGGTAATGCCATTGAATGTCAAGGGGGAGATAGTTAGATCCTCTCTTGTAGGAGATGGTCATTGCCTGGCACTTGTGTGGCACAAATGTAACTTGCCGCTTGTCAGCCCGAGCCTGGATATTGTCCAGGTCTTGCTGCATTTGGACACGGACTGCTTCATTATCTGAGGAGTCGCGAATGGTGCTGAACATTGTGCAGTCACCCGCAAACATCCCCACTTCTGACCTTATGATGGAAGGGAGGTCATTGATGGAGCAGCTGAAGATGGTTGGGCCTAGTGAGTTGTTTAATTGTCCACCACCATTCACGGCAGGACTGCAGAGCTTAGATCTGATGCGTTCATTGTGGAATCGCTTAGCTCTATCACTTGCTGCTTATGCTGTGTGACACACAAGTAGTCCTGTGTTGTAGCTTCACCAGGTTGACATCTCATTGTTCGGTCTGCCTGGTGTTGCTCCTGACATGCTCTCCTGCACTCTTCATTGAACCAGGGTTGATCCCCTGGCTGGGGGGTAATGGGGGAGTGGGGGATATGCCGGGCCAGGAGGTTACAGATTGTGGTTGATACAATTCTGCTGCTGATGGCCCCCAGCCTCATGGACGCCCAGTCTGGAGTTGCTAGATCTGTTTGAAGTCTATCCCATTGAGCACGGTGGTAGTGCCACACAACACTGTTTAAGAAGGGTAGCACGGATAATCCAGGGAACTACAGGCTGGTGAGCCTTACTTCAGTGGTAGGGAAATTACTGGAGAGAATTCTTCGAGACAGGATCTACTCCCATTTGGAAGCAAATGGACGTATTAGTGAGAGGCAGCATGGTTTTGTGAAGGGGAGGTCGTGTCTCACTAACTTGATAGAGTTTTTCGAGGAGGTCACTAAGATGATTGATGCAGGTAGGGCAGTGGATGTTGTCTATATGGACTTCAGTAAGGCCTTTGACAAGGTCCCTCATGGTAGACTAGTACAAAAGGTGAAGTCACACGGGATCAGGGGTGAGCTGGCAAGGTGGATACAGAACTGGCTAGGCCATAGAAGGCAGAGAGTAGCAATGGAAGGATGCTTTTCTAATTGGAGGGCTGTGACCAGTGGTGTTCCAAAGGGATCAGTGCTGGGACCTTTGCTGTTTGTAGTATATATAAATGATTTGGAGGAAAATGTAACTGGTCTGATTAGTAAGTTTGCAGACGACACAAAGGTTGGTGGAATTGCGGATAGCGATGAGGACTGTCAGAGGATACAGCAGGATTTAGATTGTTTGGAGACTTGGGCGGAGAGATGGCAGATGGAGTTTAATCCGGACAAATGTGAGGTAATGCATTTTGGAAGATCTAATGCAGGTAGGGAATATACAGTGAATGGTAGAACCCTCAAGAGTATTGAAAGTCAAAGAGATCTAGGAGTACAGGTCCACAGGTCATTGAAAGGGGCAACACAGGTGGAGAAGGTAGTCAAGAAGGCATACGGCATGCTTGCCTTCATTGGCCGGGGCATTGAGTATAAGAATTGGCAAGTCATGTTGCAGCTGTATAGAACCTTAGTTAGGCCACACTTGGAGTATAGTGTTCAATTCTGGTCGCCACACTACCAGAAGGATGTGGAGGCTTTAGAGAGGGTGCAGAAGAGATTTACCAGAATGTTGCCTGGTATGGAGGGCATTAGCTATGAGGAGTGGTTGAATAAACTCGGTTTGTTCTCACTGGAACGCAGGAGGTTGAGGGGAGACCTGATAGAGGTATACAAAATTATGAGGGGCATAGACAGAGTGGATAGTCAGAGGCTTTTCCCCAAGGTAGAGGGGTCAATTACTAGGGGGCATAGGTTTAAGGTGAGAGGGGCAAGGTTTAGAGTAGATGTACGAGGCAAGTTTTTTACACAGAGGGTAGTGGGTGCCTGGAACTCTATACCGGAGGAGGTGGTGGAAGCAGGGACGATAGTGACATTTAAGGGATATCTTGACAAATACATGAATAGGATGGGAATAGAGGGATACGGACCCAGGAAGTGTAGAAGATTGTAGTTTAGTCGGGCAGCATGGTCGGCACGGGCTTGGAGGGCCGAAGGGGCTGTTCCTGTGCTGTACATTTCTTTGTTCTTTGTTCTTTGTTGTTCTAACACGATGGAGGGTATCCTCAATGTGAAGCCGAGACTTTGTCTCCCAAGGACTGTGCGGTGGTCACTTCTATCGATACTGGCATGGACAGATGCATCTGCAGCAGGCAGATTGGTGAGGATCAGCTCAAGTCTGTTGGTTCCCTCACCATTGCTGCAGTCCCAGTCTCGCAGCTCTGTCCTTATTGATCCAGCCAGCTCGGTCTGTTGGTGCTACTGAGCCACTCTTGGTGATGGGCATTGAAATCCCCACCCAGAGCATATTCTGCACCCTTGCCACCCTCAGAGCTTCCTCCAAGCGGTGTTCAACATGGAGGAGAACTGATTCATTAGCTGATGGTGGCCGGTACGTGGTAATCATGTTTAACCTGACTTCATGGGGTCCGGAGTCGATGTTGAGGACTCCCAGGATAACTCCCTCCCGACTGTATACCACTGTGCCACCACGTCTGCTGGGCCTGTCCTGCCGGTGAGACAGGACATACCCAGGAATGGTGATAGTGGTGTCTGGGACATTGTCTGTAAGGTATGAGTCTGTGAGTGTGACTATGTCAGGCTGTTGCTTAACTAGTCTGTGAGGCTAAGTCCCAACTTTGGCACGAGCCCCCAGATATTAGTGAGGAGGACGTTGCAGGGTCGGCAGGGCTGGGTTTGCTGTTGTCGTTTCCGGTGCCTGGGTCGATGCCGGATGGTCCGTCCGGTTTTGTTACTTTTTTGTGTTTGTGTACCGGTTGAATACAACTGAGTGGCTGGGCCATTTCAGAGGGAATTTAAGAGTCACCCACGTTGCTGTGGGTCTGGAGTCACAGGTAGGCCAGACCGGGTAAGGACGGCAGATTTCCTTCCCTAAAGGACATTCGTGAACCAGATACAAAGGCAGGCTGGAGAGGCTGGGGTTGTGTTCCTTACAGCAGAGAAGGCTGTGGGGAGGCCTGATCGAGGTTTACAAAATTATGAGGGACATTGATAGGGTGGATAGGAAGAACCCTTAGTAGAGGGTCAGTAACCAGGGGGCCGGGATTTAAGGTCGGTGCAGGAGATTTTAGATGTGATTGGAGGGGGAAACCTTTTCACCCAGAGCGGGGTGGGAATCTGGGACTCGCTGCCTGGAAGGGTGGTAGAGACGGGAACCCTCACAATATTTAAAGCAGCATTTTGATGAGCACTTAAAAGGCCAAAGCAGACAAGGCTATGGACCAAATGCTGGAAAATGGGACAGGGATAGGTGCTTGAAGGCTGGTGCAGCTGCAATGGCCGAACAGCCTCTTTCTATGCTGTAAAACTCTGACTCAATGATTGCTCATCCTGATACAAATGAGTGGCTGTTGGGCCGTCTCAGAGGGACAGTTAAGAGTCAACCACATGGCCGTGGGTCTGGAGTCACATATAGATCCATCTGGGTAAGAGTAAGGATCGAGATTCCCTTCCCTGAAGGACATTAGTGAACCAGACCGATTTTATGACAAATCAGTATTTTCATGGTCACCATTACCAATACTAGCCGTTTATTCCAGATTTTAAATTAACTGAATCCTGTCTTTGTGTTTCTTTCTCTCCCTCGCTCTATCTCTCCCACAGTTCGGAGAGTCGCGGGTCTTGATGCTCTCATCCCATGTAGCAGGGCTGCCACCGTGTGGTAGAACCCAGACACGACCCAAGATCACCCTTTAGCAAACTGGTGGTGGGGGTGGCAGGGGGCGCGCGTGGCAAAGCGGGGGGGGGGGGGGGGTTAGAATCTGAAGGCTGGAAACCGAGAACGGGAGTGAGCAGGTTAGGAAAGAGAGTAGAGAATTTAATTAGTAAGATTCAGCCAGAATGGCCCAGGTGCACATTTCGCAGAACGGGGTGCGTTTAGAAGTAAAGTGTTCAAATTTCTCGATGAAAATACATTAAATCTTTGTCACTATATTCAAATCCGTTCACATTTATAAAAAAAAAAATATTCTCAGGATCTGGGTGTCACTGGAAAGGCCAATATTAATTGGCATTCTTGACTGCCCCGAGATAGTGGTGATAGGCCTATTTTGGATGGGGTGTGGTCATCGCTGGCAAATAGACTCCAACTCGCCATTATAACATTGCTGTGGGCCTGGAGTCACATGTGGCCAGACCGGGTAAGGACGGCAGATTTCCTTCCCGAAAGGACAACAGTGAACCAGGTGGGTTTTTATGACGGGGTCCTGGGGGAGGGGTTGGGTCCCTGAGAGGGGGAGGGGAGTTGGTGTCAGTGTTGGAGCTGGGTTGGTCCTGGAGGTGGGGCAAGTTAGGGTCCTGGGAGGATGGTGGAGTAAGTTGGGGTCCTTGCGATGCTGGAGGACGGGGGGGGGGTGGGGGGGGATTGGGGTCCTGGCAATGGCGACGTTGGGGCCCAGGGGAGAGGTTGGGGTCCTGGGAGGATGGAGGGCGGGGGTGGGGCTTGGGGGTCATTGGAGGATGGGGAGGAAGTTGGGGGGGGGTGCTGGCGTCCTGGGGGGGGTAGTTGGGGTCCTGGGGGGGGTAGTTGGGGTCCTGGGGGGGTAGTTGGGGTCCTGGGGGGGTAGTTGGGGTCCTGGGGGTAGTTGGGGTCCTGGGGGGGGGTAGTTGGGGTCCTGGGGGGGGGGTAGTTGGGGTCCTGGGGGGGGGTAGTTGTGGTCCTGGGGGGGGGGGAGTTGGGGTCCTGGGGGGGGGGGAGGAGTTGGGGTCCTGGGGGGGGGGGAGTTGGGGTCCTGGGGTGGGGGGAGAGTTGGGGTCCTGGAGGGGAGAAGTTGGGGTCCGGGGGGGGAGTTGGGGTCCGGGGGGGGGGTGAGTTGGGGGGGGGGGGGTGAGTTGGGGTCCGGGGGGGGGGGGGGAGTTGGGGTCCGGGGGGGGAGTTGGGGTCCTGGGGGGGGGGGAGTTGGGGTCCTGGGGGGGGGGAGTTGGAGTCCTGGGGGGGGGAGTTGGGGTCCTGGGGGGGGAGAAGTTGGGGTCCGGGGGGGGAGTTGGGGTCCGGGGGGGGGAGTTGGGGGGGGGGAGTTGGGGTCCGGGGGGGGGGGGGAGTTGGGGTCCGGGGGGGGGGGGGAGTTGGGGTCCGGGGGGGGGGGGGGGGGGGAGTTGGGGTCCGGGGGGGGGGGGGAGTTGGGGTCCGGGGGGGGGGGGGAGTTGGGGTCCGGGGGGGGGGGGGGGAGTTGGGGTCCAGGGGGGGGGGAGTTGGGGTCCGGGGGGGGGGGAGTTGGGGTCAGGGGGGGGGGGGAGTTGGGGTCCGGGGGGGGGGGGGAGTTGGGGTCCGGGGGGGGGGGGAGTTGGGGTCCGGGGGGGGGGAGTTGAGGTCCGGGGGGGGGGGGAGTTGGGGTCCGGGGGGGGGGGGAGTTGGGGTCCGGGGGGGGGGGGGAGTTGGGGTCCTGGGGGGGGGGGGGAGTTGGGGTCCTGGGGGGGGGGGGGGAGTTGGGGTCCGGGGGGAATTGGCGTCCTGGGGGGGGGGAGAGAGTTGGGGTCCTGGGGGGGGGGGGGAGTTGGGGTCCTGGGGGGGGGAGTTGGGGTCCGAGGAGGATGGGGTTTGGGTTATTTGGGGATGTGGGCGCTGCGCCGGGGGCAGGAAGCCGCGACTCGGCCGCTCCGCCCATCAGTCAGGCGGCAAACCCGGAAGAAAGAGAGCGGCCCGGAGACAGAGAGAGTGAGAGAGAAAGGAGAGAGAGAGAAAGAAGGGAAAGAAAGGAGAGAGAGTGAGAGAGAAAGGAGAGAGGAAGGAGAGAAAAAGAGAAAGGAGAGAGTGAGAAAGGAGAGAGAGAAAGAGAAAGAAAGGAGGATGAGAAGGGGGAGAGAGAGAGTGAAAAGGGAGAGAGAGAAAGGAGAGGGAGACAGTGAGAAGGGAGACAGAGAAAGGGGAGTGAGTGAGAAAGGAGAGTGAGAAAGGAGAGAGGGAGAAAAGAGAGGGAGAGAAAGGAGAGATAGTAAGAGAGAGTGAGAAAGGAAAGAGAGAGAGTTAGGAAGGAGAGAGGGTGAAAGAGAGAATGGGGGAATGGAGAGAGAGGGGAGAGGGGAAATAGAGAGAGGGAATGAAGAGAGACAGAGGAGAGAGGGAATGCGGTACGAAGAGAGAGGGAGGAGAGAGGGATTGGGGGAAAGGAGAGAGGGAATGGGGGAAAGGAGAGGGAATGGGGAAAGGAGAGGGAATGGGGTATGGAGAGAGAAAATGGAGAGAGGGAGGAGAGAGGGAAGGGGGGAAAGGAAAGAGAGAATGGGTGAAAGGAGAGAGAGTGGGGAAAGCAGAGAAGGAATGGGGAAAGGAGAGAAGGAATGGGGAAAGGAGAAAAGGAATGGGGGAAAGGAGAGAAGGAATGGGGGAAAGGAGAGAGGGAATGGGGAAAGGAGAGAGGGAATGGGGAAAGGAGAGAGAGAATGGGTGAAAGGAGAGAGAGAATGGAAAAAGGAGAAAAGGAATGGGGGAAAGGAGAGAGGGAATGGGGGAAAGGAGAAAAGGAATGGGGAAAGGAGAGAAGGAATGGGGAAAGGAGAGAGGGAATGGGGAAAGGAGAGAGGGAATGGGTGAAAGGAGAGAGAGAATGGGAAACGGAGAAAAGGAATGGGGGAAAGCAGAGAGGGAATGGGAAAAGGAGAAAGGGAATGGGAAAAGGAGAGAGAGAATGGGGGAAAGGAGAGAGAGAATGGGAATGAAGGGGGGAATGGGGAAAGGAGAGAGGGAATGGGGAAAGGAGAGAGGGAATGGAGAGAGGGAATGGAGAGAGGGAAAGGGGAAAGGAGAGAGGGAATGGGGAAAGGAGAGAGGGAATCGGAAAAAGGAGAGAGGGAATGGGGAAAGGAGAGAGAGAATGGGGAAAGGAGAGAGGGAATCGGGAAAAGGAGAGAGGGAATGGGGTAAGGAGAGAGGAAAGGATATTGAGGGCTTTCACCATTTTCACAATTTTCCCCAAAATGTTGCTTGACTCAAATTTTGGGACAATAATATTGTTTTGGTGGCAAACATTAACTTTGCGTTTGATATAATAAAGGACAGAGTGAATGCTGCTGTCTCACTGTTTGTTTTCTGTCTGCACAGAGCGCGGGGCACTCAGGATGAATTCCCTCATTTCTGACTCCCTGGATCCGCTGCTGACTGAAGGCGATGGAGAGGAATTCAGTAACAAAGGTTCATTTCTGTGCTTGGTACTTGCAGGAGGCAGTGATGGGGAGGGTGGCATCAAATGTTGGTGTGGCACCGGGGGTAATGCTCACTGAGTCAGACTTTGTGATCATAAATTCCACTCCAGAGATTTTAGCATCAATTTCAGATGAACACTGAGGTACTCGGGGAGTGCCACACTGTCAGAGGGTCAGTACTGAGGGAGTGCCGCACTGTCAGAGGGTCAGTACTGAGGGAGTGCCACACTGTCAGAGGGTCAGTACTGAGGGAGTGCCGCACTGTCAGAGGGTCAGTACTGAGGGAGTGCTGCACTGTCAGAGGGTCAGTACTGAGGGAGTGCCGCACTGTCAGAGGGTCAGTACTGAGGGAGTGCCACACTGTCAGAGGGTCAGTACTGAGGGAGTGCCGCACTGTCAGAGGGTCAGTACTGAGGGAGTGCAGCACTGTCAGAGGGTCAGTACTGAGGGAGTGCCGCACTGTCAGAGGATCAGTACTGAGGGAGTGCTGCCCTGTGAGAGGGTCAGTACTGAGGGAGTGCCGCACTGTCAGAGGGTCAGTACTGAGGGAGTGCTGCACTGTCAGAGGGTCAGTACTGAGGGAGTGCTGCCCTGTCAGAGGGTCAGTACTGAGGGAGTGCTGCCCTGTCAGAGGGTCAGTACTGAGGGAGTGCTGCACTGTCAGAGGGTGAGTACTGAGGGAGTGCTGCACTGTCAGAGGGTCAGCACTGAGGGTGTGCTGCACTGTCACAGGGTCAGTATTGAGGGAGTGCAGCACAGTCAGAGGGTCAGTACTGAGGGAGTGCTGCACTGTCAGAGGGTCAGTACTGAGGGAGTGCCGCACTGTCAGGGTCAGCACTGAGGGAGTGCTGCACTGTCAGAGGGTCAGTACTGAGGGAGTGCAGCACTGTCAGAGGGTCAGTACTGACGGAGTGCTGCACTGACAGAGGGTCAGTACTGAGGGAGTGCTGCACTGTCAGAGGGTCAGTACTGAGGGAGTGCTGCACTGTCAGAGGGTCAGTACTGAGGGAGTGCTGCACTGTCAGAGGGTCAGTACTGAGGGAGTGCCGCACTGTCAGAGGGTCAGTACTGAGGGAGTGCTGCACTGTCAGAGGGTCAGTACTGAGGGAGTGCTGCACTGTCAGAGGGTCAGTACTGAGGGAGTGCCGCACTGACAGAGGGTCAGTACTGAGGGAGTGCTGCACTTTCAGAGGGTCAGTACTGAGGGAGTGCTGCACTGTCAGAGGGTCAGTACTGAGGGAGTGCCGCACTGACAGAGGGTCAGTACTGAGGGAGTGCCGCACTGTCAGACGGTCAGTACTGAGGGAGTGCTGCACTGTCATAGGGTCAGTACTGAGGGTGTGCTGCACTGTCAGAGGGTCAGTACTGAGGGAGCGCTGCACTGTCAAGAGGGTCAGTACTGAGGGTGTGCTGCACTGTTAGAGGGTCAGTACTGAGGGAGTGCTGCACTGTCAGAGGGTCAGTACTGAGGGAGTGCTACACTGTCAGAGGGTCAGTACTGAGGGAGTGCCGCACTGTCAGAGGGTCAGTACTGAGGGAGTGCTGCACTGTTAGAGGGTCAGTACTGAGGGAGTGCTGCACTGTCAGAGGGTCAGTACTGAGGGAGTGCTACACTGTCAGAGGGTCAGTACTGAGGGAGTGCCGCACTGTCAGAGGGTCAGTACTGAGGGAGTGCTGCACTGTCAGAGGGTCAGTACTGAGGGAGTGCTGCACTGTCAGAGGGTCAGTACTGAGGGAGTGCCGCACTGTCAGAGGGTCAGTACTGAGGGAGTGCAGCACTGTCAGAGGGTCAGTACTGAGGGAGTGCCGCACTGTCAGAGGATCAGTACTGAGGGAGTGCTGCCCTGTGAGAGGGTCAGTACTGAGGGAGTGCCGCACTGTCAGAGGGTCAGTACTGAGGGAGTGCTGCACTGTCAGAGGGTCAGTACTGAGGGAGTGCTGCCCTGTCAGAGGGTCAGTACTGAGGGAGTGCTGCCCTGTCAGAGGGTCAGTACTGAGGGAGTGCTGCACTGTCAGAGGGTGAGTACTGAGGGAGTGCTGCACTGTCAGAGGGTCAGCACTGAGGGTGTGCTGCACTGTCACAGGGTCAGTATTGAGGGAGTGCAGCACAGTCAGAGGGTCAGTACTGAGGGAGTGCTGCACTGTCAGAGGGTCAGTACTGAGGGAGTGCCGCACTGTCAGAGGGTCAGCACTGAGGGAGTGCTGCACTGTCAGAGGGTCAGTACTGAGGGAGTGCAGCACTGTCAGAGGGTCAGTACTGAGGGAGTGCTGCACTGACAGAGGGTCAGTACTGAGGGAGTGCCGCACTGTCAGAGGGTCAGTACTGAGGGAGTGCTGCACTGTCAGAGGGTCAGTACTGAGGGAGTGCTGCACTTTCAGAGGGTCAGTACTGAGGGAGTGCTGCACTGACAGAGGGTCAGTACTGAGGGAGTGCCGCACTGTCAGAGGGTCAGTACTGAGGGAGTGCCGCACTGACAGAGGGTCAGTACTGAGGGAGTGCTGCACTTTCAGAGGGTCAGTACTGAGGGAGTGCTGCACTGTCAGAGGGTCAGTACTGAGGGAGTGCCGCACTGACAGAGGGTCAGTACTGAGTGAGTGCCGCACTGTCAGACGGTCAGTACTGAGGGAGTGCTGCACTGTCAGAGGGTCAGTACTGAGGGAGTGCCGCACTGTCAGAGGGTCAGTACTGAGGGAGTGCTGCACTATCGGAGGTGCTATTATTTGGACAGTACACTAAACCAATGCCTCCTCTGCCCTCTCATTACACTATTTAGAAGAACAGGGGTATTCTCTGTGATGCGCTGGACAATATTTCTCCTTTAATCAAGGTCACGGAAGCAGTGCTCTGGTCATCGTTGTCTTGCTGTGTGTGGGATCTTACTGTGCACAAATCATCAGCCGTGTGTTGCACATTATATCCGTGACTACATTTGTAAAGTATTTGCCTGGTTGGAATGTGCTGTCAGATATCCTGTGGATGTGAACGGCACTGTGAAAATTAGAATTCTTTACTTCTCTTTGTTTTTGTGAGGATAGATGTAACCGTTTGCTGGTTTTTACTTTCAGGCTGTGAGGAGCCCTCACTGAGTCGAGCAGAGTTGGAGGAGTCAGGCTTTTTTGAGTAAGTGTCTTTCTGAGCATTTCTAATCTGTGGTTTATTGACGTTCAAAGCTCAAAATAAATTCCTGATTTTTAAAAAGTAATGAACAAACTGTCTTTGTTGAAGTGCTGGTCAAAAACCCAACATTAGAGAAGATTCAGTTCACAGGGAGTGATCGGAGCTTGGCATTTACATCTTCACAATGAGAGGTGGCGAGGGGAGACACTCAAAACTGAAGTTAATAATGTTGGGCGGGAATCTCCCTTTTGGGGACTAAGTCCGCACGCCCGCTTGAAAACTGGCGACAATCATTCCGGACTTTTTCCTTGAAAGGTTGGGGTGATTCTCCGTTCTCCAGGGTGCTGGCAGAGCCCTGCTGTGCGTCCCACAGTCTGGCTACCGGCGGGGCCCTGCTGTCCACACTGCACGGCCACACATGCGCACGGCGGCCGCAAGCTGCTCCGTGCATGTGTGCGGTGCCATACTTTGGCACGGGTGCCACCTTGCGGAGTCACACAGCGGGCCCGTGCGGAGGAAGGTAGGTCCCTCCCAGAGCCCCTGTCCTGGGAGTGTTTGATGGGGACAGTGTAGAGGGAGCTTTACTCTGTATCTAACCCGTGCTGTACCTGTCCTGGGTGTGTTTGATGGGGACAGTGTGGAGGGAGCTTTACTCTGTATCTAACCCCGTGCTGTACCTGTCCTGGGAGTGTTTGATGCGGACAGTGTAGAGGGAGCTTTACTCTGTATCTAACCCCGTGCTGTACCTGTCCTGGGAGTGTTTGATGGGGACAGTGTAGAGGTAGCTTTACTCTGTATCTAACCACGTGCTGTACCTGTCCTGGGAGTGTTTGATGGGGACAATGTAGAGGGAGCTTTACTCTGTATCTAACCCCGTGCTGTACCAGTCCTGGGAGTGTGTGATGGGGACAGTGTAGAGGGAGCTTTACTCTGTATCTAACCCTGAGCTGTACCTGTCCTGGGAGTGTTTGATGGGGACAGTGTAGAGGGAGCTTTACTCTGTATCTAACCTCGTGCTGTACCTGTCCTGGGAGTGTTTGATGGGGACAGTGTAGAGGGAGCTTTACTCTGTCTCTAACCCCGTGCTGCACCTGTCCTGGGAGTGTTTGATGGAGACAGTCTGGAGGGAGTTTTACTCTGTATCTAATCCCGTGCTGTACCTGTCCTGGGAGTGTTTGATGGGGACAGTGTAGAGGGAGCTTTCCTCTGTATCTAACCCCGTGCTGTACCTGTCCTGGGAGTGTTTGATGGGGACAGTGTAGAGGGAGCTTTACTCTGTCTCTAACCCCGTGCTGCACCTGTCCTGGGAGTGTTTGATGGGGACAGTGTAGAGGGAGCTTTACTCTGTCTCTAACCCCGTGCTGCACCTGTCCTGGGAGTGTTTGATGGAGACAGTGTAGAGGGAGCTTTACTCTGTATCTAACCCCGTGCTGTACCTGTCCTGGGAGTGTTTGATGGGGACAGTGTAGAGGGAGCTTTACTCTGTATCTAACCCCATGCTGTACCTGTCCTGGGAGTGTTTGTTGGGGACAGTGTAGAGGGAGCTTTACTCTGTATCTAACCCCGTGCTGTACCTGTCCCGGGAGTGTTTGATGGGGACAGTGTAGAGGGAGCATTACTCTGTATCTAACCCCGTGCTGTACCTGTCCTGGGAGTGTTTGATGGGGACAGTGTAGAGGGAGCTTTACTCTGTATCTAACCCCGTGCTGTACCTGTCCTGGGAGTGTTTGATGGGGACAGTGTAGAGGGAGCTTTCCTCTGTATCTAACCCCGTGCTGTACCTGTCCTGGGAGTGTTTGATGGGGACAGTGTAGAGGAAGCTTTACTCTGTATCTAACCCCATGCTGTACCTGTCTCTGGGAGTGTTTGATGGGGACAGTGTAGTGGGAGCTTTACTCTGTATCTAACCCCATGCTGTACCTCTCCTGGGAGTGTTTGATGGGGACAGTGTAGAGGGAGCTTTACTCTGTATCTAACACCGTGCTGTACCTGTCCTGGGAGTGTTTGATGGGGACAGTGTAGAGGGAGCTTTACTCTGTATCTGACCCCGTGCTGTACCTGTCCTGGGTGTGTTTGATGGGGACAGTGTGGAGGGAGCTTTACTCTGTATCTAACCCCGTGCTGTACCTGTCCTGGGAGTGTTTGATGCGGACAGTGTAGAGGGAGCTTTACTCTGTATCTAACCCCGTGCTGTACCTGTCCTGGGAGTGTTTGATGGGGACAATGTAGAGGGAGCTTTACTCTGTATCTAACCCCGTGCTGTACCAGTCCTGGGAGTGTGTGATGGGGACAGTGTAGAGGGAGCTTTACTCTGTATCTAACCCTGAGCTGTACCTGTCCTGGGAGTGTTTGATGGGGACAGTGTAGAGGGAGCTTTACTCTGTATCTAACCTCGTGCTGTACCTGTCCTGGGAGTGTTTGATGGGGACAGTGTAGAGGGAGCTTTACTCTGTCTCTAACCCCGTGCTGCACCTGTCCTGGGAGTGTTTGATGGAGACAGTCTGGAGGGAGTTTTACTCTGTATCTAATCCCGTGCTGTACCTGTCCTGGGAGTGTTTGATGGGGACAGTGTAGAGGGAGCTTTCCTCTGTCTCTAACCCCGTGCTGTACCTGTCCCGGGAGTGTTTCATGGGGACAGTGTAGAGGGAGCTTTACTCTGTCTCTAACCCCGTGCTGCACCTGTCCTGGGAGTGTTTGATGGAGACAGTGTAGAGGGAGCTTTACTCTGTATCTAACCCCGTGCTGTACCTGTCCTGGGAGTGTTTGATGGGGACAGTGTAGAGGGAGCTTTACTCTGTATCTAACCCCATGCTGTACCTGTCCTGGGAGTGTTTGTTGGGGACAGTGTAGAGGGAGCTTTACTCTGTATCTAACCCCGTGCTGTACCTGTCCCGGGAGTGTTTGATGGGGACAGTGTAGAGGGAGCATTACTCTGTATCTAACCCCGTGCTGTACCTGTCCTGGGAGTGTTTGATGGGGACAGTGTAGAGGGAGCTTTACTCTGTATCTAACCCCGTGCTGTACCTGTCCTGGGAGTGTTTGATGGGGACAGTGTAGAGGGAGCTTTCCTCTGTATCTAACCCCGTGCTGTACCTGTCCTGGGAGTGTTTGATGGGGACAGTGTAGAGGAAGCTTTACTCTGTATCTAACCCCATGCTGTACCTGTCTCTGGGAGTGTTTGATGGGGACAGTGTAGTGGGAGCTTTACTCTGTATCTAACCCCATGCTGTACCTGTCCTGGGAGTGTTTGATGGGGACAGTGTAGAGGGAGCTTTACTCTGTATCTAACCCCGTGCTGTACCTGTCCTGGGAGTGTTTGATGGGGACAGTGTAGAGGGAGCTTTACTCTGTATCTAACCCCGTGCTGTACCTGTCGTGGGAGTGTTTGATGGGGACAGTGTAGAGGGAGTTTTACTCTGTATCAAACCCCGTGCTCTACCTGTCCTGGGAGTGTTTGATGGGGACAGTGTAGAGGAAGCTTTACTCTGTATCTAACCCCATGCTGTACCTGTCTCTGGGAGTGTTTGATGGGGACAGTGTAGTGGGAGCTTTACTCTGTATCTAACCCCATGCTGTACCTGTCCTGGGAGTGTTTGATGGGGACAGTGTAGAGGGAGCTTTACTCTGTATCTAACCCCGTGCTGTACCTGTCCTGGGAGTGTTTGATGGGGACAGTGTAGAGGGAGCTTTACTCTGTATCTAACCCCGTGCTGTACCTGTCGTGGGAGTGTTTGATGGGGACAGTGTAGAGGGAGTTTTACTCTGTATCAAACCCCGTGCTCTACCTGTCCTGGGAGTGTTTGATGGGGACAGTGTAGAGGAAGCTTTACTCTGTATCTAACCCCATGCTGTACCTGTCTCTGGGAGTGTTTGATGGGGACAGTGTAGAGGGAGCTTTACTCTGTATCTAACCCCGTGCTGTACCTGTCCCGGGAGTGTTTCATGGGGACAGTGTAGAGGGAGCATTACTCTGTATCTAACCCCGTGCTGTACCTGTCCTGGGAGTGTTTGATGGGGACAGTGTAGAGGGAGCTTTACTCTGTGTATCTAACCCCGTGCTGTACCTGTCCTGGGAGTGTTTGATGGGGACAGTGTAGAGGGAGCTTTCCTCTGTATCTAACCCCGTGCTGTACCTGTCCGGGGAGTGTTTGATGGGGACAGTGTAGAGGGAGCTTTACTCTGTCTCTAACCCCGTGCTGCACCTGTCCTGGGAGTGTTTGATGGAGACAGTGTAGAGGGAGCTTTACTCTGTATCTAACCCCGTGCTGTACCTGTCCTGGGAGTGTTTGATGGGGACAGTGTAGAGGGAGCTTTACTCTGTCTCTAACCCCGTGCTGCACCTGTCCTGGGAGTGTTTGATGGAGACAGTGTAGAGGGAGCTTTACTCTGTATCTAACCCCGTGCTGTACCTGTCCTGGGAGTGTTTGATGGGGACAGTGTAGAGGGAGCTTTACTCTGTATCTAACCACGTGCTGTACCTGTCCTGGGAGTGTTTGTTGGGGACAGTGTAGAGGGAACTTTACTCTGTATCTAACCCCGTGCTGTACCTGTCCCGGGAGTGTTTGATGGGGACAGTGTAGAGGGAGCTTTACTCTGGATCTAACCCCGTGCTGTACCTGTCCTGGGAGTGTTTGATGGGGACAGTGTAGTGGGAGCTTTACTCTGGATCTAACCCCGTGCTGTACCTGTCCTGGGAGTGTTTGATGGGGACAGTGTAGAGGAAGCTTTACTCTGTATCTAACCCCATGCTGTACCTGTCTCTGGGAGTGTTTGATGGGGACAGTATAGTGGGAGCTTTACTCTGTATCTAACCCCATGCTGTACCTGTCCTGGGAGTGTTTGATGGGGACAGTGTAGAGGGAGCTTTACTCTGTATCTAACCCCGTGCTGTACCTGTCCTGGGAGTGTTTGATGGGGACAGTGTAGAGGGAGCTTTACTCTGTATCTAACCCCGTGCTGTACCTGTCGTGGGAGTGTTTGATGCGGACAGTGTAGAGGGAGTTTTACTCTGTATCTAACCCCGTGCTGTACCTGTCCTTGGAGTGTTTGATGGGGACAGTGTAGAGGGAGCTTTACTCTGTATCTAACCTCGTGCTGTACCTGTCCTGGGAGTGTTTGATGGGGACAGTGTAGAGGGAGTTTTACTCTGTATCAAACCCCGTGCTCTACCTGTCCTGGGAGTGTTTGATGGGGACAGTGTAGAGGGAGCTTTACTCTGTATCTAACCCCGTGCTGTACCTGTCCTGGGAGTGTTTGATGGGGACAGCGCAGAGGGAGTTTTACTCTGTATCTAACCCCGTGCTGTACCTGTCGTGGGTGTGTTTGATGGGACTGTGTGGAGGGAGCTTTACTCTGTATCTAACCCCGTGCTGTACCTGCCCTGGGAGTGTTTGATGGGGACAGTGTAGAGGGAGCTTTACTCTGTATCTAACCCCGTGCTGCACCTGTCCTGGGAGTGTTTGATGGGGACAGTGTAGAGGGAGCTTTACTCTGTCTCTAACCCCGTGCTGCACCTGTCCTGGGAGTGTTTGATGGAGACAGTGTAGAGGGAGCTTTACTCTGTATCTAACCCCGTGCTGTACCTGTCCTGGGAGTGTTTGATGGGGACAGTGTAGAGGGAGCTTTACTCTGTATCTAACCCCATGCTGTACCTGTCCTGGGAGTGTTTGTTGGGGACAGTGTAGAGGGAGCTTTACTCTGTATCTAACCCCGTGCTGTACCTGTCCCGGGAGTGTTTGATGGGGACAGTGTAGAGGGAGCATTACTCTGTATCTAACCCCGTGCTGTACCTGTCCTGGGAGTGTTTGATGGGGACAGTGTAGAGGGAGCTTTACTCTGTATCTAACCCCGTGCTGTACCTGTCCTGGGAGTGTTTGATGGGGACAGTGTAGAGGGAGCTTTCCTCTGTATCTAACCCCGTGCTGTACCTGTCCTGGGAGTGTTTGATGGGGACAGTGTAGAGGGAGCTTTACTCTGTCTCTAACCCCGTGCTGCACCTGTCCTGGGAGTGTTTGATGGAGACAGTGTAGAGGGAGCTTTACTCTGTATCTAACCCCGTGCTGTACCTGTCCTGGGAGTGTTTGATGGGGACAGTGTAGAGGGAGCTTTACTCTGTATCTAACCCCATGCTGTACCTGTCCTGGGAGTGTTTGTTGGGGACAGTGTAGAGGGAGCTTTACTCTGTATCTAACCCCGTGCTGTACCTGTCCCGGGAGTGTTTGATGGGGACAGTGTAGAGGGAGCATTACTCTGTATCTAACCCCGTGCTGTACCTGTCCTGGGAGTGTTTGATGGGGACAGTGTAGAGGGAGCTTTACTCTGTATCTAACCCCGTGCTGTACCTGTCCTGGGAGTGTTTGATGGGGACAGTGTAGAGGGAGCTTTCCTCTGTATCTAACCCCGTGCTGTACCTGTCCTGGGAGTGTTTGATGGGGACAGTGTAGAGGAAGCTTTACTCTGTATCTAACCCCATGCTGTACCTGTCTCTGGGAGTGTTTGATGGGGACAGTGTAGTGGGAGCTTTACTCTGTATCTAACCCCATGCTGTACCTGTCCTGGGAGTGTTTGATGGGGACAGTGTAGAGGGAGCTTTACTCTGTATCTAACCCCGTGCTGTACCTGTCCTGGGAGTGTTTGATGGGGACAGTGTAGAGGGAGCTTTACTCTGTATCTAACCCCGTGCTGTACCTGTCGTGGGAGTGTTTGATGGGGACAGTGTAGAGGGAGTTTTACTCTGTATCAAACCCCGTGCTCTACCTGTCCTGGGAGTGTTTGATGGGGACAGTGTAGAGGAAGCTTTACTCTGTATCTAACCCCATGCTGTACCTGTCTCTGGGAGTGTTTGATGGGGACAGTGTAGTGGGAGCTTTACTCTGTATCTAACCCCATGCTGTACCTGTCCTGGGAGTGTTTGATGGGGACAGTGTAGAGGGAGCTTTACTCTGTATCTAACCCCGTGCTGTACCTGTCCTGGGAGTGTTTGATGGGGACAGTGTAGAGGGAGCTTTACTCTGTATCTAACCCCGTGCTGTACCTGTCGTGGGAGTGTTTGATGGGGACAGTGTAGAGGGAGTTTTACTCTGTATCTAACCCCGTGCTCTACCTGTCCTGGGAGTGTTTGATGGGGACAGTGTAGAGGAAGCTTTACTCTGTATCTAACCCCATGCTGTACCTGTCTCTGGGAGTGTTTGATGGGGACAGTGTAGAGGGAGCTTTACTCTGTATCTAACCCCGTGCTGTACCTGTCCCGGGAGTGTTTC
Organism: Scyliorhinus torazame; assembly: GCF_047496885.1. NCBI lineage: Eukaryota > Metazoa > Chordata > Chondrichthyes > Carcharhiniformes > Scyliorhinidae > Scyliorhinus > Scyliorhinus torazame. The sequence continues at coordinate 194,445,368 of NC_092722.1, forward strand.
ATGGGGACAGTGTAGAGGGAGCATTACTCTGTATCTAACCCCGTGCTGTACCTGTCCTGGGAGTGTTTGATGGGGACAGTGTAGAGGGAGCTTTACTCTGTGTATCTAACCCCGTGCTGTACCTGTCCTGGGAGTGTTTGATGGGGACAGTGTAGAGGGAGCTTTCCTCTGTATCTAACCCCGTGCTGTACCTGTCCGGGGAGTGTTTGATGGGGACAGTGTAGAGGGAGCTTTACTCTGTCTCTAACCCCGTGCTGCACCTGTCCTGGGAGTGTTTGATGGAGACAGTGTAGAGGGAGCTTTACTCTGTATCTAACCCCGTGCTGTACCTGTCCTGGGAGTGTTTGATGGGGACAGTGTAGAGGGAGCTTTACTCTGTCTCTAACCCCGTGCTGCACCTGTCCTGGGAGTGTTTGATGGAGACAGTGTAGAGGGAGCTTTACTCTGTATCTAACCCCGTGCTGTACCTGTCCTGGGAGTGTTTGATGGGGACAGTGTAGAGGGAGCTTTACTCTGTATCTAACCACGTGCTGTACCTGTCCTGGGAGTGTTTGTTGGGGACAGTGTAGAGGGAACTTTACTCTGTATCTAACCCCGTGCTGTACCTGTCCCGGGAGTGTTTGATGGGGACAGTGTAGAGGGAGCTTTACTCTGGATCTAACCCCGTGCTGTACCTGTCCTGGGAGTGTTTGATGGGGACAGTGTAGTGGGAGCTTTACTCTGGATCTAACCCCGTGCTGTACCTGTCCTGGGAGTGTTTGATGGGGACAGTGTAGAGGAAGCTTTACTCTGTATCTAACCCCATGCTGTACCTGTCTCTGGGAGTGTTTGATGGGGACAGTATAGTGGGAGCTTTACTCTGTATCTAACCCCGTGCTGTACCTGTCCTGGGAGTGTTTGATGGGGACAGTGCAGAGGGAGCTTTACTCTGTATCTAACCCCGTGCTGTACCTGTCGTGGGAGTGTTTGATGCGGACAGTGTAGAGGGAGTTTTACTCTGTATCTAACCCCGTGCTGTACCTGTCCTTGGAGTGTTTGATGGGGACAGTGTAGAGGGAGCTTTACTCTGTATCTAACCTCGTGCTGTACCTGTCCTGGGAGTGTTTGATGGGGACAGTGTAGAGGGAGTTTTACTCTGTATCTAACCCCGTGCTGTACCTGTCGTGGGTGTGTTTGATGGGACTGTGTGGAGGGAGCTTTACTCTGTATCTAACCCCGTGCTGTACCTGCCCTGGGAGTGTTTGATGGGGACAGTGTGGAGGGAGCTTTACTCTGTATCTAACCCCATGCTGTACCTGTCTCTGGGAGTGTTTGATGGGGACAGTGTAGAGGGAGCTTTACTCTGTATCTAACCCCGTGCTGTACCTGTCCTGGGAGTGTTTGATGTGGACAGTACAGAGGGAGCTTTACTCTGTATCTAACCCCGTGCTGTACCTGTCTCTGGGAGTGTTTGATGGGGACAGTGTAGAGGGAGCTTTACTCTGTATCTAACCCCGTGCTGTACCTGTCCTGGGAGTGTTTGATGGGGACAGTGTGGAGGGAGCTTTACTCTGTATCTAACCCCATGCTGTACCTGTCTCTGGGAGTGTTTGATGGGGACAGTGTAGAGGGAGCTTTTCTCTGTATCTAATCCTGAGCTGTACCTGTCCTGGGAGTGTCTGATGGGGACAGTGTAGAGGAAGCTTTGCTCTGTATCTAACCCTGTGCTGTACCTGTCTTGGGAGTGTTTGATGGGGACAGTGTAGAGGGAGCTTTACTCTGTATCTAACCCTGTGCTGTACCTGTCCTGGGAGTGTTTGATGGGGATAGTGTAGAGGGATCTTTACTCTGTATCTAATCCTGAGCTGTACCTGTCCTGGGAGTGTCTGATGGGGACAGTGTAGAGGGAGCTTTACTCTGTATCTAACCCCATGCTGTACCTGTCTCTGGGAGTGTTTGATGGGGACAGTGTAGAGGGAGCTTTACTCTGTATCTAACCCCGTGCTGTACCTGTCCTGGGAGTGTTTGATGGGGACAGTGTAGTGGGAGCTTTACTCTGTATCTAACCCCATGCTGTACCTGTCCTGGGAGTGTTTGATGGGGACAGTGTAGAGGGAGCTTTACTCTGTATCTAACCCCGAGCTGTACCTGTCCTGGGAGTGTTTGATGGGGACAGTGTAGAGGGAGCTTTACTCTGTATCTAACCCCGTGCTGTACCTGTCGTGGGAGTGTTTGATGGGGACAGTGTAGAGGGAGTTTTACTCTGTATCAAACCCCGTGCTCTACCTGTCCTGGGAGTGTTTGATGGGGACAGTGTAGAGGAAGCTTTACTCTGTATCTAACCCCATGCTGTACCTGTCCTGGGAGTGTTTGTTGGGGACAGTGTAGAGGGAGCTTTACTCTGTATCTAACCCCGTGCTGTACCTGTCCCGGGAGTGTTTGATGGGGACAGTGTAGAGGGAGCATTACTCTGTATCTAACCCCGTGCTGTACCTGTCCTGGGAGTGTTTGATGGGGACAGTGTAGAGGAAGCTTTACTCTGTATCTAACCCCATGCTGTACCTGTCTCTGGGAGTGTTTGATGGGGACAGTATAGTGGGAGCTTTACTCTGTATCTAACCCCATGCTGTACCTGTCCTGGGAGTGTTTGATGGGGACAGTGTAGAGGGAGCTTTACTCTGTATCTAACCCCGTGCTGTACCTGTCCTGGGAGTGTTTGATGGGGACAGTGTAGAGGGAGCTTTACTCTGTATCTAACCCCGTGCTGTACCTGTCGTGGGAGTGTTTGATGCGGACAGTGTAGAGGGAGTTTTACTCTGTATCTAACCCCGTGCTGTACCTGTCCTTGGAGTGTTTGATGGGGACAGTGTAGAGGGAGCTTTACTCTGTATCTAACCTCGTGCTGTACCTGTCCTGGGAGTGTTTGATGGGGACAGTGTAGAGGGAGTTTTACTCTGTATCTAACCCCGTGCTGTACCTGTCGTGGGTGTGTTTGATGGGACTGTGTGGAGGGAGCTTTACTCTGTATCTAACCCCGTGCTGTACCTGCCCTGGGAGTGTTTGATGGGGACAGTGTGGAGGGAGCTTTACTCTGTATCTAACCCCATGCTGTACCTGTCTCTGGGAGTGTTTGATGGGGACAGTGTAGAGGGAGCTTTACTCTGTATCTAACCCCGTGCTGTACCTGTCCTGGGAGTGTTTGATGGGGACAGTACAGAGGGAGCTTTACTCTGTATCTAACCCCGTGCTGTACCTGTCTCTGGGAGTGTTTGATGGGGACAGTGTAGAGGGAGCTTTACTCTGTATCTAACCCCGTGCTGTACCTGTCCTGGGAGTGTCTGATGGGGACAGTGTAGAGGAAGCTTTGCTCTGTATCTAACCCTGTGCTGTACCTGTCTTGGGAGTGTTTGATGGGGACAGTGTAGAGGGAGCTTTACTCTGTATCTAACCCTGTGCTGTACCTGTCCTGGGAGTGTTTGATGGGGATAGTGTAGAGGGATCTTTACTCTGTATCTAATCCTGAGCTGTACCTGTCCTGGGAGTGTCTGATGGGGACAGTGTAGAGGGAGCTTTACTCTGTATCTAACCCCATGCTGTACCTGTCTCTGGGAGTGTTTGATGGGGACAGTGTAGAGGGAGCTTTACTCTGTATCTAACCCCGTGCTGTACCTGTCTCTGGGAGTGTTTGATGGGGACAGTGTAGAGGGAGCTTTTCTCTGTATCTAATCCTGAGCTGTACCTGTCCTGGGAGTGTCTGATGGGGACAGTGTAGAGGAAGCTTTGCTCTGTATCTAACCCTGTGCTGTACCTGTCTTGGGAGTGTTTGATGGGGACAGTGTAGAGGGAGCTTTACTCTGTATCTAACCCTGTGCTGTACCTGTCCTGGGAGTGTTTGATGGGGATAGTGTAGAGGGATCTTTACTCTGTATCTAATCCTGAGCTGTACCTGTCCTGGGAGTGTCTGATGGGGACAGTGTAGAGGGAGCTTTACTCTGTATCTAACCCCATGCTGTACCTGTCTCTGGGAGTGTTTGATGGGGACAGTGTAGAGGGAGCTTTACTCTGTCTCTAACCCCGTGCTGTACCTGTCCTGGGAGTGTTTGATGGGGACAGTGTAGTGGGAGCTTTACTCTGTATCTAACCCCATGCTGTACCTGTCCTGGGAGTGTTTGATGGGGACAGTGTAGAGGGAGCTTTACTCTGTATCTAACCCCGAGCTGTACCTGTCCTGGGAGTGTTTGATGGGGACAGTGTAGAGGGAGCTTTACTCTGTATCTAACCCCGTGCTGTACCTGTCGTGGGAGTGTTTGATGGGGACAGTGTAGAGGGAGTTTTACTCTGTATCAAACCCCGTGCTCTACCTGTCCTGGGAGTGTTTGATGGGGACAGTGTAGAGGAAGCTTTACTCTGTATCTAACCCCATGCTGTACCTGTCCTGGGAGTGTTTGTTGGGGACAGTGTAGAGGGAGCTTTACTCTGTATCTAACCCCGTGCTGTACCTGTCCCGGGAGTGTTTGATGGGGACAGTGTAGAGGGAGCATTACTCTGTATCTAACCCCGTGCTGTACCTGTCCTGGGAGTGTTTGATGGGGACAGTGTAGAGGAAGCTTTACTCTGTATCTAACCCCATGCTGTACCTGTCTCTGGGAGTGTTTGATGGGGACAGTATAGTGGGAGCTTTACTCTGTATCTAACCCCATGCTGTACCTGTCCTGGGAGTGTTTGATGGGGACAGTGTAGAGGGAGCTTTACTCTGTATCTAACCCCGTGCTGTACCTGTCCTGGGAGTGTTTGATGGGGACAGTGTAGAGGGAGCTTTACTCTGTATCTAACCCCGTGCTGTACCTGTCGTGGGAGTGTTTGATGCGGACAGTGTAGAGGGAGTTTTACTCTGTATCTAACCCCGTGCTGTACCTGTCCTTGGAGTGTTTGATGGGGACAGTGTAGAGGGAGCTTTACTCTGTATCTAACCTCGTGCTGTACCTGTCCTGGGAGTGTTTGATGGGGACAGTGTAGAGGGAGTTTTACTCTGTATCTAACCCCGTGCTGTACCTGTCGTGGGTGTGTTTGATGGGACTGTGTGGAGGGAGCTTTACTCTGTATCTAACCCCGTGCTGTACCTGCCCTGGGAGTGTTTGATGGGGACAGTGTGGAGGGAGCTTTACTCTGTATCTAACCCCATGCTGTACCTGTCTCTGGGAGTGTTTGATGGGGACAGTGTAGAGGGAGCTTTACTCTGTATCTAACCCCGTGCTGTACCTGTCCTGGGAGTGTTTGATGGGGACAGTACAGAGGGAGCTTTACTCTGTATCTAACCCCGTGCTGTACCTGTCTCTGGGAGTGTTTGATGGGGACAGTGTAGAGGGAGCTTTACTCTGTATCTAACCCCGTGCTGTACCTGTCCTGGGAGTGTCTGATGGGGACAGTGTAGAGGAAGCTTTGCTCTGTATCTAACCCTGTGCTGTACCTGTCTTGGGAGTGTTTGATGGGGACAGTGTAGAGGGAGCTTTACTCTGTATCTAACCCTGTGCTGTACCTGTCCTGGGAGTGTTTGATGGGATAGTGTAGAGGGATCTTTACTCTGTATCTAATCCTGAGCTGTACCTGTCCTGGGAGTGTCTGATGGGGACAGTGTAGAGGGAGCTTTACTCTGTATCTAACCCCATGCTGTACCTGTCTCTGGGAGTGTTTGATGGGGACAGTGTAGAGGGAGCTTTACTCTGTATCTAACCCCGTGCTGTACCTGTCCTGGGAGTGTTTGATGGGGACAGTGTAGTGGGAGCTTTACTCTGTATCTAACCCCATGCTGTACCTGTCCTGGGAGTGTTTGATGGGGACAGTATAGTGGGAGCTTTACTCTGTATCTAACCCCATGCTGTACCTGTCCTGGGAGTGTTTGATGGGGACAGTGTAGAGGGAGCTTTACTCTGTATCTAACCCCGTGCTGTACCTGTCCTGGGAGTGTTTGATGGGGACAGTGTAGAGGGAGCTTTACTCTGTATCTAACCCCGTGCTGTACCTGTCGTGGGAGTGTTTGATGCGGACAGTGTAGAGGGAGTTTTACTCTGTATCTAACCCCGTGCTGTACCTGTCCTTGGAGTGTTTGATGGGGACAGTGTAGAGGGAGCTTTACTCTGTATCTAACCTCGTGCTGTACCTGTCCTGGGAGTGTTTGATGGGGACAGTGTAGAGGGAGTTTTACTCTGTATCTAACCCCGTGCTGTACCTGTCGTGGGTGTGTTTGATGGGACTGTGTGGAGGGAGCTTTACTCTGTATCTAACCCCGTGCTGTACCTGCCCTGGGAGTGTTTGATGGGGACAGTGTGGAGGGAGCTTTACTCTGTATCTAACCCCATGCTGTACCTGTCTCTGGGAGTGTTTGATGGGGACAGTGTAGAGGGAGCTTTACTCTGTATCTAACCCCGTGCTGTACCTGTCCTGGGAGTGTTTGATGGGGACAGTACAGAGGGAGCTTTACTCTGTATCTAACCCCGTGCTGTACCTGTCTCTGGGAGTGTTTGATGGGGACAGTGTAGAGGGAGCTTTACTCTGTATCTAACCCCGTGCTGTACCTGTCCTGGGAGTGTCTGATGGGGACAGTGTAGAGGAAGCTTTGCTCTGTATCTAACCCTGTGCTGTACCTGTCTTGGGAGTGTTTGATGGGGACAGTGTAGAGGGAGCTTTACTCTGTATCTAACCCTGTGCTGTACCTGTCCTGGGAGTGTTTGATGGGGATAGTGTAGAGGGATCTTTACTCTGTATCTAATCCTGAGCTGTACCTGTCCTGGGAGTGTCTGATGGGGACAGTGTAGAGGGAGCTTTACTCTGTATCTAACCCCATGCTGTACCTGTCTCTGGGAGTGTTTGATGGGGACAGTGTAGAGGGAGCTTTACTCTGTATCTAACCCCGTGCTGTACCTGTCCTGGGAGTGTTTGATGGGGACAGTGTAGTGGGAGCTTTACTCTGTATCTAACCCCATGCTGTACCTGTCCTGGGAGTGTTTGATGGGGACAGTGTAGAGGGAGCTTTACTCTGTATCTAACCCCGAGCTGTACCTGTCCTGGGAGTGTTTGATGGGGACAGTGTAGAGGGAGCTTTACTCTGTATCTAACCCCGTGCTGTACCTGTCGTGGGAGTGTTTGATGGGGACAGTGTAGAGGGAGTTTTACTCTGTATCAAACCCCGTGCTCTACCTGTCCTGGGAGTGTTTGATGGGGACAGTGTAGAGGAAGCTTTACTCTGTATCTAACCCCATGCTGTACCTGTCCTGGGAGTGTTTGTTGGGGACAGTGTAGAGGGAGCTTTACTCTGTATCTAACCCCGTGCTGTACCTGTCCCGGGAGTGTTTGATGGGGACAGTGTAGAGGGAGCATTACTCTGTATCTAACCCCGTGCTGTACCTGTCCTGGGAGTGTTTGATGGGGACAGTGTAGAGGGAGCTTTACTCTGTATCTAACCCCGTGCTGTACCTGTCCTGGGAGTGTTTGATGGGGACAGTGTAGAGGGAGCTTTCCTCTGTATCTAACCCCGTGCTGTACCTGTCCTGGGAGTGTTTGATGGGGACAGTGTAGAGGAAGCTTTACTCTGTATCTAACCCCATGCTGTACCTGTCTCTGGGAGTGTTTGATGGGGACAGTGTAGTGGGAGCTTTACTCTGTATCTAACCCCATGCTGTACCTGTCCTGGGAGTGTTTGATGGGGACAGTGTAGAGGGAGCTTTACTCTGTATCTAACCCCGTGCTGTACCTGTCCTGGGAGTGTTTGATGGGGACAGTGTAGAGGGAGCTTTACTCTGTATCTAACCCCGTGCTGTACCTGTCGTGGGAGTGTTTGATGGGGACAGTGTAGAGGGAGTTTTACTCTGTATCAAACCCCGTGCTCTACCTGTCCTGGGAGTGTTTGATGGGGACAGTGTAGAGGAAGCATTACTCTGTATCTAACCCCATGCTGTACCTGTCTCTGGGAGTGTTTGATGGGGACAGTGTAGTGGGAGCTTTACTCTGTATCTAACCCCATGCTGTACCTGTCCTGGGAGTGTTTGATGGGGACAGTGTAGAGGGAGCTTTACTCTGTATCTAACCCCGTGCTGTACCTGTCCTGGGAGTGTTTGATGGGGACAGTGTAGAGGGAGCTTTACTCTGTATCTAACCCCGTGCTGTACCTGTCGTGGGAGTGTTTGATGGGGACAGTGTAGAGGGAGTTTTACTCTGTATCAAACCCCGTGCTCTACCTGTCCTGGGAGTGTTTGATGGGGACAGTGTAGAGGAAGCTTTACTCTGTATCTAACCCCATGCTGTACCTGTCTCTGGGAGTGTTTGATGGGGACAGTGTAGAGGGAGCTTTACTCTGTATCTAACCCCGTGCTGTACCTGTCCCGGGAGTGTTTCATGGGGACAGTGTAGAGGGAGCATTACTCTGTATCTAACCCCGTGCTGTACCTGTCCTGGGAGTGTTTGATGGGGACAGTGTAGAGGGAGCTTTACTCTGTGTATCTAACCCCGTGCTGTACCTGTCCTGGGAGTGTTTGATGGGGACAGTGTAGAGGGAGCTTTCCTCTGTATCTAACCCCGTGCTGTACCTGTCCGGGGAGTGTTTGATGGGGACAGTGTAGAGGGAGCTTTACTCTGTCTCTAACCCCGTGCTGCACCTGTCCTGGGAGTGTTTGATGGAGACAGTGTAGAGGGAGCTTTACTCTGTATCTAACCCCGTGCTGTACCTGTCCTGGGAGTGTTTGATGGGGACGGTGTAGAGGGAGCTTTACTCTGTCTCTAACCCCGTGCTGCACCTGTCCTGGGAGTGTTTGATGGAGACAGTGTAGAGGGAGCTTTACTCTGTATCTAACCCCGTGCTGTACCTGTCCTGGGAGTGTTTGATGGGGACAGTGTAGAGGGAGCTTTACTCTGTATCTAACCACGTGCTGTACCTGTCCTGGGAGTGTTTGTTGGGGACAGTGTAGAGGGAACTTTACTCTGTATCTAACCCCGTGCTGTACCTGTCCCGGGAGTGTTTGATGGGGACAGTGTAGAGGGAGCTTTACTCTGGATCTAACCCCGTGCTGTACCTGTCCTGGGAGTGTTTGATGGGGACAGTGTAGTGGGAGCTTTACTCTGGATCTAACCCCGTGCTGTACCTGTCCTGGGAGTGTTTGATGGGGACAGTGTAGAGGAAGCTTTACTCTGTATCTAACCCCATGCTGTACCTGTCTCTGGGAGTGTTTGATGGGGACAGTGTAGTGGGAGCTTTACTCTGTATCTAACCCCATGCTGTACCTGTCCTGGGAGTGTTTGATGGGGACAGTGTAGAGGGAGCTTTACTCTGTATCTAACCCCGTGCTGTACCTGTCCTGGGAGTGTTTGATGGGGACAGTGTAGAGGGAGCTTTACTCTGTATCTAACCCCGTGCTGTACCTGTCGTGGGAGTGTTTGATGCGGACAGTGTAGAGGGAGTTTTACTCTGTATCTAACCCCGTGCTGTACCTGTCCTTGGAGTGTTTGATGGGGACAGTGTAGAGGGAGCTTTACTCTGTATCTAACCTCGTGCTGTACCTGTCCTGGGAGTGTTTGATGGGGACAGTGTAGAGGGAGTTTTACTCTGTATCAAACCCCGTGCTCTACCTGTCCTGGGAGTGTTTGATGGGGACAGTGTAGAGGGAGCTTTACTCTGTATCTAACCCCGTGCTGTACCTGTCCTGGGAGTGTTTGATGGGGACAGCGCAGAGGGAGTTTTACTCTGTATCTAACCCCGTGCTGTACCTGTCGTGGGTGTGTTTGATGGGACTGTGTGGAGGGAGCTTTACTCTGTATCTAACCCCGTGCTGTACCTGCCCTGGGAGTGTTTGATGGGGACAGTGTGGAGGGAGCTTTACTCTGTATCTAACCCCATGCTGTACCTGTCTCTGGGAGTGTTTGATGGGGACAGTGTAGAGGGAGCTTTACTCTGTATCTAACCCCGTGCTGTACCTGTCCTGGGAGTGTTTGATGGGGACAGTACAGAGGGAGCTTTACTCTGTATCTAACCCCGTGCTGTACCTGTCTCTGGGAGTGTTTGATGGGGACAGTGTAGAGGGAGCTTTACTCTGTATCTAACCCCGTGCTGTACCTGTCCTGGGAGTGTTTGATGGGGACAGTGTGGAGGGAGCTTTACTCTGTATCTAACCCCATGCTGTACCTGTCTCTGGGAGTGTTTGATGGGGACAGTGTAGAGGGAGCTTTTCTCTGTATCTAATCCTGAGCTGTACCTGTCCTGGGAGTGTCTGATGGGGACAGTGTAGAGGAAGCTTTGCTCTGTATCTAACCCTGTGCTGTACCTGTCTTGGGAGTGTTTGATGGGGACAGTGTAGAGGGAGCTTTACTCTGTATCTAACCCTGTGCTGTACCTGTCCTGGGAGTGTTTGATGGGGATAGTGTAGAGGGATCTTTACTCTGTATCTAATCCTGAGCTGTACCTGTCCTGGGAGTGTCTGATGGGGACAGTGTAGAGGGAGCTTTACTCTGTATCTAACCCCATGCTGTACCTGTCTCTGGGAGTGTTTGATGGGGACAGTGTAGAGGGAGCTTTACTCTGTATCTAACCCCGTGCTGTACCTGTCCTGGGAGTGTTTGATGGGGACAGTGTAGTGGGAGCTTTACTCTGTATCTAACCCCATGCTGTACCTGTCCTGGGAGTGTTTGATGGGGACAGTGTAGAGGGAGCTTTACTCTGTATCTAACCCCGTGCTGTACCTGTCCTGGGAGTGTTTGATGGGGACAGTGTAGAGGGAGCTTTACTCTGTATCTAACCCCGTGCTGTACCTGTCGTGGGAGTGTTTGATGGGGACAGTGTAGAGGGAGTTTTACTCTGTATCAAACCCCGTGCTCTACCTGTCCTGGGAGTGTTTGATGGGGACAGTGTAGAGGAAGCTTTACTCTGTATCTAACCCCATGCTGTACCTGTCTCTGGGAGTGTTTGATGGGGACAGTGTAGTGGGAGCTTTACTCTGTATCTAACCCCATGCTGTACCTGTCCTGGGAGTGTTTGATGGGGACAGTGTAGAGGGAGCTTTACTCTGTATCTAACCCCGTGCTGTACCTGTCCTGGGAGTGTTTGATGGGGACAGTGTAGAGGGAGCTTTACTCTGTATCTAACCCCGTGCTGTACCTGTCGTGGGAGTGTTTGATGGGGACAGTGTAGAGGGAGTTTTACTCTGTATCAAACCCCGTGCTCTACCTGTCCTGGGAGTGTTTGATGGGGACAGTGTAGAGGAAGCTTTACTCTGTATCTAACCCCATGCTGTACCTGTCTCTGGGAGTGTTTGATGGGGACAGTGTAGAGGGAGCTTTACTCTGTATCTAACCCCGTGCTGTACCTGTCCCGGGAGTGTTTCATGGGGACAGTGTAGAGGGAGCATTACTCTGTATCTAACCCCGTGCTGTACCTGTCCTGGGAGTGTTTGATGGGGACAGTGTAGAGGGAGCTTTACTCTGTGTATCTAACCCCGTGCTGTACCTGTCCTGGGAGTGTTTGATGGGGACAGTGTAGAGGGAGCTTTCCTCTGTATCTAACCCCGTGCTGTACCTGTCCGGGGAGTGTTTGATGGGGACAGTGTAGAGGGAGCTTTACTCTGTCTCTAACCCCGTGCTGCACCTGTCCTGGGAGTGTTTGATGGAGACAGTGTAGAGGGAGCTTTACTCTGTATCTAACCCCGTGCTGTACCTGTCCTGGGAGTGTTTGATGGGGACAGTGTAGAGGGAGCTTTACTCTGTCTCTAACCCCGTGCTGCACCTGTCCTGGGAGTGTTTGATGGAGACAGTGTAGAGGGAGCTTTACTCTGTATCTAACCCCGTGCTGTACCTGTCCTGGGAGTGTTTGATGGGGACAGTGTAGAGGGAGCTTTACTCTGTATCTAACCACGTGCTGTACCTGTCCTGGGAGTGTTTGTTGGGGACAGTGTAGAGGGAACTTTACTCTGTATCTAACCCCGTGCTGTACCTGTCCCGGGAGTGTTTGATGGGGACAGTGTAGAGGGAGCTTTACTCTGGATCTAACCCCGTGCTGTACCTGTCCTGGGAGTGTTTGATGGGGACAGTGTAGTGGGAGCTTTACTCTGGATCTAACCCCGTGCTGTACCTGCCCTGGGAGTGTTTGATGGGGACAGTGTAGAGGAAGCTTTACTCTGTATCTAACCCCATGCTGTACCTGTCTCTGGGAGTGTTTGATGGGGACAGTGTAGTGGGAGCTTTACTCTGTATCTAACCCCATGCTGTACCTGTCCTGGGAGTGTTTGATGGGGACAGTGTAGAGGGAGCTTTACTCTGTATCTAACCCCGTGCTGTACCTGTCCTGGGAGTGTTTGATGGGGACAGTGTAGAGGGAGCTTTACTCTGTATCTAACCCCGTGCTGTACCTGTCGTGGGAGTGTTTGATGCGGACAGTGTAGAGGGAGTTTTACTCTGTATCTAACCCCGTGCTGTACCTGTCCTTGGAGTGTTTGATGGGGACAGTGTAGAGGGAGCTTTACTCTGTATCTAACCTCGTGCTGTACCTGTCCTGGGAGTGTTTGATGGGGACAGTGTAGAGGGAGTTTTACTCTGTATCAAACCCCGTGCTCTACCTGTCCTGGGAGTGTTTGATGGGGACAGTGTAGAGGGAGCTTTACTCTGTATCTAACCCCGTGCTGTACCTGTCCTGGGAGTGTTTGATGGGGACAGCGCAGAGGGAGTTTTACTCTGTATCTAACCCCGTGCTGTACCTGTCGTGGGTGTGTTTGATGGGACTGTGTGGAGGGAGCTTTACTCTGTATCTAACCCCGTGCTGTACCTGCCCTGGGAGTGTTTGATGGGGACAGTGTGGAGGGAGCTTTACTCTGTATCTAACCCCATGCTGTACCTGTCTCTGGGAGTGTTTGATGGGGACAGTGTAGAGGGAGCTTTACTCTGTATCTAACCCCGTGCTGTACCTGTCCTGGGAGTGTTTGATGGGGACAGTACAGAGGGAGCTTTACTCTGTATCTAACCCCGTGCTGTACCTGTCTCTGGGAGTGTTTGATGGGGACAGTGTAGAGGGAGCTTTACTCTGTATCTAACCCCGTGCTGTACCTGTCCTGGGAGTGTTTGATGGGGACAGTGTGGAGGGAGCTTTACTCTGTATCTAACCCCATGCTGTACCTGTCTCTGGGAGTGTTTGATGGGGACAGTGTAGAGGGAGCTTTTCTCTGTATCTAATCCTGAGCTGTACCTGTCCTGGGAGTGTCTGATGGGGACAGTGTAGAGGAAGCTTTGCTCTGTATCTAACCCTGTGCTGTACCTGTCTTGGGAGTGTTTGATGGGGACAGTGTAGAGGGAGCTTTACTCTGTATCTAACCCTGTGCTGTACCTGTCCTGGGAGTGTTTGATGGGGATAGTGTAGAGGGATCTTTACTCTGTATCTAATCCTGAGCTGTACCTGTCCTGGGAGTGTCTGATGGGGACAGTGTAGAGGGAGCTTTACTCTGTATCTAATCCTGAGCTGTACCTGTCCTGGGAGTGTCTGATGGGGACAGTGTAGAGGAAGCTTTACTCTGTATCTAACCCTGTGCTGTACCTGTCTTGGGAGTGTTAGATGGGGACAGTGTAGAGGGAGCTTTACTCTGTATCTAACCCTGTGCTGTACCTGTCCTGGGAGTGTTTGATGGGGATAGTGTAGAGGGATCTTTACTCTGTATCTAATCCTGAGCTGTACCTGTCCTGGGAGTGTCTGATGGGGACAGTGTAGAGGGAGCTTTACTCTGTATCTAACCCCGTGCTGTACCTGTCCTGGGAGTGTTTGATGGGGACAGTGTAGAGGGAGCTTTACTCTGTATCTAACCCTGTGCTTTACCTGTCCTGGGAATGTTTGATGGGGATAGTGTCGAGGGATCTTTACTCTGTATCTAATCCTGAGCTGTACCTGTCCTGGGAGTGTCTGATGGGGACAGTGTAGAGGAAGCTTTACTCTGTATCTAACCCTGTGCTGTACCTGTCTTGGGAGTGTTTGATGGGGACAGTGTAGAGGGAGCTTTACTCTGTATCTAACCCTGTGCTGTACCTGTCCTGGGAGTGTTTGATGGGGATAGTGTAGAGAGATCTTTACTCTGTATCTAATCCTGAGCTGTACCTGTCCTGGGAGTGTCTGATGGGGACAGTGTAGAGGGAGCTTTACTCTGTATCTAACCCCGTGCTGTACCTGTCCTGGGAGTGTTTGATGGGGACAGTGTAGAGGGAGCTTTACTCTGTATCTAACCCTGTGTGGTGACTGTCCCTATTCCAGTCCCTAATCCCAATTCTCCTAAATTTCACGAGCAGAAAAGTAGCTGCAAAACATGAAAATTGATTTTTCAAGTTTCACATCCGCCCCAGCTCGGAACCCCGGCTCGGAACCCCAGCTCGGAACCCCGACTCCGAATCCCGGCCCCGAACCCCGATTCCGAACCCCGTCTCTGAACCCCGGCTCCGAACCCCGGCTCCGAACCCCGGCTCCGAACCCCGGCTCCGAACCCCGGCTCCGAACCCCGGCTCCGAACCCCGGCCCCGAACCCCGGCTCCGAACCCCGGCTCCGAACACCGGCTCCGAACCCCGGCTCCGAACCCCGGCCCCGAACCCCGGCCCCGAACCCCGGCCCCGAACCCCGGCTCCGAACCCCGGCCCCGAACCCCGGCTCCGAACCCCGGCACCGAACCCCGGCCCCGAACCCCGGCTCCGAACCCCGGCTCCGAACCCCGGCTCCGAACCCCGGCCCCGAACCCCGGCTCCGAACCCCGGCCCCGAACCCCGGCTCCGAACCCCGACCCCGAACCCCGGCCCGGAACCCCGGCTCGGAACCCCGGCTCGGAACCCCGGCTCGGAACCCCGGCTCCGAACCCCGGCCCCGAACCCATCCCCGGCCCCGAACCCCGGCCCCGAACCCCGGCCCCGTACCCCGGCCCCGAACCCCGGCCCCGGACCCCGGCTCCGGACCCCGGCCCCGAACCCCGGCCCGGAACCCCGGCCCCGTACCCCGGCCCCGAACCCCGGCTCCGAACCCCGGCTCGGAACCCCGGCTCCGAACCCCGGCTCGGAACCCCGGCTCGGAACCCCGGCTCCGGACCCCGGCCCCGAACCCGAACCCCGGCCCCGAACCCCGGCCCCGAACCCCGACCCCGAACCCCGACCCCGAACCCCGGCTCCGAACCCCGGCCCCGAACCCCGGCCCGGAACCCCGGCCCGGAACCCCGGCCCGGAACCCCGGCCCCATACCCCGGCCCCGGACCCCGGCCCCGGACCCCGGCCCCGGACCCCGGCCCCGGACCCCGGCTCGGAACCCCGGCTCGGAACCCCGGCTCGGAACCCCGGCCCCGAACCCCGGCCCCGAACCCCGGCTCCGAACCCCGACCCCGAACCCCGGCTCCGAACCCCGGCCCCGAACCCCGGCCCGGAACCCCGGCCTGGAACCCCGGCCCGGAACCCCGGCCCCATACCCCGGCCCCGGACCCCGGCCCCGGACCCCGGCCCCGGACCCCGGCCCCGGACCCCGGCCCCGAACCCCGGCTCGGAACCCCGGCTCGGAACCCCGGCTCGGAACCCCGGCCCCGAACCCCGGCCCCGAACCCCGGCTCCGAACCCCGGCTCGGAACCCCGGCCCCGAACCCCGGCTCGGAACCCCGGCTCGGAACCCCGGCCCCGGACCCCGGCCCCGGACCCCGGCCCCGGACCCCGGCCCCGGACCCCGGCTCGGAACCCCGGCTCGGAACCCCGACTCGGAACCCCGGCCCCGGACCCCAGCCCCGAACCCCGGCCCCGGACCCCGGCCCCGGACCCCGGCCCCGAACCCCGGCTCGGAACCCCGGCTCGGAACCCCGGCTCGGAACCCCGGCCCCGAACCCCGGCCCCGAACCCCGGCCCCGAACCCCGGCTCGGAACCCCGGCTCGGAACCCCGGCTCGGAACCCCGGCTCCGAACCCCGGCTCGGAACCCCGGCTCCGAACCCCAGCTTTGACCCCCAGCTTTAACCCCCAGCCTCAACACTGTGCAGTGAACACTGGAACATAGGAATGAGGAGCAGAAGTCGGCAATTTAGCCCCGAAACCGCCCCACCATTCAATCAGACCATGGCTAATCTCTTCCTGGTCTCAAAACCACATCCCCACCTGTTGCCCATGTCCTTTATCCTGTTTTTTAAAATCAGAAGTCTATCTCTCTCTAATTGCTGCTTTTCCAACAGGGACGTGATTTCTGCTAACAGCGGAGAAGCTGAAGTCTGCGCACGATTCGAGCCACTGATTGCGACTGAGAGCGATATGGACTTCACTGCTCAGCTGGTGCCTTCCGGGGGTCTGCAGAGTCACCCCCACGTAACCACCCTCCCCGTCAGCGAGACCCGGCCACAGGCAGACTGCAGATTCCAGTACACCTTTTCGTGTGGCCCCTGCATTTACACAGAGGCTGGTCCGGTACACTCCGTCGGACACAACCCTTCTCTTTGTGAGGACACTCCGAGTCGAAGCAGCAACCATGTCAAGGGCTCAGCGTCCAGTACCGTCCCCTTCAGTTTCGGGACAAGTCCCAAACCAGGCTTGGTTGAAGGCAATCTGAGTGTCGGGAATGTACAAGGTCCAGTAGGACGGTTGAGCAAGGTCAGAGCAGGGAACACCATGGAACAAGACGATAGGATGTTTGTGAAAGTGCCCAACTTTGAAACTGAGTCCAGCCAGAACGAAAACTTCAGGCTAAAGCCTGGGGGGGCTGGGCCTTTCCCCTCAGTACCCAAGTCGCAGGGTTGGATAGTGGGGACAAATGAGGAGGATTTGTATTGTGAAGCGTGCAGTTGCGATGGAGGTTCAGTCGACATGTACACTGATCCAAGACAAAAGAGGGACAAACCAGTTGGGAGGACAGATGAAGACCGTGAATCCCAGCAATCGGCGTCTGTGATTTTCGGGAATTCAGCCTGTCCAGATAGCCAGCTCCGGATTGACTCCACGTCACGACCCATAGAAGACACGTTCCAGCCAGACTGCCCGGGCACTGCCACCCCAGCGAGACAGCATCAGACCTCACACAAAGAAGACCTTGTAAAGAAGAGAAGGAGGAAGAAGAAGCAAAAAGACACCCAACCTCCACCTGACCCGTTGATCAGGAAGTCCATTGAGCTGGCGTGTTCCAGGATCAGGAGGGACGCCACTGCTCACGTTCTAGATCAGTTGAGACAGATTTACATTGAGGGCATTTTGGGAAACAGCCAATTTTTTGACCTGTTAGATTCGGGACTTGTCCTGTCAAATCGAAAGAGGGAATACTTCATGGACAGAATGATTGTGACCATGGTAGGTGGTTGCTTCCTTGTTGAATGAGGGTTACTGTCAAATTGGGAATAGGGAGATTGACCCCTGGCCGCTGTGCCATTTTGTTTTGTGAGTTTAGGATTGGAGGATCTGCTGCTGTGGGAGGGCAGTGGACATGGTGCGGGAAAGCTGAAGCAGGGTGCCCACCAAAAGGGATGAAGTAAGAAATATTGGATCCTTCAGTCCATCATCACTTCCCTGTAACCTCAGGCTCACTGGGTAACAGTCCTGTCTCTGAGTCAGAAGGTTGTGAGTTTAAGCTCCCTCCAGAGTCTTGAGCTCATAAGCCAGGCTCACATTCCACTGCCAGTACTGAGGGAATGCAGCACTGTCAGAGGGTCAGTACTGAGGGAATGCCGCACTGTCAGAGGGTCAGTACTGAGGGAGTGCTGCACTGTCAGAGGGTCAGTACTGAGGGAGTGCTGCACTGTCAGAGGGTCAGTACTGAGGGAGTGCTGCACTATCAGAGGGTCAGTACTGAGGGAGTGCTGCACTGTCAGAGGGTCAGTACTGAGGGAGCGCCGCACTGTCAGAGGGTCAGTACTGAGGGAGTGCCGCAGTGTCAGAGGGTCAGTACTGAGGGAGTGCTGCACTGTCAGAGGGTCAGTACTGAGGGAGTGCTGCACTGCCAGAGGGTCAGTACTGAGGGAGCGCCGCACTGTCAGAGAGTCAGTACTGAGGGAGTGCCGCACTGTCTGAGGGTCAGTACTGAGGGAGTGCCGCACTGTCAGAGGGTCAGTACTGAGGGAGTGCCGCAGTGTCAGTGGGTCAGTGATGCACTGTCAGAGGGTCAGTACTGAGGGAGTGCCGCACTGTCAGAGGGTCAGTACTGAGGGAGTGCCGCAGTGTCAGAGGGTCAGCACTGAGGGAGTGCTGCACTGTCAGAGGGTCAGTACTGAGGGAGTGCTGCACTGTCAGAGGGTCAGCACTGAGGGAGTGCTGCACTGTCAGAGGGTCAGTACTGAGTGAGCGCTGCACTGTCAGAGGGTCAGCACTGAGGGAGTGCTGCACTGTCAGAGAGTCAGTACTGAGGGAGCACTGCACTGTCAGAGGGTCAGTACTGAGGGAGTGCTGCACTGTCAGAGGGTCAGTACTGAGGGAGTGCTGCACTGTCAGAGAGTCAGTACTGAGGAAGTGCTGCACTGTCAGAGGGTCAGGACTGAGGGAGTGCTGCACTGTCAGAGGGTCGGTACTGAGGGAGTGCCGCACTGTCAGAGGTTCAGTACTGAGGGAGTGCTGCACTGTCAGAGAGTCAGTACTGAGGGAGTGCTGCACTGTCAGAGGGTCAGGACTGAGGGAGTGCTGCACTGTCAGAGGGTCGGTACTTAGGGAGTGCTGCACTGTCAGAGGGTCAGTACTGAGGGAGTGCTGCACTGTCAGAGATTCAGTACTGAGGGAGTGCTGCACTGTCAGAGGGTCAGTACTGAGGGAGTGCCGCACTGTCAGAGGTTCAGTACTGAGGGAGTGCTGCACTGTCAGAGGGTCAGTACTGAGTGAGCGCTGCACTGTCAGAGGGTCAGCACTGAGGGAGTGCTGCACTGTCAGAGAGTCAGTACTGAGGAAGTGCTGCACTGTCAGAGGGTCAGGACTGAGGGAGTGCTGCACTGTCAGAGGGTCAGTACTGAGGGAGTGCCGCACTGTCAGAGGTTCAGTACTGAGGGAGTGCTGCACTGTCAGAGGGTCAGTACTGAGGGAGCACTGCACTGTCAGAGGGTCAGTACTGAGGGAGTGCTGCACTGTCAGAGAGTCAGTACTGAGGAAGTGCTGCACTGTCAGAGGGTCAGGACTGAGGGAGTGCTGCACTGTCAGAGGGTCGGTACTGAGGGAGTGCCGCACTGTCAGAGGTTCAGTACTGAGGGAGTGCTGCACTGTCAGAGAGTCAGTACTGAGGGAGTGCTGCACTGTCAGAGGGTCAGGACTGAGGGAGTGCTGCACTGTCAGAGGGTCGGTACTTAGGGAGTGCTGCACTGTCAGAGGGTCAGTACTGAGGGAGTACTGTACTGTCAGAGGTTCAGTACTGAGGGAGTGCTGCACTGTCAGAGGGTCAGTACTGAGGGAGTGCTGCACTGTCAGAGGGTCAGTACTGAGGGAGTGCTGCACTGTCAGAGGGTCAGTACTGAGGGAGTACGGCACTGTCAGAGGGTCAGTACTGAGGGAGTGCTGCACTGTCAGAGGGTCAGTACTGAGGGAGTGCCGCACTGTCTGAGGGTCAGTACTGAGGCAGTGCCGCACTGTCAGAGGGTCAGTGCTGAGGGAGTGCTGCACTGTCAGAGGGTCAGTACTGAGGGAGTGCCGCACTGTCTGAGGGTCAGTACTGAGGGAGTGCCGCACTGTCTGAGGGTCAGTACTGAGGCAGTGCCGCACTGTCAGAGGGCCAGTACTGAGGGAGTGCTGCACTGTCAGAGGGTCAGTACTGAGGGAGTGCTGCACTGTCAGAGGGTCAGTACTGAGGGAGCGCCGCACTGTCAGAGGGTCAGTACTGAGGGAGTGCCGCACTGTCTGAGGGTCAGTACTGAGGGAGTGCCGCACTGTCAGAGGGTCAGTACTGAGGGAGTGCCACAGTGTCAGAGAGTCAGTACTGAGGGAGTGCCGCAGTGTCAGAGGGTCAGTACTGAGGGAGTGCTGTACTGTCTGAGGGTCAGTACTGAGGGAGTGCCGCACTGTCAGAGGGTCAGTACTGAGGGAGTGCCGCAGTGTCAGAGAGTCAGTACTGAGGGAGTGCCGCAGTGTCAGAGGGTCAGTACTGAGGGAGTGCTGCACTGTCAGAGGGTCAGTACTGAGGGAGTGCTGCACTGTCAGAGGGTCAGTACTGAGGGAGTGCTGCACTGCCAGAGGGTCAGTACTGAGGGAGCGCCGCACTGTCAGAGGGTCAGTACTGAGGGAGTGCCGCACTGTCTGAGGGTCAGTACTGAGGGAGTGCCGCAGTGTCAGAGGGTCAGTGCTGAGGGAGTGCTGCACTGTCAGAGGGTCAGTACTGAGGGAGTGCTGCCCTGTCAGAGGGTCAGTGCTGAGGGAGTGCTGCACTGTCAGAGCGTCAGTACTGAGGGAGTGCCGCAGTGTCTGAGGGTCAGCACTGAGGGAGTGCTGCACTGTCAGAGGGTCAGTACTGAGGGAGTGCTGCACTGTCAGAGGGTCAGCACTGAGGGAGTGCTGCACTGTCAGAGGGTCAATACTGAGGGAGTGCCGCACTGTCAGAGGGTCTGTACTGAGTGAGCGCTGCACTGTCAGAGGGTCAGCACTGAGGGAGTGCTGCACTGTCGGAGGGTCAGTACTGAGGGAGTGCTGCACTGTCAGAGGGTCAGTACTGAGGGAGTGCTGCACTGTCAGAGGGTCAGCACTGAGGGAGTGCTGCACTGTCAGAGGGTCAATACTGAGGGAGTGCCGCACTGTCAGAGGGTCTGTACTGAGTGAGCGCTGCACTGTCAGAGGGTCAGCACTGAGGGAGTGCTGCACTGTCAGAGGGTCAGTACTGAGGGAGTGCCGCACTGTCAGAGGGTCAGCACTGAGGGAGTGCTGCACTGTCAGAGGGTCAGTACTGAGGGAGTGCTGCACTGCCAGAGGGTCAGTACTGAGGGAGCGCCGCACTGTCAGAGGGTCAGTACTGAGGGAGTGCCGCACTGTCTGAGGGTCAGTACTGAGGGAGTGCCGCACTGTCAGAGGGTCAGTACTGAGGGAGTGCCGCAGTGTCAGAGGGTCAGTACTGAGGGAGTGCTGCACTGTCAGAGGGTCAGTACTGAGGGAGTGCTGCACTGTCACAGGGTCAGTACTGAGGGAGCGCCGCACTGTCAGAGGGTCAGTGCTGAGGGAGTGCTGCCCTGTCAGAGGGTCAGTGCTGAGAGAGTGCTGCCCTGTCAGAGGGTCAGTGCTGAGGGAGTGCCGCACTGTCGGAGGGTCAGTACTGAGGGAGTGCCGCAGTGTCTGAGGGTCAGCACTGAGGGAGTGCTGCACTGTCAGAGGGTCAGTACTGAGAGAGTGCCGCACTGTCAGAGGGTCAGTACTGAGGGAGTGCTGCACTGTCAGAGGGTCAGCACTGAGGGAGTGCTGCACTGTCAGAGGGTCAGTACTGAGGGAGTGCCGCAGTGTCTGAGGGTCAGCACTGAGGGAGTGCTGCACTGTCAGAGGGTCAGTGCTGAGGGAGTGCTGCCCTGTCAGAGGGTCAGTGCTGAGGGAGTGCTGCACTGTCAGAGGGTCAGTACTGAGGGAGTGCCGCAGTGTCAGAGGGTCAGTGATGCACTGTCGGAGGGTCAGTACTGAGGGAGTGCCGCAGTGTCTGAGGGTCAGCACTGAGGGAGTGCTGCACTGTCAGAGGGTCAGTACTGAGGGAGTGCTGCACTGTCAGAGGGTCAGCACTGAGGGAGTGCTGCACTGTCAGAGGGTCAATACTGAGGGAGTGCCGCACTGTCAGAGGGTCTGTACTGAGTGAGCGCTGCACTGTCAGAGGGTCAGCACTGAGGGAGTGCTGCACTGTCAGAGGGTCAGTACTGAGGGAGTGCCGCACTGTCAGAGGGTCAGTACTGAGTGAGCGCTGCACTGTCAGAGGGTCAGCACTGAGGGAGTGCTGCACTGTCAGAGGGTCAGTACTGAGGGAGTGCTGCACTGTTAGAGGGTCAGTACTGAGGGAGTGCTGCACTGTCAGAGAGTCAGTACTGAGGGAGCGCTGCACTGTCAGAGGGTCAGCACTGAGGGAGTGCTGCACTGTCAGAGGGTCAGTACTGAGGGAGTGCCGCACTGTCAGAGGGTCAGCACTGAGGGAGTGCTGCACTGTCAGAGGGTCAGTACTGAGGGAGTGCCGCACTGTCAGAGGGTCAGTACTGAGGGAGTGCCGCAGTGTCAGAGGGTCAGTACTGAGGGAGTGCTGCACTGTCAGAGGGTCAGTACTGAGGGAGTGCTGCACTGTCAGAGGGTCAGTACTGAGGGAGCGCCGCACTGTCAGAGGGTCAGTGCTGAGGGAGTGCTGCCCTGTCAGAGGGTCAGTGCTGAGGGAGTGCTGCCCTGTCAGAGGGTCAGTGCTGAGAGAGTGCTGCCCTGTCAGAGGGTCAGTGCTGAGGGAGTGCCGCACTGTCGGAGGGTCAGTACTGAGGGAGTGCCGCAGTGTCAGAGGGTCAGTGATGCACTGTCGGAGGGTCAGTACTGAGGGAGTGCCGCAGTGTCTGAGGGTCAGCACTGAGGGAGTGCTGCACTGTCAGAGGGTCAGTACTGAGGGAGTGCTGCACTGTCAGAGGGTCAGCACTGAGGGAGTGCTGCACTGTCAGAGGGTCAATACTGAGGGAGTGCCGCACTGTCAGAGGGTCTGTACTGAGTGAGCGCTGCACTGTCAGAGGGTCAGCACTGAGGGAGTGCTGCACTGTCAGAGGGTCAGTACTGAGGGAGTGCCGCACTGTCAGAGGGTCAGTACTGAGTGAGAGCTGCACTGTCAGAGGGTCAGCACTGAGGGAGTGCCGCAGTGTCTGAGGGTCAGCACTGAGGGAGTGCTGCACTGTCAGAGGGTCTGTAGTGAGAGAGTGCCGCACTGTCAGAGGGTCAGTACTGAGGGAGTGCTGCACTGTCAGAGGGTCAGCACTGAGGGAGTGCTGCACTGTCAGAGGGTCAGTACTGAGGGAGTGCCGCAGTGTCTGAGGGTCAGCACTGAGGGAGTGCTGCACTGTCAGAGGGTCAGTGCTGAGGGAGTGCTGCCCTGTCAGAGGGTCAGTGCTGAGGGAGTGCTGCACTGTCAGAGGGTCAGTACTGAGGGAGTGCCGCAGTGTCAGAGGGTCAGTGATGCACTGTCGGAGGGTCAGTACTGAGGGAGTGCCGCAGTGTCTGAGGGTCAGCACTGAGGGAGTGCTGCACTGTCAGAGGGTCAGTACTGAGGGAGTGCTGCACTGTCAGAGGGTCAGCACTGAGGGAGTGCTGCACTGTCAGAGGGTCAATACTGAGGGAGTGCCGCACTGTCAGAGGGTCTGTACTGAGTGAGCGCTGCACTGTCAGAGGGTCAGCACTGAGGGAGTGCTGCACTGTCAGAGGGTCAGTACTGAGGGAGTGCCGCACTGTCAGAGGGTCAGTACTGAGTGAGCGCTGCACTGTCAGAGGGTCAGCACTGAGGGAGTGCTGCACTGTCAGAGGGTCAGTACTGAGGGAGTGCTGCACTGTCAGAGAGTCAGTACTGAGGGAGTGCTGCACTGTCAGAGAGTCAGTACTGAGGGAGCGCTGCACTGTCAGAGGGTCAGTACTGAGGGAGTGCTGCACTGTCAGAGCGTCAGTACTGAGGGAGTGCTGCACTGTCAGAGAGTCAGTACTGAGGGAGTGCTGCACTGTCAGAGGGTCAGTACTGAGGGAGTACTGCACTGTCAGAGGGTCGGTACTGAGGGAGTGCTGCACTGTCAGAGGGTCAGTACTGAGGGAGTGCTGCACTGTCAGAGGGTCAGTACTGAGGGAGTGCTGCACTGTCAGAGGGTCAGTACTGAGGGAGTGCTGCACTGTCAGAGGGTCAGTACTGAGGGAGTGCTGCACTGTCAGAGGGTCAGTACTGAGGGAGTGCTGCACTGTCAGAGGGTCAGTACTGAGGGAGTCCAGCACTTCAGATAGTCAGTACTGAGGGAGTGCTGCACTGTCAGAGGGTCAGTACTGAGGGAGACCTGCACTATCAGAGTGTCAGTATTGAGGGAGTGCCACACTCTCAGAGGGTCAGTACTGAGGGAGTGCTGCACTGTCAGAGGGTCAGTACTGAGGGAGTGCTGCACTGTCAGAGGGTCAGTACTGAGGGAGTGCTGCACTGTCAGAGGGTCAGTACTGAGGGAGTGCTGCACTGTCAGAGGGTCAGTACTGAGGGAGTGCTGCACTGGCAGAGGGTCAGTACTGAGGGAGTGCTGCACTGTCAGAGGCTCAGTACTGAGTGAGGGAGTTCTGCACTGTCAGAGGGTCAGTACTGAGGGAGCACCGAACTGTCAGAGGGTCGGTACTGAGGGAGTGCTGCACTGTCAGAGGGTCAGTCCTGAGGGAGTGCTGCACTGTCAGAGGGTCAGTACTGAGGGAGTGCTGCACTGTCAGAGGGTCAGTACTGAGGGAGTGCTGCACTGTCAGAGGGTCAGTCCTGAGGGAGTGCTGCACTGTCAGAGGGTCAGTACTGAGGGAGTGCTGCACTGTCAGAGGGTCAGTCCTGAGGGAGTGCTGCACTGTCAGAGGGTCAGTACTGAGGGAGTGCTGCACTATCAGAGTGTCAGTATTGAGGGAGTGCCACACTGTCAGAGGGTCAGTACTGAGGGAGTGCTGCACTGTCAGAGGCTCAGTACTGAGGGAGTGCTGCACTGGCAGAGGGTCAGTACTGAGGGTGTGCTGCACTGTCAGAGGCTCAGTACTGAGTGAGGGAGTTCTGCACTGTCAGAGGCTCAGTACTGAGGGAGTGCTGCACTGTCAGAGTGTCAGTATTGAGGGAGTGCCACACTGTCAGAGTGTCAGTATTGAGGGAGTGCCACACTGTCAGAGGGTCAGTACTGAGGGAGTGCTGCACTGTCAGAGGCTCAGTACTGAGGGAGTGCTGCACTGTCAGAGGGTCAGTACTGAGGGTGTGCTGCACTGTCAGAGGCTCAGTACTGAGTGAGGGAGTTCTGCACTGTCAGAGGCTCAGTACTGAGGGAGTGCTGCACTATCAGAGTGTCAGTATTGAGGGAGTGCCGCACTGTCAGAGGGTCAGTATTGAGGGAGTGCCACACTGTCAGAGGGTCAGTACTGAGGGAGTGCTGCACTGTCAGAGGCTCAGTACTGAGGGAGTGCTGCACTGTCAGAGGGTCAGTACTGAGGGTGTGCTGCACTGTCAGAGGCTCAGTACTGAGTGAGGGAGTTCTGCACTGTCAGAGGCTCAGTACTGAGGGAGTGCTGCACTGTCAGAGGGTCTGTACTGAGGGTGTGCTGCATTGTCAGAGGCTCAGTACTGAGTGAGGGAGTTCTGCACTGTCAGAGGCTCAGTACTGAGTGAGGGAGTTCTGCACTGTCAGAGGGTCAGTACTGAGGGAGTGCTGCACTGTCAGAGGGTCAGGACTGAGGGAGTGCTGCACTGTCAGAGGGTCAGTATTGAGGGAGTGCCACACTGTCAGAGGGTCAGTACTGAGGGAGTGCTGCACTGTCAGAGGCTCAGTACTGAGGGAGTGCTGCACTGTCAGAGGGTCAGTACTGAGGGAGTGCTGCACTGTCAGAGGGACAGTACTGAAGGTGTGCTGCACTGTCAGAGGCTCAGTACTGAGTGAGGGAGTTCTGCACTGTCAGAGGCTCAGTACTGAGGGAGTGCTGCACTGTCAGAGGGTCAGTACTGAGGGTGTGCTGCACTGTCAGAGGCTCAGTACTGAGTGAGGGAGTTCTGCACTGTCAGAGGCTCAGTACTGAGGGAGTGCTGCACTGTGAGATGCCATCTTTCAGATCAGATGTGAAGGATCCGTCTGCTCTCCCAAGTGGACGTAAAAGATCACACGGCCAATATTCGACGAAGAGCAGGAGAGTTCACGCCATTATCCTGGCCAATATTTATCCCTCAACCAGCATCACTAACACTGCTGGGTCAGCTTCACATTACTGTTGTGGAATCTTGCTGTGCACAGATTGATTGCTGCACTTCATCAGCTGCGGGGTGCTTTGGGACACCGAGGGAGCTATCCAACGGCCATGCTGGGCTTGAAAAGCAGCGCGAAAGGGCGGCATGTGGCGCAGTGGTTAGCACTGGGACTGCGGCGCCGAGGTCCCAGGTTCGATCCCGGCTCTGGGTCACTGTCCGTGTGGAGTTTGCGCATTCTCCCCGTGTTTGCGTGTGTTTCACCCCCACAACCCAAAGATGTGCAGGGTAGGTGGATTGGCCACGCTGAATTGCCCCTTAATGGGAAGGAAGTAATTGGGTACTCTAAATTTATTCAAAAAAGGAAAGCAGTGCACCGTGGCCGTTAGAAGCCGGAGGCCCTGCTTCCCACATCTACCCGGCTCGCAATGCCGCGTGAGATCCAGCGCGATCTTGTGGGACGTTGTGATGTTAATCCCACCCATTGTGGGCGGGTTCCCTTTTTGGCAATTCTGCATATTAAAGTGAGCGCAGTGAGGGGGACCCCATCATTGGGGGCTGCGGGTGGGAGGGGGGGGTGGGGGTTGGAGGTCCCAGAGATCAGGACGTCCCTCTCGCTACGCTGAGGAATTCCGGTGCGAGGAGCTCCTCAGCGTTGAAACGTGTGTGCAGCCGCTGAGGCCCCTGTCTAATCCGAGTGGCGTTTGATAGCGTTGTAACACCTGGAAACAGGTGGCTGACCGCGCCCGCAATGGCACTTTCTTCCCATTTAGCTAAATCGTGCCGCTTTCGGCTGTGAATATGCAAATTTCTTCAACCTTCTCCACTGCTGAATTGGCCCCATTAGAATTGAGGTTGAGTGGTTGGGTTATAATCTGAACTTCATTATTCTTTCCTGTCAGCGAGATGGAGCCAGGTTAGCATTGAGTCGAGCTGAACACGGATACATCAGTTACTACCGGCCCTGTGTGGAGTTCCATTGTGTCCAACAGCTGGGGGATAACTGGTTCCGGGTGAGGGACAAAACAACAGGACAACTTGTGCTGATGAAAAAGGTCTGTTATTTTTCTTCAAAGTAAATTTCTCCAGCTCCTCCCTCTGCTCGGCTGGGTCAGTGAGATAAAGAGTTGGTAACGAGTGGTTTGTGGGAATGAAGCAAACCGTTTCGCCCTGGTGGACTGGGAGGTCCCAGCTTCGATTTCTGCTCGGTGCTGAGCTAATAGACTCATCCAGGAGAGCTTAGAACAGCCAACTAACAGAGCAAAACTGGAAAGAGTGAGAAAGTGCACATGTGTGTGCATGTGTACGTGTGTGTATGTACACATGCATCTGTTCATACGTGTATACATGCGTGTGTAAATGTATGCATTTTTGTGTGTGTATATTTAGGGCAGCACGGTAGCATTGTGGATAGCACAATTGTTTCACAGCTCCAGGGTCGCAGGTTCGATTCCGGCTTGGGTCTCTGCCTGTGCGGAGTCTGCACATCCTCCCCGTGTGTGCGTGGGTTTCCTCCGGGTGCTCCGGTTTCCTCCCACAGTCCAAAGATGTGCAGGTTAGGTGAATTGGCCATGATAAATTGCCCTTAGTACTGGGTTATGGGGATAGGGTGGAGGTGTTGATCTTGGGTAGGGTGCTCTTTCCAAGAGCCGGTGCAGACTCGATGGGCCGAATGGCCTCCTTCTGCACTGTAAATTCTATGACTATTTGTAACTTTGTGTGCAAATGTGATTTCTTTTGTATTGGCATATGTGTGTACATGAGCGTACAAAGATGTGTGTGCGTTCACGTGTAAATGTGTGCATTTATGTGCGTAAGGGGACAATGGAGTTTGCTGAATCCCAGAATCGCTGGATTGCTCCTAATTCCATGCACCATCCAGAGTAGAAATAGGAAACTCAGGATGATCAATGCGTGGCTTGAGGCAAGGGGTTCAGATTCACTCGGCATTGGGCCCAGTCCTGGGGCAGGAGGAACCTACTTGAAAGGAACGGGTTGCACCTCAATACTAATAATAATCTTTATTAGTGTCACAAGTAGGCTTACATTAACACTGCAGTGAAGTTACTGTGAAAATCCCCCAGTCGCCACACTCCGGCACCTGTTCAGGTACACTGAGGGAGAATTCAGAATGTCCAACCTCACCCCCCCCACCTTCCCAAGTGATGACATCCCGTTATGGGATTGCTGTAGTCTCCCCTTTTTCAGGCCTTTCCGCGCCTCTTTCAGGCCTCCCCCATCCAGGACCCCCACCTTCACCCCCCCACCTTCAGAGGCCCCGCCTTGCACCCCACCATCTTTCATACTGCCCCTCCACCCTGTTTTCATGGGCATGGCCCACCCCTCAAGCAGGCCTTGGCCCTCCCACCCTGGCACTGCCACCCTCGCACCCCAGCAGCGCCCCTGCCGGCTTTGCATCGCCAACCAGGCACCTTGGTAGTGACAGAGTGGCAGTGCCAAGGTGTTCAAGGGGTGGGCCAGAGGGCCACTCTACCCTATCCCCGACCACCCAGGGGCCTCCAATGTCCTGGGGGACCCCCGGGTGCCGTTAGGCCTGGTCCACGTTTATGTGGGCCAGTACTGACCGGCGCCCGGCTAGAGTCTCCCTGGGGAGGCCGGTAGATTCCAGGGCCCTGGTAGATCCCTGGTCAGCACGCCGGATCAGGCTTTAACCCTACTTGGATTTCCGAGGCTTGGATCCTGATCGCAGGATCTGGGTAGATCTCGGGAAGCTCTTTGGAGACTCGCCCTGGCATCTACGGACCCCGTCACGCTCCCGCTCGGGAGCAATGCGGCCGACAGATCGCGCACCCTCTGTCTTACGGTGTTACGAGAGAAAGAACCATTTTAGATTGGATCAGACTGAGAAAGGCCATGGGGAAATGAAAATACATGATTACAAAGCATGGACGCAAAGGTACAACGTTTGGTGAATAAGGTTGAAGAACTACAAACACAAACAGCCAGGTGAAAAATTGATGTAATGACAAGAACAGAAACAGGCTTAAAAATAGTGAGAACTGTTGGAAATAATGTTCAGAAAGGAGGGAGGGAAGGGAGGTGGGAGGAAAGGGAGAGAGGTGAGTGACTGAACTGAATAGGGGACACATTGCAACGTTGGAAAGAGGGGGTGGTCCGTGAGGGGCAGGGTCAGAAACCATTTGGTTAGAGTTGAGCAGCAAGAAAACTGTTAACATGTTACTAAACCGAGAGAGAGAGAGAGAGAGATGGAGGAACAAATCTGCAGGGAAATGAGATCTGCAAGAACTGTAGAGTGGTGATACCGGGGAACGTTAATTATCCAAATACCATTTTCATTAACGTTAGAGTAAAGGGAAAGGGGGGGGAGGAATTTCTAAAATATGTTCAGTAGCACTTTTGTGATCAGCATATTCTTGCCCCAACTCAAAATGGGACATTGCTGGACCTGGCACAGGGAAATGGGGCATTGCTGGACCTGGCACAGGGAAATGGGGCATTGCTGGACCTGGCACAGGGAAATGGGGCATTGCTGGACCTGGCACAGGGTAATGGGACATTGCTGGACCTGGCACAGGGAAATGGGACATTGCTGGACCTGGCACAGGGAAATGGGGCATTGGACCTGGCACAGGGAAATGGGGCATTGGACCTGGCACAGGGAAATGGGGCATTGCTGGACCTGGCACAGGGAAATGGGACATTGCTGGACCTGGCACAGGGAAATGGGGCATTGCTGGACCTGGCACAGGGTAATGGGGCATTGCTGGACCTGGCACAGGGAAATGGGGCATTGCTGGACCTGGCACAGGGAAATGGGACATTGCTGGACCTGGCACAGGGAAATGGGGCATTGGACCTGGCACAGGGAAATGGGGCATTGCTGGACCTGGCACATGGAAATGGGGCATTGCTGGACCTGGCACAGGGAAATGGGACATTGCTGGACCTGGCACAGGGAAATGGGGCATTGCTGGACCTGGCACAGGGGAATGGGGCATTGCTGGACCTGGCACAGGGAAATGGGGCATTGCTGGACCTGGCACAGGGAAATGGGGCATTGCTGGACCTGGCACAGGGAAATGGGACATTGCTGGACCTGGCCCAGGGAAATGGGGCATTGCTGGACCTGGCACAGGGAAATGGGGCATTGGACCTGGCACAGGGAAATGGAGCATTGCTGGACCTGGCACAGGGTAATGGGGCATTGCTGGACCTGGCACAGGGTAATGGGGCATTGCTGGACCTGGCACAGGGAAATGGGGCATTGCTGGACCTGGCACAGGGAAATGGGACATTGCTGGACCTGGCACAGGGAAATGGGGCATTGCTGGACCTGGCACAGGGAAATGGGGCATTGCTGGACCTGGCCCAGGGAAATGGGACATTGCTGGACCTGGCACAGGGAAATGGGGCATTGGACCTGGCACAGGGAAATGGAGCATTGCTGGACCTGGCACAGGGTAATGGGGCATTGCTGGACCTGGCACAGGGTAATGGGGCATTGCTGGACCTGGCACAGGGAAATGGGGCATTGCTGGACCTGGCACAGGGAAATGGGACATTGCTGGACCTGGCACAGGGAAATGGGGCATTGCTGGACCTGGCACAGGGAAATGGGGCATTGCTGGACCTGGCCCAGGGAAATGGGACATTGCTGGACCTGGCACAGGGAAATGGGGCATTGCTGGACCTGGCACAGGGAAATGGGGCATTGCTGGACCTGGCACAGGGAAATGGGACATTGGACCTGGCACAGGGAAATGGGGCATTGGACCTGGCACAGGGAAATGGAGCATTGCTGGACCTGGCACAGGGAAATGGGGCATTGCTGGACCTGGCACAGGGAAATGGGGCATTGGACCTGGCACAGGGAAATGGGACATTGCTGGACCTGGCACAGGGTAATGGGGCATTGCTGGACCTGGCACAGGGAAATGGGACATTGCTGGACCTGGACAGGGAAATGGGGCATTGGACCTGGCACAGGGAAATGGGACATTGTTGGACCTGGCACAGGGTAATGGGGCATTGCTGGACCTGGCACAGGGAAATGGGACATTGCTGGACCTGGCACAGGGAAATGGGGCATTGCTGGACCTGGCACAGGGAAATGGGGCATTGCTGGACCTGGCACAGGGAAATGGGACATTGCTGGACCTGGCACAGGGAAATGGGGCATTGCTGGACCTGGCACAGGGAAATGGGGCATTGCTGGACCTGGCACAGGGAAATGGGGCATTGCTGGACCTGGCCCAGGGAAATGGGGCATTGCTGGACCTGGCACAGGGAAATGGGACATTGCTGGACCTGGCACAGGGTAATGGGGCATTGCTGGACCTGGCACAGGGAAATGGGGCATTGCTGGACCTGGCACAGGGAAATGGGGCATTGGACCTGGCACAGGGAAATGGAGCATTGCTGGACCTGGCACAGGGTAATGGGGCATTGCTGGACCTGGCACAGGGTAATGGGGCATTGCTGGACCTGGCACAGGGAAATGGGGCATTGCTGGACCTGGCACAGGGAAATGGGGCATTGCTGGACCTGGCACAGGGAAATGGGGCATTGCTGGACCTGGCACAGGGAAATGGGACATTGCTGGATCTGGCACAGGGTAATGGGGCATTGGACCTGGCCCAGGGAAATGGGGCATTGCTGGACCTGGCACAGGGAAATGGGACATTGCTGGACCTGGCACAGGGTATTGGGGCATTGGACCTGGCACAGGGAAATGGGGCATTGCTGGACCTGACTCAGGGAAATGGTGCATTGGGCCTGGCACAGGATAATGGGGCATTGCTGGGCCAGGCACAGGGAAATGGGGCATTGCTGGACCTGACACAGGGTAATGGGGCATTGGACCTGGCCCAGGGAAATGGGGCATTGGACCTGGCACAGGGAAATGGGGCATTGCTGGACCTGGCACAGGGAAATGGGACATTGCTGGACCTGGCACAGGGAAATGGGACATTGGACCTGGCACAGGGAAATGGGGGCATTGCTGGACCTGGCACAGGGAAATGGAGCATTGCTGGACCTGGCACAGGGAAATGGGGCATTGCTGGACCTGGCACAGGGAAATGGGGCATTGGACCTGGCACAGGGAAATGGGGCATTGGACCTGGCACACGGAAATGGGGGCATTGCTGGACCTGGCACAGGGAAATGTGGCATTGCTGGACCTGGCACAGGGAAATGGTGCATTGGACCTGGCACAGGGAAATGGGGCATTGGACCTGGCACAGGGAAATGGGGCATTGCTGGACCTGGCACAGGGAAATGGGGCATTGCTGGACCTGGCACAGGGTAATGGGGCATTGCTGGACCTGGCCCAGGGAAATGGGGCATTGGACCTGGCACAGGGAAATGGGGCATTGCTGGACCTGGCACAGGGAAATGGGGCATTGCTGGACCTG
Organism: Scyliorhinus torazame; assembly: GCF_047496885.1. NCBI lineage: Eukaryota > Metazoa > Chordata > Chondrichthyes > Carcharhiniformes > Scyliorhinidae > Scyliorhinus > Scyliorhinus torazame. Next base: position 194,477,576 of record NC_092722.1, read on the forward strand.
GCACAGGGAAATGGGGCATTGGACCTGGCACAGGGAAATGGAGCATTGCTGGACCTGGCACAGGGTAATGGGGCATTGCTGGACCTGGCACAGGGAAATGGGGCATTGCTGGACCTGGCACAGGGAAATGGGGCATTGGACCTGGCACAGGGAAATGGAGCATTGCTGGACCTGGCATAGGGTAATGGGGCATTGCTGGACCTGGCACAGGGAAATGGGACATTTCTGGACCTGGCACAGGGAAATGGGGCATTGCTGGACCTGGCACAGGGAAATGGGACATTGCTGGACCTGGCACAGGGTATTGGGGCATTGGACCTGGCACAGGGAAATGGGGCATTGCTGGACCTGACACAGGGTAATGGGGCATTGCTGGGCCAGGCACAGGGAAATGGCGCATTGCTGGACCTGACACAGGGTAATGGGGCATTGGACCTGGCCCAGGGAAATGGGGCATTGGACCTGGCACAGAGAAATGGGGCATTGCTGGACCTGGCACAGGGAAATGGGGCATTGGACCTGGCACAGGGAAATGGGGCATTGGACCTGGCACAGGGAAATGGTGCATTGGACCTGGCACAGGGAAATGGGACATTGCTGGACCTGGCCCAGGGAAATGGGGCATTGGACCTGGCACAGGGAAATGGGGCATTGCTGGACCTGGCACAGGGAAAGGAGGCGGGGCCAAGTGGACCAGCTGACATTTGAGTAAAAACTATCTTTGTATCAGAAAGTTTAAATTAGTTATGGACAGGAGCAAGGAATAATCTGACACAAAGTTTCTGTAGTTTTGGAAAAGAGACATGCTGTTGAAGCTTTTTATCCTACACTCATCAAAACAGACCCGAGAAACCAAATTTCAATGGTCGGCAACAATTTATACTGCTTGGGTGTGCTGATTTGTAGAACAAAGAACAATGCAGCACAGGAACAGGCCCTTCGGCCCTCCAAGCCTGTACCGGTCATGATACCAACCTTGGCCAAAACCCTCAGCACTTCCTAGTGCCGTGTCCCTCTCTCCCCATCCTATCCATGTGTTTGTCGAGATGCCTTTTGAACACCGTTAATGTATCTGCTTCCACAACCTCCCCTGGGAACGCTTTCCAGGCACTCACCACCCTCTGTGTAAAAAAACCTGCCTCGCACATCTCTACACTTTTCCCCACAGACCGTAAACCTATGACCCCTGCTGACTGACCCCTCCACCCTGGGAAAAAGTGCCTGCCCATCCACTCTACCCATGCCCCTCATCATCTTGTGGGCCTAATAGGCCTTGTAGGCAAGCTGATTCTGATTGGTCAGCGCGTTGCCAAGGAAAATGTACCAGGAAACTGTGCTCCATGCTTTTTAGTTCAAAAAAGGCACAATGCCTGGACAGGTTCCTTTTGCTTGCTAAGGACAGGTCCCTGTATTTAAGTAGATGTAGCTTCTAGCACGAGTAGGTGAATGATATTGCGAGCCCAACCAATAATCTTAAATCAGTCGTTAGTGTAATTTTTAGCACACTTGGGATTGTTCAGCAATCACAGAATCACATCTGACATTAGACATTATGTGATGAATTTTTGCAAGGACGGGACGGTTGAACATGGTTAGCAGTCTGCCTATTGGGACGTGCTGTTTGATACAATCTGCCAGTCATTGGGACTTATGGATTAAGCACCTTGCATTGCACCAGCACTGAAATTCATATTCCACAGTGCTGATTTCTGTGGTCCTCTCCAGAGTCAGGACGAGGTTGCCAAGGCAAAAAGACATTCTCTTCTCACAATCAATGATCTCAAAGGGAATTGGAGGGCCATCTGAAGGAATTAACCAGCAGAGCTGTGGGGATCGAGCCAGCGAGTAGGTTACTCCATGGAGAACTGGCACACACTCGATGGGCCGAATGGGCCTCTGTGCTGTAAATGACTCTGGTGCGTTGTCTATTACCTGCTGTATCCAGCCTGACGTGCTGATCGGGTGGGGTGGTGGGAGTGTAGGTGGTTGAATGGACAGGTCCTCTTCCCAACAGGAGTCAGATGCTTCCCGAAGGGACAGAGAAACACTGACAGAAAATAAAACAAACTCCGAACTGTTCAAAAAGCATTCATTGCTGATAAAGCCTACCTTGTTCTCCAAACATTGAATTCATACATCTTGATTTAGCCACAGCCTCCAGTAATTCCTTAACCAGGATTAATTAGAACCCAGGTTTTTATCCATACACCACCCGGTAAAGTGGGATCTCGATACACCAACAAGCTTGTCTCTTGCTCTAGTTAGAGACCTATATTTTTTCACCAGTATTAATGGTGATCATTAGCATGTAAACTGGCTGTCACACTCTGCTCACGATATTGGGCTCATTCTTCTTGTGTTCATTTGGGGACAGAAGCTGTAGCAATGCAGAGAATGGGAAAGTGGCAGATATTGATCATTCTGTTCCACCAGCATTTGGGCTGTTTGCAAAGCTAATCGTCATTACAGAGCATTCAGAGGATTACAGGAGGAAGAGACTGTAATGCAAATGGCATTTCCAGAATACTAGCTTGGTGACACCGAGACAGTGAGAAGCTATCAGGTGGGGCGATTTTTGACTTTATCATCAGCTGTGATATAATACTGGGATACAGTATTAATGGGGACAGGTTTGTCACTGTATAACATTGGGATATAGTACAGGTAGGGACTGATCTGTCACTGTATAACACTGGGTACAGTACTGGTGGGGACGGGTCTGTCACTGTATAACACTGGGGTACAGTACTGGTGGGGACGGGTCTGTCACTGTATAACATTGGGATATAGTACAGGTGGGGACTGATCTGTCACTGTATAACACTGGGATGCAGTACTGGTGGGGACGGGTCTGTCACTGTATAACACTGGGATACAGTACTGGTGGGGACGGGTCTGTCACTGTATAACATTGGGATATAGTACAGGTGGGGACTGATCTGTCACTGTATAACACTGGGTACAGTACTGGTGGGGACGGGTCTGTCACTGTATAACACTGGGATACAGTACTGGTGGGGACGGGTCTGTCAGTGTATAACACTGGGGTACAGTACTGGTGGGGACGGGTCTGTCACTGTATAACACTGGGATACAGTACTGGTGGGGACGGGTCTGTCAGTGTATAACAATGGGATACAGTATTAATGGGGACGGGTCTGTCACTGTATAACACTGGGATACAGTACTGGTGGGGGCGGGTCTGTCAGTGTATAACAATGGGATACAGTATTAATGGGGACGGGTCTGTCACTGTATAACATTGGGATACAGTACAGGTAGGGACGGGTCTGTCACTGTATAACACTGGGATACAGTACTGGTGGGGACGGGTCTGTCGCTGTATAACACTGGGATACAGTACTGGTGGGGACGGGTCTGTCAGTGTATAACACTGGGGTACAGTACTGGTGGGGACAGGTCTGTCACTGCATAACACGGGGGTACAGTACCGGTGGGGACGGGTCTGTCAATGTATAACACTGGGGTACAGTACTGCTGGGGACAGGTTTGTCACTGTATAACACTGGGGTACAGTACTGGTGGGGACGGGTCTGTCACTGTATAACACTGGGGTACAGTACCGGTGGGGACGGGTCTGTCACTGTATAACACTGGGATACAGTACTGGTGGGGACGGGTCTGTCACTGTATAACACTGGGGTACAGTATTGGTGGGGACTGGTCTGTCACTGTATAACACTGGGGTACAGTACTGGTGGGGACGGGACTGTCACTGTATAACACTGTGGTACAGTACTGGTGGGGACGGGTCTGTCACTGTATAACACTGGGGTACAGTACTGGTGGGGACAGGTCTGTCACTGTATAACACTGGGGTACAGCACTGGTGGGGATGGGTCTGGCACTGTATAGCACTGGGGTACAGTACTGGTGGGGACGGGTCTGTCACTGTGTAACACGGGTACAGTACTGGTGGGGACGGGTCTGTCAGTGTGTGACACTGGGGTACAGTACTCGTGGGGACGAGTCTG